>NW_003852504.1:6271015-6295260 GCF_000181295.1 Otolemur garnettii | reverse complement strand
CCCCCCCAAAACCCAGGAGTGTTGTTCAACCACCTAAATGTTGATTCATTTATTTTTATGCCTAGAATTTTTTTTTTCACTGAGGTAAGCTCTGGAAAATGCTAAAAATAAAAGCAAACCTAATTCCCTGTGGTCTCTAAAGTGTTTTTCTTGCACTTTTTATAAATAATTCAAGAATATATAATGTTTCTTTTTAAAGTTCTGTTAACAGCTTCTAAGAATTAAACTGTCACTACTGAGTCATTTTTCTGTGCCGGGACGAGTCTTTTTAATCTTTATCCAACAATGGGCAAGATCATCCTCTTTCATACTCAGGGATTTATTTAATGTAAACTATTTTGATTTTTAATGATTTAGAATAAATTATGTAGGCTGGCAAAAAAATCATTAAAAGAGCAGGCTCTTGTCATGCTTATTAGAAGACCAGTTTTCTGAGCACATTTAGAAAGTCAGGTTGAGGTTGTATGTCAGGGCTCAAGTTTCACAGCCATCTCCACTTTGAAACATAATATATAAAAGCCGTGTTTCTTTTTTTAATAAGAAATCAAGTGTGTTTTGTGCTTAAGTGGGAAACATTTCAACATTTCAACTATAGTCAAGCCCTCCACTTTGAAATAGAAGGATCCCGAGGAAAGAGTGATGGCTAGTTTGTTGCTGAAAGAAAGAATCTTTGTGAGATGCTACTGCTGTCCCTTTGGCTGAAATGGTGACCAGCACTAATCTTAAAGGTCAAACTGGTAACAGCACTTTCTTCTAGTACTACATTTTAACATCATTTAAAAAAAACTAAATCTTTCATCTTTAATGATTTAACATCATTAAAAAACACTAAATGAAATGGCGAAGCCCAACCTCTTCATACTGACAACTGTACCATTTCAATTTTGTTAATTACACTTGTATTAAGAGCTCAGAATTAGGGCAAAAGGGAAGTTTAATTGTATGATAGTATCTTAATCCTCAAAGAATTTAGCATGTCCTTGGACTGGTGAAGCATTGAGAAAACAAAGTAAACGCTTACTGATAGGCATGGACAAGGTAGGCAGGAGGAATTCACTTTAACTCTGAGTTCTCTGATTTAATTTTTTTTTAAACCATAAATATGGCGGCGCCCATAGCTCAGTGGGTAGGGCCCTGGACACATACACCAAGGCTGGTGAGTTCGAACCCAGCCTGGGCCAGCTAAAACAAAAATGACAACTGCAACAAAAACAACAACAACAAAAATAGCCAGGCATTGTGCTGGGCGCCTGGAGTCCCAGCTACTTGGGAGGCTGAGGCAAGAGAATCGGTTAAGCCCAAGAGTTTGAGATTGCTCGAGCTGTGACACTATGGCACTCTACCCAAAGTGACAGCTTGAGACTCTGTCTCAAAAAAAAAAAAAAAGAAAGAATAAATAAATAAATAAAACCCATAAATACTTTTTGCAAATGCTGACACAATAAAAGTGGTATTCTGGCAGGGAAGACAAACGTTTGCTAAAGTATATATTGGTGAGAGCAGACTTACTATACTGTTTCATCTCCCACACTTCCAGCAGGAAGCCCTATGCATAAGAAGTATGTAGCAGATATTAAATTACTTGACATCAGATTAGCTGGGTTCTAGTTCAGTTGTGCAACCCAAAGTTGGATATGCTGTGCTGCACTTTTTTTGAGGAGATGGTCTTTAAGAGCCCTTCCGGCTCTACAGCTCTATGATCTTATGAGCACTCTCGTTTATTTCATCTTGTTTGCACGCATGGGTGTGTAGGTACAGACTCACACAGATATACACAAACCCTACATACACGCTATGTACTAGTTGCTATGGGCAACCACCACAGAAAAGGAAAGCAGTTATGGTCAAATTTCTCACAGATCCGGAGGGCCTAAGGGGAGCTGAGGCCAAGTTGCTTCTCTGTTACTGACTTGAATGAAATGCTACTTAGCCAGCTCTCTGCAGCTCTGGTTCTAGAACATATGGAAGTGGGGGGGGGGTGAAGGAGTAATTAAACTCGTGACATTGGAATCATGGTTCCTCCAGTTGATCCTTGTGTGGTTTGGGGCAGTTAAATAACTTCAGTTTCTTCCATTGTAAAATGGGGAGATGGCATAATGCTTAGCTTATAGAGTTGTGAGGATTTTATGGCTTAAAACATATAAAACTAAAGCATTCAGAAGTATGTACGGCATGTAATACACATTCAATACATCTTAGCTGTTACCATGAGAGGAATATGGAGTGAACTCTTTATTAACAGAGGTGGCCTGATGACCTGGAAACATTGGCAACCAATATCAACCACTACCAGCCACACTGTGGATGATGAGTAACAAAGAGGAAGACAAGCAGGGGGTGGTTACTCACACCTATAATCCTACACTTTGGAAGCCAAAGTGGGAGGATCACTTGAGCCCAAGAGTTCAAGACCAGCCTGGTCAACATAGTGAGGTGCCATATCTACAAAATGTATATATATATATATATATGCATATATATATATATTTTTTAATTATCCAGGCATGGTGGTGTGTGCCTATGGTATTAACTACTCAGGAGGCTGAGGTAAGAAGATCGCTTAAGATCAGGAGTTTGAGGTTTCGGTGAGTTATGATGACATGATTGCACTCTAGCCTGGGGATCACCCCCCCAAAAAGCAAGAGAGAGAGAAGTTGGTACTTATAACAGAAGTGGTTAGTGCCGGAATACAGCAAAAATCCTGTGCTGTCCAATATAGTTACCACTAGCCACATATACTATTAAGGATCTGAAATGTGTTTGGTCTGAAATAAGATGTGCTGTAAGAATAAAATGCACACTGAGTTTAAAAGACTTAGTACCAAAACCAGGCAAAACGTCTCTTAATCATTTTTATACTGATTGCATGTTCAAATGAGTACACTTTGGATATATTGGGTTAAATAAAATACTCTATTGAAATTAATTTCATCTGTTTTTTATTTTACTTTATAAAAGTGGATATAAGAAAATTTAAAATTACATGTGGTGTGGGTAGTACCCGTAGTTCAGTGGGTAGAGTGCCAGCCACATACACAGAGGCTGGTGGGTTCCAACCCAGCCCAGTCCGGCTAAACAACAATGACAACTGCAACAACAACAACAACAAAATAGCCAGGCGTTGTGGCGGTTGCCTGTATGTAGTCCCAGGTATGTGGGAGGCTGAGGCAAGAGAATCACTTAAGCCCAAGAGTATGAGGTTGCTGTGAGCTGTGACGCCATGGCACTCTACCAAGGGCAACATAGTGAGACTCTGTCTCAAAAAGAAAGAAAGAAAGAGGCTCGGCGCCTGTGGCTCAAGTGGCTAAGGCGCCAGCCACATACACCTAAGGTGGTGGGTTCAAATCCCCAGCCCGGGCCCGCCAAACAACAATGATGACTGCAACCAAAAAATGGCCAGGCGTTGTGGCAGGCGCCTGTGGTCCCAGCTACTTGGGAGGCGGAGGCAGGAGACTCGCTTGAGCCCAGGAGTTGGAGGATGCTGTGAGCGTGATGCCATGGCACTCTACCCAGGGGGATAGCTTGAGGCTCTGTCTCAAAAAAAAGAAAGAAAGAAAGAAAGAAAGTGCTCCAGGTGAGGCTCAAACTCACAACCTTGCCATCACTATGCTGTCATATTAGTACCATGTCCTAACCAATTGCACATGGCTACCCCATTGGTCAGCAGAGTACTTCAGTTGTTCATAGCCATGTGACCTCACTGGACAGCTCCGCCATGTGTTCCATATGCAAATAAAAATTTAAAAAAAAATAGCCAGGCGTTGTGGCATGCCTGTAGCCCCAGCTACTTGGGAGGCTGAGGCAAGAGAATTGCTTAAGCCCAACAGTTAGAGGTTGCTGTGAGCTGTGACACCATGGTACTCTACTGAGGGCAACATAGTGAGATTGTCTTAAAATAAAAGTATAAAGAAAATTACACATAGTGATATGTATCGTGTTTCTATTGGATAATGACAGCTCTAAAATGTCAAAGGAGTTGTCCCTGTGCTTAAACTCTTTTCTCAGTAGTCTCTCACTGGAGGTTAAACCAGCAGGTGACTCTCTCTAAGAAAGTTCTAGTTCCCTTCCTCTCCATCATGTGTCTGTGTCATGAGCTTTCCTCAGAAACTCTGACACCAGCACTGGGCTTTACTTTGACTTATTCATTCAAATACTTCCGTCATGGCTTTTCTGTGTCTCCTTTGTGGGTGAGAATAAAGATTTCTGAAATGGTACTGAGTGATAGATAGGCCTGGCTTCAAGTGCAAGCTCCATCACTTGCCAGCTATGCAGTATCAGTCATATGACCTATCCCTTCGCAGCCTCTGTTCACCATCTAGACAAGAAGCCTAACACGAAGAATTACCTATCCAATAAGGTTATAATGTGAGATATTTATACTGAATATTTAGGGCAGTGCCTGGCATGCGGTAACCATTTGATCACTGTTACAGGTTATGAATCCCATTTTTGCCATGAATGGTTTTGCAGGCCAATGCCATTTTGAGTTTAGGTGAAAAATCTACCCAGGCCATTCTGCAGATGAATGAGAAAGTGATGGAATCACTTAAGATTTAGGATTTCAGGTACTTGTATCTTCTGTTTAAAGAACTGATGGAGCAGATATGGCAGCTAAACTCATTTTAGAGGCCCAGTGGGAATGAGAAGTAAGCTTCTTGAATGTGAAGTAATTGAGGGGTCAGGGATGGCCTGGAATTGTGCCCTTCAGGATCTCTGAGAAAGGGCATGTTGAGTAAAGTAGGTGAAGACCTGAGTTGCTCATTCAACCTCCAAAGACCCTATTTTCTGCCAGTGAAGTATAGGCATAACCTTGAAAGAACTAAAACAATTTTACCCCCAAATATGACGACTTTGACATAAAGAGTATTTTGAATTAAAGGCCATTCACAATCTGAAAGCATTGGAAGGGGTTTTCCCACTATCTGCATAAAACCAGACTGACCTGCTTTAGGGGATCAAAGGGGGAAACTGACTTTGTTTCATCTGCCAGAATGCTAGCCTACCTGGCCCAAGACATTTAAAACACAATACCTGTCTCTCAGGTTAATTTACAAATCAATCTGTTTCCCCCATCTACACTCCGCCCCCTGCCCCCGCAACCTCTTGCTTCACCCACACTCCTTCTTCCCCTCCCTTCAAAAGGCATCTATAAAGGTATCTGACCATCACTGAGACATCGGGTAATCAATCATTCTTGTAGTTCCTCCCATATGCATGGTATTTGGAAACAAACCTTTCTCTTCTTAAACTGCTTTAGTTGTGAGTTGATCTTTTAGTGAACTTCCAGGGGGGAAAGGGTGAGTTTCTCTGTGATCCCTAGAACCTCAACCATCTACCTCACAGACTCCAGGTAGATGTTAAGCAAAATAACATATGTGTGTTGATGTGCTCTGAAAACTGTTGTGCACCGAAACAGAGGGCACAGTTCATTATCTTTCTGAATACCCAAGTACACAATTTAAATAGAACAGAACTCAAATGCCAGGGTAGGTCAGAAAAGGCAGGAATCATCATGTACTAGACTTACCAAAGAAGGCTTCCTGTGGGAGGTGCAAGTCGAAATGGACCTGAATAAGTGGGAGGAGAAAGAACTAGAGACGACTGATTTGCCCAAATCTCTGTCACGTGTCCTTTGGACACAAACCTGGTCAATGAGGTTCCTAGAATCTTTCTGATGACTTAGATGAAAGCAAGCCTTTACTGATAGCATAGAAGACAAAGTAAAATGTAATTCAGGTCATGGACTCTCATGCTCACTTTTGTGGATTAATTTTATTAATTTTATTTAATTTTTTTATTGTTTGGGATTTATTGAGGGTACAAAGAATTAGGTTACACTGATTGCATTTGTTAGATAAAGTCCCTCTTATAACTGTGTCCTGCCCCCAAGAGGCGTGCCATACACCATGACCTCCCATCTACCTCCCTCCTCCCCTCTCCCCACTTGCTTATTCCCCTACGTCCCCTTGTATTAGCTCATCTACTGCCTTCATATTAGAATAGAGTACATTGGATTCTTACTTCTCCATTCTGTGATGCTTTACTAAGAAGAATGTGATCCATCTCCATCCAGGTTAATACAAAAGATGTGAAGTCTCCATCTTCTTTAGTGACTAAATAGTATTCCATGGTATACATATATCACAGCTTGTTAATCCATTCCTGGGTTGGTGGGCATTTAGGCTGTTTCCACATTTTGGCGATTGTAAATTGACCTGAGATAAGCAATCTAGTGCAAAGGATTTTTTTTTCTTCTGAGTAGATATCTAGTAATGGGATTACAGGATCGAATGGGAGGTCTAATTTGAGTTCTTTGAGGATTCTCCATACTTCCTTCCAAAAAGGTTGTATTAGTTGGCAGTCCCACCAGCAGTGTAAAAGTGTTCCTTTCTCTGATTATTTTTCTCTATGGTAGGTCTATCAGGATTAATTTCACGTTAATTCCTGCTTGGCTGCACTGTCTGTGACGAAATGTGGTGTGTTAACATTTATATTCACAAAAATAGAAACATTCTGCCAAATTCTTGAATCCCTGAATAAGCACCTATATTTATGAGAAATTATAATTTAGATGATCAATACAATAAAACTCATGGAAAGAAATAAAAAAGTTCATGACACAGATAAAAAGCCAAAGTCTTCATTAATCCTCCCCACACCAGCTCAGTTCTCTCTCCAGAGGTAACTAATTCATTATTACTATTATTGCCAGTTAAAAGGAAGACTGGGAAGAAGGGGTGGGAGGGGTGGGGAAAGAGGGAACAAAAAGGAGGGGGAATGAGATAAAGAGCAAAGATTTATGGAGTGGGAAGAGAACTCAGAGGTAATCTAGTAAGTGATTTGCTTAAATGTCATTCAGCTAGTTAGTGACAGAGCACAGACTCCAGCTGAGATCTCCAGATTCTCACTCCAGGTCTCTATCAACTCGAAGGCGTGGTTTTGGGAGAGGGAGGTTAGAACAGTCAGAGGGAAGGGAAAAGCCCAAATTCCCAGCCTTAGTCTTTAGATTCCCACCCCCTCCTGCTCTTTGAGATGCAAAAACCTCTCTCTTAAGTAACACTTTGAACTGGCTTCCCTTAATCTTCCCCTACTCTTTTCTACTCCAAATCACCAAAAGGAACTTCTCTGTGAGCTGTCTAGGTCTTTACAGAGAAACTCCCCAGAGTTACCATTATTTACTTATGGAAACATTGCTTGATCTCTCAGTTACATATTTTTAGACAGGGTTAAAGAATTGCTGATGTTATCTAGCACTTTACCTATGGTTCCTGGTAGCTGGGAAACAATGTTGAAATAGAATTTAGCCAGTGGAAAGGAGCTGGCATTTCTGATATTCCTCCCTACAAATATTCAACCTAGTCACTAGACCAACAATGGAAATGTCAACACACTCTGAAAGGGGGTCTCATAAAAGTACAAAGTTGAAGTTCTCTCCACCATCACAGAATTTACAATCTAGTTGGGCGGATGGACAAAGCTCAATTATCCATAATGGCCTCAGCAAAGATGTGATAATACCTCACCTCATTAGCATGTTAGCATATTCTATAAAATATGATAATTTTAAGCTCAGATGAACGATTTTTATTCTTTTTCCCTATAAAAGGCTGGGGTGGGGATCCAATTCATGACATTCCTAAACAACAATGGGGACACTGTTTCTACATTGCTCATTCCAAAAGGCATTTCTGAAAGCTAGAGATAGATGCCTTTTAGAAAGTAGACCACATTTTCTGGCACAATACTTAATTTATTCTTCTTTGATGACATGCCTGGTGGAATGAAGGAAATGGATGGGGGGAGCATTACATAAAACCTGATGAGGCAGAATTATAACACAGATGGTATAGCAGTTTACACAATATTAACCACCCTTTTAATGTCAAGTTAGTACAGATAAAGGCATCAGAGAGTCAGCTGGGCTTCTGCTTCTTAAACTATATAGTTGAAGAAAAATCTAAGGAACAATTACATGAGAAATTTTCAAATTGTAGGTTATGAAGGTAAAACCACGAAGAAACCATGACCACTTTGATGGTCAAATGCTCGTTATTCGGTATCATGATCTGGGATCCCAGTCTGGAGTGGAGGTGCGAAGGGTGAGAAGCCAAACGTGTACCGATTTCCCTATATGACAGCAAGCTTTTCTCAGAATACTGGAGTAGGAGGAGGGTCTTCTACGTCTTCCAACTAGTACAAAAAGATTGGAGTTAAATAGTGAGAATGAATAGATAGTTCAATGTTCCCCCAAGCCCTCCCTCTGCACCTTGCTGGCACTGCACTGCTGGTGCCCCCAAACTTGGTAGTACGAAGTTGGGATCTCTGCAAGGAATCTGAGAAAGAGCCATAGGGCATCAGCAAGAGGGAGAAATGAAGGAGAGCAAACATGTAGTGCTAAGCATTGGAATCACTCTGTAGTTTTCACATACTATCTCGCTTATTCTTCACAACAGCCCTACAGGAAAATCAAGCTTGAAAAGAAGTCAAGGACTAGTTAAAGTTTCTTTTAAAATCAACCATCGATGGCTTTCCTTATCCCAGCTCTGTGACAGCAGAAGCATTTTAGGCAAGTCTTTTCTGGAGCCTCAGTTTACTCATCTGTAACATAATTAGGTTAGATGCCCATTGAGGGACTTGGTCACCTAAAATTTTGGCTCAAGTCGCCCTTTAAAGGATACCCAGGTAAGCCATTTCCAGGCACCATGCTGTTGTGCTCAGTATTTCATGAAAACTTAGCACTGAAAGAACGTAAGTACTTGACCAGGAGTTGGGCAAAATTAAAGACAAGTTGAAATTTGTGATTCTTTTCACAAATCATGCTAATCTTTCAAGTGCTAGATCTGTAGCTGCAAACGTGGTGGCGGTAAGAGCCAGCAGAATTAACTATAGAATTCATTTTCTAAGAGCTGTAGGCCTTAAATATCAAGACTTTTATGTAAACTTGGTAGCACTGTTAAGCGTTTAAGAAACAGGCAGTGTGTATGCCGGATTAATCAAATATAGAGATTACTTTAAGAATGGTGGGTTTGAATTGTAAATGAAATAGCTGAAATTGCAGAAAACCAAGGGACTGTACACCAAAATAAGGATAAATAGGACATTTTGTTTAGGAACCAAAATATAACATGAATCCTCTCATCTTTTATATTTAAATTTCTGACACAGTAGTAAAAATGGAGTAAATACATGACTCCCCTCATCCCAGCAGATTTTAAAGATGTTACAAACTACTATTTACAGAAAAAGCTTTTTGAAGCTCAACGAAGAGGGGTAATTAGTTGAGTGGGACAACAAAGACTCTAACTAATACAGTAAATAAAAATTGGTTCTTGTTTTTATTAGGTGATTACCCAAATTGATGGAATCTATTCAATGTCTAGTTTGTTGATTATTCTTAGACACATTTCATTTTGAAAAATAAATTGGGTTAATGAATAAATAAATAAATAAGGCTATCACTACATCTAGTAACTAATGAAAGACATAGGATCCAGAGAACACTAATAAACCATGTCAGAAGAATAAATACATTTCTAACAACTGAAAAAAGATGATAACACTGGGAGAAAACATGATTAAAACATGTGAAGGGGGAAAAAAACCCCAATTTTAATTTGGCTCAAATTAAAGAAAGCCTAAAGTTGTATGTTTGGGTCTGAGGGCTGTTAACATCTGTAAGGTGTCTGTCTGACTCTAAAAAAGCTACAGACTCCTGTCCATCAAGATCTAGTGGTTTCCATGCGTTTGTTTAAATGGTTTTTAAAGTAAAATTGCAAATGAAATAACTATGAAAGGATTTACAGATTAGTCAAGTATTACATTCTAAAAATACAATTTAACCCTAGATATTCACTAGGATTATTTGTCTTGCTGTTTCTCCAAAATCAACAAGCAGACTCTATGTTTAAAACGGCTTTGTTTATTAGCCCTGATATCCTCCAAGGAAACACTGAACTTTGGTCTAGTTAATTAATTGTAAAAAAAAACACAAAAAGGCTTAGCATACCATAGTACAATATTTTTTACAATACATACCAAAATATTGTATTTGCTCCTTTCATCTTGAGTTCTCAGGTCCTTAAAACGCACCCTAGAATAATGTTATTTAGTTCAGCAAGTTTATCAACTTGATATCTAAACATTCGCACAAATGTGGAGCCTGTACTTAAATCAGAGCTTCCACATTTTCTTCTTGTTTTTATCTCCTAGCACATAAACCGTGTTGATTCTTACAGATGCTTTCGTAAGTAGCAGCTATAGCATGTGGAGCACTGAAAGCTATAAAAGAGCTGCTTGTCTGAGGGATGTTAATCATTTTTTAAACTTAGGGAGTAAAGTTTCAAGTAGTAAAATTCATTAGGGCTTAAAAAAGTGTGGGATGATATGGACAGCTCACTCTTTTCTGAAAGAATAAAAAAGACATGCAGAACTCCACGTAGGGTCATAAATTACACGATTTGAAATACTAAAACTGTGCCTTTGCATATTTGATTTTGAAATCATTAGTCTTCCTGCTGACTTAGACATCCTCTCAAAAATTTCAAAAGTAAGCTTGATGACATGTGTTTTGAGAAAATAAAATCTCTCTTTCATTTTAAAGTAGATGTCCTCTGTAGGCTGTATCTGTTGAAAGATTCCCTTTTACAGTGAGTGTTAGCCCTGTTATTTAGGTTGTTCCAAGCTTTCATTGCAGTCCTTTCAGGCATCTGGATAATTCAACACATTTCACTGCGCCTTCCTCCTCAGCATGAAAAAGGCCAGACAATAGTTCCACTTCCTTCAGCAATCACAAGTCAGGAGACAGTTAAAGAGAATCTCTAAGCTTAGCAGAAAACTACCAAGCTGAGGATAAACGTTATCTTTGAGGAGAGGAAAAAAAAGAAAGAAAGAAAGAAAAAAGCAAAAAAAAGAAAAAGGCAGTGTGCCCCTTTTGCACATAGGTAGTAGAAGATTATCACGCTTTATTACAGCTGTAGCAGAAAGAATATTAAATGACTTAAAGTTTCTTAACTTTAAATGCATATTCGTCATCCAGAGTATATACTTCTTAATTACGACACTTTCAAAATAACAGACTCACTGGTGTGAGATGACTAAATAATTGGATAATTTTTAACACCACAATTTACTAGCTTTGGAAGAAAATGTTATTAAGGTGATATTTTTGGAGACTTGTTTTGAATATAAACTTTATCCTTTTATTGTGTTGCATACTGTGACATGTGTTCCATTTAGAAAAGTTATAATGGTGCAAGGATGGACAAATTTAATCAGAAAACTGATTGGAAAAAAGTGATGTGTGTAAAACATTTCTGGTTTATTGCTTTTTCTTTGATTATAGTATTACAGTCTGCTAGCAATTTTATGGTTTGTAATACCAGAAGTTCCACTTCTAAGGTCACATAAACAGGAAAATCAAAGTGTTTCAAACAGAGTGTAAAAATACCTTTAACACTATTTAATCTTAATAGTGAATCACTTTAATGTCTACTGGAGTCTATTCTCAAGGTAGGAGATTTGATTTGAGAAACAATTTTTTACTGATGGTAAGCAGATTGCCCTTGTATCTTTTCAATATTTGCAGAACTATTTTGATTCAAAATATTTGACCTGTAAAAAATACAGTTGTTAGTGAGAGAAAAGTATGTTTTAATATATTACTGAGAGAAGCAAAGATTCATATAGCAGTGTCATTTTAAAGTATCACATAGTATCAAAAATAGTTGCCAGTTGTTCTAAGTACTAGTATCAATATACTTAATCTCAATTATGTAAGATGTAATTTAATTCTACTGTAACTTAATTATCTTGCCATTCAAAGGAAAATTAAATCATTAATAAAGATAAGAAACATTTATAAACGATGGCATACATTATTCAAAAAAACAAAGTTGGCAAAGATCAGTTTATTAAAAAGTAAGGTTTATTTACAAATGAAATATAATAAAACGTGCATTTTAAATTTATTCATATTTCAGAAAGTTGACCAACCTCTTGCTGCCATTTGGCCGTCATTAAAATCCTTTGAAATTGGAATAAATATATTTTCACTTTCCACATTTGTAAGCCAAAGGATATTAACTGTGCATGTTCAGTTAGTGAAATTTTCTCCTTCGCAAGTGGTAAATCTTTCAAAATCTATATTTAATTCACGTTGACACGATTTAGTGAAAGATGTTGTTTATTTTATTTCCATGATTTATGCTGGTGCACGCTATTGAAAAGAACAACATTTAGAAGTTCATTATTAACTCTACTTTTTTCTTTGTTTTGTTGACATAAGTTTCATAAATAAATGCAGGCTTGATAAACAAACAATCAAATTTCCCTTTTTCAGGTTGATTTGTGTTACAAGAAGAAGATTGATTCATTGAGAAACTATGAAATATTTAGAAATTGTGGAATACATAGTTTTAAAAAGGTTTGTGAAGACCAGTTTTACAGGATTCTAATGAAATCACAGTTCCTGCTCTGGGATCAAATAGCAAAATAGCATTGGAAATATTTTTTCCTTGTGACCTCCTCCCCCCCCACCCACCCATTTTGTTCAGTGAGCGTTCTGATCTGCTGGCTTTGTTTTAGGCCTCATGGGCATGCACACGAACACATGGACGCAGAAACACACAAATGTAGCAAAACACATATTTAGGTAGGACATTTAATTTCTTCTCCAGGGCAAAACCAGAGTGTAAGAGACCTTAACCGCAAGTGTAGTCTAAAAATTTAAAGTAGTAAATACACATAGAACAAAAGCTCTATTCTAGTTGTGCGAGGAACATAATACTCTTAAATTACTTTCTGGTTTCCATGGGGACCTTTTTGTTCTAAGATACCAATCATTAGATTTAACTCGGCCACTTAATATTATTTCTAATCAAGTGAAATGATTTCTCAACTGGGTAAAATGTCAATTACCAGCATTTTTAAAGGTGTTAAAATGCAAACTACTTGAGATTGCTGCTTCTTATGGCACAATTAAATCTAGAGGTCAATACAGAAAAATCCCTCCTCCCCTTTACGGGCAGAGAAAAGCTCAAAGCTCGTCGATCTGTATTGGTGGTTGGGTGGGCGGATACTTTGCTGGCTATATGTTGTTGTTTTTTAAATCCACCATAAGCTCAAAATAGTGGCAAGAATTAAAAAATGTGATGAGAAATTTTAGGCTGAGGAAAGATAAACAGTTCTCTCTCCCTTTGGCCAGTTTCTGAACCTTTCTTACACATTTTATAGAACATCTGGGCTTTCAGGTATATATTCTATACGATATACATACCCACACACACATATATATATGCACACACATATACTACATACGCTGACCAATCTGTTGGGCATAAATGATATGACTGGAGCTAGGAGTTGCGGCTCCTTTATTTTGTAGAATGCCTAAGTATTGTTTGTGTCACAATACTGGGAGCAAGCAGGAGCCCGGTGGGAGCCTGGAGCCTTAAGCCCTGGGCTGTGGTCTGGGGGAGGGGACGGGGTTGCGGGGTCACAAGCTCTTAGCTTTTAGCCTCAGCATGACCACAAGTTTTAAAGCATGAAGGGATCACGTGCTTTTCTTTGAGCTGTTAGTTATTCTGACTTTTGGGGTGTGCGTGTGTGTGTGTGTGTGTGTGAGAAATGCTTTGTTCTTTAGCTTTTTTGATTCTCAGTAGTTTAGCGGATGATTAAATTGTTTTCTAAAAGAAAAAGACAAAAATAAATCACTTCGTGTATCAAAATGTCCTACTTTCCTATGACCCATATCTTGCGCTCAGTTAATTTTCCCTTACACTGAACAGGTACTGAGATGGAATAAATTATTTTCGCCAGTTGGGAACTTGATCCAGACATTCTATATGTTATCAGCCCTTAAAAAAATTAAGAACAAGAAAATATCCTGGTAAAGCAATCTCAAAATACCTTATTCCGGGTATTGTTCTGGCTTTAAAGGGAAGGAGGGTGGGAGGAGGGGTGGGAGTTGGTGGGGCGAGTAGGAAGACTCTGGGAGGATGTCTCGTTTAATGAACTGTTAAAACTTTCAGAAAATGTTAAGCTAGCGAAGTCCCTCAACATAGTATTTCCACTTGAAAGCCTCTACTTAAACATTTCACTTTAGGGGAGCTACTTCTACTTGTACCCGTTTAAGAGGATGATTTCATCTTTTCCAACTCTCCTCTGTCTCTGGAACCAAGACACATAGAGTCAGAATGCCAAATGAAGACTTTTGATGATAATAAGATTTATTTGGGAATATTTTCCATAATCAGGGCAATGGGTCTTTTTGTTCTGATGGTGAAGGGATGTAGATATGTTTACTCATTGACCAGGAGCTCTGGCTGCAGCTGCAGGACACAATTAATTATGCTAATAGTTGGTGAGGAGCGGATGTAACTCCCTCACCCCCCCTTTTTTGGGGGGGAGGGGAATTTGGCAAAAGGGGAAGGAGACGCCCTGGGGTCGGATCACATGATATTATCTTCGCGCCACTTTCGCAAAACCCCTTTTTTTACTCCAGGTTTTGCTCGAGCTCAAAGGTACAGTTCTTATCTTGCTCTAATACAATGTTTCTTAAAGTCGGGTCTAAGATCTCTTCCCTCCCCCTCTTCTTCCCACAGCTAGTCGTTACCATTAAAGGTCGAAAGTTGCATTGCAGTCGGTGCAGTCTCACAGGAGGGATCTGGTTGGGTAGTAAACTTCGGGCTGCGTAGTTTCCAAAAAGTATCTGGCAGACGCACCAGGGTGGGCTGCAAGGTCTGGTTTGAGCGCTTTATGAAAAAGGGAGAAAGCCCACCTGTGGGAGTAACTCCCGTTGGAGAAATGAATGCGGTTCGTTGCATCACCCCTGACTCCTGAAGGGCGCTGGCCGTTCAGGTTGGACTCCATCGCGGGCCAGGGGCGGGAGAGGCCAGTCTTTTGTAATCTGCTGGCCTGAGCTACTACTGTGCATCAGGTTGAGAATCACATGGCGTCCTTGTCTTCTAGGCTTTGGGCTGCCACAATCGTCCGCGGTAACAATAGTGCGGGTGGGGGGTGTCCAGCTTCATTTTGCGCCCCCTCCCTCTTTCCTTATGCCCGGTTGCCTTCCAGTGCTTCCCTTCCTCGGACCCCGCGTACTCAGGGCTCTCTGATTTGCCTCATCTCCTGAATTCCATCCCCCCCCCCGCCCAGCCATCAGGCCCCCCCAAATCCCTCCTGCACTCGTGTCCGCCAGGGAAGCGGAGAAGGTGTAGTTTTGTTAGCGCATTTTGTCCAGTGTTTTGAGTCTGGTATGGTTAATTTCATTTTGATTGTGCATCTTAAACTAAGACATCATTTTATTTTCTTCAGAGTGTAGTTGGCTTTGGCCTTTAAGGAGCCCGCGCTCAATTGGTTCTCATTAGCTGTGGAATGAGAAGGGAAAACAAGATAATTGCACCCTATCTTCATTGCATGTGTGCGTGTACTCGGTGGCTGCTACCGTTAATGATACCTGCCAAGAAACCCTGATTTAGTGGGTGAGGGGAGCGCCTGGCAAAGGCGCAGCCCTCTTAACAGTAGCACAAGGTGCCAGAGGTTAAGACTTTCACGTGTGCCCAGAGTGAATATGCTGTGTATGTATTTCTCCCCTCCTCCGGCCTTAGGAGCACTTTCAGTCTAGCGGCGAGGTGGCGCGCATGCGCGCGCGGGGTGGGGGACACCCCGGTCCCACGGCTCCGTGGGCCTTGTCGTCTATCTCCGGTGGGGGGATGGGATGAGCGCCCTGGGAGCGGGACCGGACGAGATGGTAGCAAGCGCGCCATCCTGGGCCGGACGCCAGTGGCACCGGCTCCAGCATTGGACGCTGCCAGGGCCGGCGCCCCAGGCGCGCCTTTAATTAAGGAGTCCAGCTTGGGGGAGAGAGAGGGAAAAATGCCGACAGCGTTCGGCCCGTGGGTAACTGGGGCTCGGTGGGGATTTCACTTTGGCGGGGTGGGGGTTCCGTTTCCTAATTCCTGTGCGGGCCGGGTGGGCGGGGGCGGGCTTTTTTCCCTGGGCTATTAAAGGCAGAGGGGCGGGCTTTTCCCAGGGATATAGCCACGGCCGGAGAGCCAAGGGGACGGAGCGCTCCTCAAGTGGTGGCAGTAAGGCTTGTGGCCCCGCGTCGTTCTGGACCGGGACACTTTGGGGTGAGATGTTCGCCAGCGGCCCCATTTAATTTACTGAACTCTTTTTCTCGCTTCTCTTCCTCCTTGGGCTCCGCGGGAGGCTGCGCTAGCGCCAGGCACCCGGAGCGCTCTGGCGGCGCGCTCGCCTGGGGGTATATCTAGGGAGGGGGGTACGGGGAGAGGGATGGACGGTTCGGGATCGCCGCGCTCACACCACCTGCCAGGAGTGGGCGGGAGCCCGATCCTGCGCTCGGTTGCCCTGGCCGGTGGCTGAGGCAGAAGGGGGGACCTTCCTTGGGGAAGCTATGATGGGGAGAGTTGACTGGCTGGGTGGGAGGGGACCGAGCGGGAGGGACTTGAGAAAAGCAAAGTACCAGAGTGCAATTGAGGGGTAGCAGCGAACGCGCGGGAAATGACTCCCCTTTTTTCTTCCATTGCTGACCTTTAGGATCCTGGAAAACTTTGCTGGGGGGGGGGTGTGTGAAATGAGGGGGTGCACGTGGAGCGGAAAAAAAGGACTCCCCTCCCCCTTGGCTTCTCTCCCACCAACCCGGGAATGGAGGGGGAGGGAGGCGTGGGCTTGGCGCGTTTTTGGTGCTTTGAATGGAGAACTCCGTTTCCCATGATGCTTTGTTTCTTTCTCTTTAATCTCGGTGGCGGCCGCGGCAGCACGAGGACGGGAGCGCGTGGTGTGAGCAGCTGGAGCACACCCTGGGTGCGCGGGCGGCTCCCGGACTTCAAGCCAGCCTTAGGTAAGGGTGTGAGAGACGCGGGAAGAGGAAAAAGGGATACACAAAGGTCTGCAGGGGAGGGTGTTTGGGTTTTTTTGTTCTTTTTTCTTTTTTTGTCTTAAAGATTTAAAGAGATTGGAGAGGGACTGGCCAGCGTGCGCGCGATGTATCCCAGATGAAAGATTAATTAGGAAAAGGCAATAACTAGAAGGCGCGCTCTCTGACCGGCGCGGGGCCCAGTTATGCCATGTTGAGTCAGCAGATACTATGCATTTTGAGTCCAGTTGGGAGTATTTTTTTCATGGAGGAAAAAATCTTTAGAGACATACTCAGTGTAAGAGGACAAATGTTATTCTTCTCATTTCTGTACCACATCTGTTCTTCCCCAACAGAGAATTGATTTCAGATTCACGTATAATTTTTATGAACCAGTTGAGTTTTAAAGACTAGTATAGTGGTATGGGTACCATTATGAAAGTCCAACATTTAAAATTCCCTCGCTCATTTAACATATCACAAATTCTGTGTTCATAAAAAGTTTTATTTTTTTTCTTAAAATATATTCCATCGTGAAAGAGGTAAGGGAACCTTGTGAACTTTTTTCAAATAAGGGGTCACTTCCTTGCTGCACGTTCTTAGGTAACATAAGCACTTGGAAATGAGAGGTTTTCTTATGGAAGATAATGACATGAAGGAAAGAAGAGCTAATCTGCCTTCTTTGGGTTTAATGGAGAAAATGGGTCCATAAATGTTTAAACAGAAGTAGATCCCTTTGAAATAGATCAAAATGTGACATCTCTTAGCCATCTGTGCATTATGTGAAGACTATAAGGGCAGTGTTTCTTAAACCAGCTCTAAAATTTCTCTTTCTTTTAACGGGGTGGGGGCAGGAGCATTCATTTAATCTAACAGTCGCTTTCCGTATGCAGCCCACAGGCTCTGTATGAGCTCAAGACTCAAATATTCACCCTACTTTTTATATAATTTTCTTTTTCTGGGTCTGCTTCTTATAAAATCAGGGTGGATATAATGGGCCTGCAAATTGCAGAGATGCAGATACCAAGTTTTCTTAGATGGAAAGGGGGAGTCCAAATCCACTTATACTTAAGAATTGGACTTCTTGCAATTGCCAGTGTTATTCATGTTCAATTCTGTGTAAATAATTCAGATTATTAATATTTCTCAGGATTTGGTTGAAACTATGAAACCTGACTTGGACACTAAGCCAAAGGAAAGCTTGTTTTAGGAATATTAACTAGTAGTTTACTTGTTTAGTTTCTAATGCGTGTGTATGTGTTTTTTTTTTTTTTTTTTAACCAGGTGAGTCTGCGTGGATCTGTAAAGATGGAAAAGAAGAACTCATGGAAGACTTAAAATTTGCTACAGGAATAGGCCTTGGCCATGTAAAAGTGCTTACAGTGCAGGTAGCTTTTTGAGATCTACTGCAATGCAAGCACTTCTTACATTACCATGGTGATTTAATCAATGGCTACTGAGAACTGTAGTTTGTGCATAATTAAGTCATTGATGCTTTTGAGCAGCTTCTTATAATGTGTCTCTTGTGTTAAGGTGCATCTAGTGCAGTTAGTGAACCAGCTTAGAATCTACTGCCCTAAATGCCCCTTCTGGCACAGGCTGCCTAATATACAGCATTTTCAAAGTATACTTTGAACAATAATTTGAATAGGACAATTTTCAAAGGTTTGTTTTTGTTTTTCCATTGTTTGTTGGGAACAGATGGTGGGGACTGTGTGCAGTGTACAGTTATGTACAAAGGATAAGATTGGGTCCTAGTAGTACCAAAGTGCTCATAGTGCAGGTAGTTTTGGCATTACTCTACTGTAGTGTGGGCACTTGCAGTACTCTGGGATAATAAATCTCTTACTGATGGAGAGAATATTCAAAGATGCTGCTAGTCACGATTAGTTTTGCAGGTTTGCATTTCAGCGTATTGTGTATATCAGGCTGTGCAAATCCATGCAAAACTGATTGTGATAATATGTGCTTTCTACGTCTTTGTGAACACCTTCACGCACATCTCCAGCATTCATGCTCATTCATCCACGGGTGGGGATTTGTTGCATTACTTGTGTTCTATATAAAGTATTGCACTTGTCCCGGCCTGTGGAAGAAAGGAGGATTTTTATCAGCTTATTTTAATTTTAAAAAAAATTGTAAATTCTGATACTTAGTAATTGTAAAATGATCTGTTTTGCTGTTGTCGGGTGGATCACGATGCAATTTTGATTAGCATAATAGGAGAAAAATTGCACGGTATCCATCTGTAAACCGCAGGACCTTTGTTGGCGACATTCTTGATCAGTACTACAGGAAGATAGATGGTAGAATCCTTTCTGTAGCTACTGCTGTCAAAAAATATTTTGAGATGTATTTGAATTCCTAAAAACTATGATAACTCATTTTAAATAAAATGTATTTGAAAGTATGAAGTGTGTGTTTTGGAAGTTTGAATAATCAGATTGTTACTGAATGTAAACAAATCTCAAAATAAATGAAATTTATAGACCTGAGACAACTGGGCTCTTTTTTAATATTAACAGTGCTAGAGAATTTTTTTAAAAAGATCTCTTGGGGCAGGAGGTGTCCTGAAGGAAATTCGGGCATAGTTGTTTTTCAAGTTTGTATCTACATAAAGCACTGAGAGGACTGATTTGGGGGATATTTTATTATGCTAACAACATTCGGACAGAATGTACTAATTTTGCTTTAAGTCCATGTGCTCTTCCTTAGGAAAAGAAGGCAAAGTTGTAAGCCAGGGGGAAGAATAAATTTGTCAATTAAACTCACTTTTGGGGTTCTCTGAAATAACACTTGTATATGGTGGAAGGGCCACTGAGAGACATATACTACCTTGCTTTGGAGGCTATGAAATGGAAACCTGGGTGGGGGCTTATTGTTAATATTTAAAATTCCAGGGACTCTGGTAGAGTGACGAACCTAAAGCAGAAATTTCTGATGTCCTGCTAGTTGTTTGAGACACATTACAAGGTAGAAAAAGGGAATATAGACTAATGTTAAGTTTCTTCAGCTAGTTGCCACCTAGATAAAGTGACTCGGATCCTGAAGTGGTTCTTTAACTTTATCTCTTGTGAAAACATAGATAGCTTACCCTATCTAGCTCCAGAGATTGAATCAGTAGGTCTGGGGTGAGGCCTAAGGATTTTGACTTCTAGCCTGTCCCTAGGTGCAAGTGCTGGTGGCCACACTTGTAGAACCAAAGTTCAGAAAGAACCAGACTTGCAGCTTCAAGGACAAAGAAAGTTAGTGAAGGAAGTTGTCTATTTTCAATTTCAAATTCGTAAAATTGGAAGGACTCTAGGCAGGTCCTGGTTCACGTTCCCCTTCTATGTTTCATATTTTAATGTTTATCTTTAAGACTAATATATCTTGGGCAGAATAAAAAGAAACACCTAGGCATGTGGTAGTTTTACCGTCTGCCAACAGGAGCATTTAGTTGTCAAGAAGAGGTGTTGGCCGACTAAAGATGGTATTGGTATGTGTCATTCTTATTTCCTAGTGCCATGGAATTTTCTAATTTTGAAACCCTTTTGATTTTTCCTTGTAACAATGGTCCAACTTAATCAGTAAGAGGAGCTTTTACTGAATTGCACTTCAGTCTTGAGTTAGTTGCCTAAGGCATCCATTTCCTCATTAGAGAAAATACGGTGATAACGTTGGTCTACCTCAAGGATATGGGAGTTAAGTAAGTTCTCTTTGGTGGTGGTGGTTAGGGGGGTGGAAGGATTTTAATTGTTAATGATGAAGTGAAATCTTAATGAAAAGAGACTTAGGGTAGTAAATTCTGTCTTCCAGTATTAAGTACGTGTGTGTGACTTTTTTAAAGTGAGTAATGCTTGAGGCAATTATACAAACATAAAGAACTCTACAGATATTTCCTGTGCTGTCTAATGCTTACTACTTTGTTGGTGCCTAATCAGAGTTAAGTGTGATGTGGCAGCAAAGCAACGGTCTCCCTCCCCTCTAATAAAGTAGCTCAGTAAAAGAGGGGATTAAAGCTTATTTGTTATAATCCTTAACACCACCAAACCTCCACTTTAATAATACAAGTTTATTGTCTCTAGCAATTCACCGGTGCTTTACCTAAGGTGGCCAGTATGCAGACCCTGCAGTTTCCACTCTTAATAGGCATGTGTAGAGGAGCTGTGTTCCTTCGCGTAGGCCACTGTGCCCACTAGATCCTCAATTTCCTTATCTAAAATTAGGGCTGACATCAATGATGCTAGGGCCTTTTCTACCCTCAAAAATTCGGATTCTGTCCTTGTTAAAGTTCGACTCGTCAAATAGTAGTAAGAGTGCTTTGCATTGAAATAATTTATCTAGAATATTTGGGAACAGGGTGATTGAAACCATTAATTAAGGGCAAAATTAGTACATACCTACATAACAATATAGATCTTATTTTCAAAGAATTGCAACAAGTACAGCAGAAGCACTAGCAGGAATACTTTTTACCTTTGATGTAGAGGGTAATTTCATGTCCCATGGTTTTCCAAAGTCGTCAGTGTGGGCATGAGGACAGAAGCGTCAATACAGTATAGGTAATAATTAGCTCAAACATACGTTGACTTGGAAGTTTTTTTTTGGCCATTGTCAGTCCGATTACTTTGAAACAAGAGACAAATAACAAAATGGGTGAGGATACTGTGTGACATTCTAGCTGAAATAATTCTTCCTTACAGATCGTAGTCTAGTTTTATTCTTTAGTCCAATTTAGCTGAGGAAGAGAGATTCGCTCAAGGTGGATTTTTGTTGTTGTTTTTCAGACAGTCTCACTATGTCGCCCTCGGTAGAGTACCATGGCGTCACAGCTCACAGCAACCTCCAACTCTTGGGCTTAAGCAATTCTCTCACCTAAGCCTCCCAAGTAGCTTGGACTATAGGCACACGCCACACTGGCCAGCTATTTTTTAAATTTTTTTTGCATATGGAACACAAGGCGGGGCTGTCCGGTAAGGTCACGTGGCTATAAACAATGCCTAGCGGATGCTCCAGTGGCGCAATTGGTTAGTGCATGGTGCTGATATGCCAGCCTGAGCTGCAGCGATGCCGAGGTCGTGAGTTCAAATCTCACCTGGAGTGATTTTTTTTTTTTTTGAGACAGAGTCTCACTGTGTCACCCTGGGTAGAGTACCGTGGTGTTACAGCTCACAGCAACCTCAAACTCTTGGGCTTAAGTGAGTCTCTTGCCTCAGCCTCCCAAGTAGCTGGGACTACAGGTGCCCACCACAACGCCCGGCTATTTTTTGGTTGTAGTTGTCATTGTTTTTAGCAGGCCCGGGCTGGGTTTGAACTCGTCAGCCCCAGGTGTTTGTGGCCGGCTCCCCAACCATTGACCTCCGGGCACCGAGCCACACTCAAGGTTTTGATAAATAAACAATTAGGCACTAATATGATTAATGAAATGTTAGAAATTTGGAGTCAGGGAGGAGAGCATGTAATGGAGGCTGTGAATGGAGTGTGGCTGTTTTCAGAGGTTCTTCCCAGAGGCTGTGTCCTGTAGAAAGTTAAAGTGGGTAAAGAAGGCCAATTAAGAGTCTTCTAAGCAGAGTTGTTTCTGCAAAAATCAAGGTAAAGTAGAAATCAAACGAAGGCCCTTACAAAGTACTGCCCTTAGTTCAGAATGTCTGGCATATGTGAGGGGATAGATAGGCTGGGGCCAGATCACATAACCTTGTCCTGAATGGAAAGGGAAGTCACTTATTTTAAGCAGAGAACCCCAAATTTAACCTTTTAATAAGGTCTTTCTGACAGGAATGTAGAGGTTGACTAGGAGAACACTGGGCTGGAATCCAGTGAAGAGGGTATTTTATACATGGAAGATGTGGATTCAAATCAGTACAGAGGCAGAGGGATAGAGACAGAGGCAGAGGGATAGAGACAGAGGCAGAAGGATAGAGACAGAGGCAGATTTCTCTTACAAATACACGGATCCATTTATTAGGATGGTTTCCAAAATTTACTATAATTCTAAATTTCATCTGTAAGGCTATACAGGGAACAATAGAAAAGAAAATCTTGAGAAAAAAGGGATCATGAAGCATAATTTATATTAACGTATATTAAAACCTATTATAAAGGAGCATCCCAAAAGCGATGATATTGCTGAGATTTCTGTTCTGATCACAACATATCTAAGTATTTAGATTATCATTAAAGTACCATTCCAAATTAAAGAAAAAAAGGATTAGTCAATCAAAGTTGCTGGAACAATTGGTTAGCTATTTGGAATACAAACAAAACAAACAGTTAGAGCTTTCCCTCATCCCACACATCAAAATAATTCCAGATGGATGAAGGGTTGAATATAAACAATGAAACTGCACATTATTCTCGCTTCTTTTCTCTGTACTTAAGTTTTTCATAACAATTTTTAAAAGGATTAAACTATAAAAGGCCAAGAGGAAACTAAGGTGCATGTACGTCCATGAGATTCGGGAAAGCCATTTGACACTTACCATGGATAGAAACCACTGATCAAAAGATGGATTGAACACAAAAACTTCACATCAAAAACTGTCTTAAAATGAAAAAGCAAAAGACAAACTAAATAAGTCATAATGTTTAATGTGTGACATAGGAATGGTAAATAGCCTTTATTCATTCAGCATTTGTTCATTTTGGGAATGTTTACTGAGCATCTCTTAAGGGCCAGACACATGCTTAGTGCTAAGGAATCAGTATGAACAAAGTCCCTGCCCTCATGAATCTTCTATTCTAGTTAGAGGAAACAGAAAATAAACAAAATAAATATTTAGCATGTCAATAATAAGTGCTATGCAGAAAAATAAAGGAAGTGTACTTCTTTTCTAGGGCTGCCATAATGAAGTGCCATAAACTGAGTGGCTTAGTTCTGGAGGCTAGAAGTCCAAAATCAAGGTATCAGTAGGGTCACACTCCCTTTGAAAGCTCTAGAGATGATGATCCTTCCTTGTCTCGTCCTAACTTCTGGTGGTAACTGGCAATCCTTGGCATTCCTTGGCCTGTAGACACATCAATCCAATCTCTGCCTCTGTTGTCATACAGCATTCTCCCTGTGTGTCTGCGTGTGTCATTGGATTTAGGGGTTCCCCTCAGGCAGTATGACCTCATGCTAACTGGATCACATTTGTGAAGACCCTATTTCCAAATAAGTTCAAATTTACAGTTACCGGAGGTCAAGACATGAACATATCTTTTTAAGGGACTCAGTTCAATCCACTATATATATTTTTTAAAGTTTGCACATCTAGTAAGCTATTTGTGGGTAGCGAACCTGTGGCCTTAGGGCCATATGCAGCCTTTCAGATTCTTGGTTGTGGCCTTCTGACTTTATCCATATTCTATAGAAAAAAATTCTCTCTTTCTGTTTTTTTTTTTTTTTTTT
>NW_003852504.1:6257998-6270304 GCF_000181295.1 Otolemur garnettii | reverse complement strand
AAAAAAAAAAAGCCTTGAAGGTAAGAATGCATACTTTGTAGCTCTATTTGTAAGAAGTTCTAGAACATATTATTCTCTGGCAGAAAACCAAATCAGAACAATGGTTGCCTCTTGGGAGGGTGAGGATGTCCCAGTTGTGAGGAGACATGGAAGAACTTTGAGGGGTGATGGAAATGTTCTATATCTTCACAGTTTTCCATGGGGCATATGCACTTGTCAAAACTAATGGAAGCATCTTCTGATGGGTGCATTTTGCTATGTGTTCATTTCATCATAAACCCAAATACTGAACCATAGTTAATGATAAGCATGCTGAAGCATTTAGGAATAATGTGAACTCATGCTGCAACTTTGAAATGCATCAAGAAATAAGAGGGAAGATGGACGGATAGATGTGTAAATAGATGCTAAAGCCAATACGGCAAGTTGTTAACAATGGTGGGACCTAGGTGGTAGGAATGTGTGTATTCATTATATAATTTTTTCAGCTCTTCTGTATGTTTGAGAATTTTTATAATAAAATGTTGGGAGAATGGCCAGAGGAGGGAAGAATATAGATAATGATAATATGACTAATATTTACTGAGTGCTTATTATATGGCAGGGACTGTGCTTGTGTTTTCCATGCAGTATATCCTTCAATACAACCATGTATGAATTTAAAACTTCTATTATCTTTATTTTACAGATAAAGAAACTAAAGCTCATAAATGTTGATAACATGTTCAAGATGACACATCCCGCAAGTAGCAGAGCCAGGCTAGGAATCCAGTCTGATTCTAGAGTCCAGGTTGTATATGGAATCAGATCATAAGTGGGATAATCTGATAATCTTCCTGATAGTTCATCTAATTAACATGTGGTAGTGCCTGGAGTAACTTAACCCTGAAGGTCATATACTTTCTCCCTACTCCTTGCGGACTTTTTAGAATGACTCTCAAATGTCTGGTAAGCTCTGCTGAAATACAGAGAAGGAACATCAGGTGGTGGTGATACCGTGTTTCCCCCAAAATAAGACCTACCCCCCAAATAAGCCCTAGCAGGATTTCTATGCATTTGTTAAATATAAGCCCTACCCCGATAATAAGACCTAGTGATGGGCGTGGCTATGCAGATACCCATTTCTGCAGAGCAGTAAGGAAGACTGGAATACCTTTTATCTGCCACAACTCCTCTCTCTGAGTCGTTCGCACTTGCGCGAGTGTAGGCATCCTACTGGGAAAGGAGTTCAGGCATCACTAGCGCCAGCCCCACCAACAAGGTCAGCTCCCCCTGTCAGGTTCCAGAAGAAGATGACTTAACTGTATTTGAATAAATGTAGATTGTTGTATTATACTTCATAAAAATAAGACATCCCCTGAAAATAAGCCCTAGTGTGTCTTCTTGAGAAAAAATAATAAATATAAGACAATGTCTTATTTGGGGGAAAACACAGTAGGTAGAAGGTTGTGGGAAGTTATGTGAGATAGTGGAGGTGATGGGAAGAGATGATGAGTCCACTTTTGTACATGTTGGGGACATCCTGGCAAAGATAGAAATGACAGGTACTAGAGCTGAGGACACAGATCTGATTTTGGGGTGGCCACTGAAACCTTGGCAGTAAGAAGAAGAGAGTGCCCAGGACAGAACCTCATTTGAAGAGATAGAGTATTCAGCCAAAAGTGACGGTAGAAGAAAAAGCAGAAGAAAGTAGTGTTAGAGCTTGTTTATTGAGTATCCCAATGCCACATCATTTTCGCTTAAGGATACCTGAATACTTCAGTACCTAACAGCTTTATATAGCCTATCTTCTATAGAAAAATATGAAAGAAATCTCGTGAGTTACATTCATCCTATTGAACGGTGGATTTTTTTAACCGACAAAAGTAAGTTAACTTTAGGAACCATAAAATTGTTTCTCTTTATAGCCAAGTGGGAGCTTGTCCACATTATTCCAGCAATTCCTCTTGTTTGCCAAAAGTTTCTCCAGCCCTAGATTACTTTGACCATATGCCAGAACCCTTCTAATGTTTTAGGAGAACCAAGTTCCAAACTGCATCTGTTTTGCAGGGACTTCTGTGCTTTGGATGCTTTAAATGATTTATGTAGAATTGTGTTTAAAGGGACACTCCTAGTTAAACACTGTATTATATATGTTGGATGGCTGGGATGGCTTCTCAACCTACTTGTCAGAAGCAATTATAATTACTATCTATAATATTGGTTTTTAAAGTATATAAAATTTGACTTCAGTACAGTCATTCAACAGAAGGTTAAGCATCTGTAATTTGCTTAAATTGCTTTGGCCACCAAAGCAAGGATGTATTTCTACAAGCTGTTCAAAAGCATCGACTTGGGACATGGTTGTTGCAGCCATTGCTTCTAATTTATTTCAAGCACATCTCATGGTTTTCTGTACTGAATAATTTGAAAGCAACAATGGTTTAGCTTAAAACCTAAGTATATTATTTTAGTTTTGACAGTGCTCTTACATTTTGGGATTAGCACTGACTATACTGAGTATAAATGGAAGTGAGTATGCTTCTTTGAAGGTGAAAGCATATTTTCAATAATGTTTTAAAGACAAAAACTTGAAGGGTTTAGGGGCTGATTTCTGTTATACTATAGCTGTTTGGATAACATTCAAGTTCAAGATTTGTAATCTTTAATATGAGTAACTGGAAACAGTATTTGAATAAATAGTGATTCTTTCTTGATCATGAAATGTATCTTAAAGCACACACCAAGACGTTGCTTTTGCTTCAGCAAGTTGGGCAGCTTTCACTTCCTTTCTTCCCGGCCCAACAGTGTGATCTTCCCTGCATTTCAGGCTCCAGCTGAAACACAGCTTAAACTTTTACTTGTCGGTACATTATTAACAATAAGCACTAAAAAAAGGTTGGCTCTGTGTGTGCGTCTGTGTTTAGCACTGTGCCTTCTAAACTGTGGTCAGATGAGGTTCTACCAAGTGATCTTAGGGACTGGCCTGCTGCATGATGATCTGAGCTCTTAGTACAGATTCTTTAGGCTACTGAATGGCAACCCAAATGATCAAGTTATCCTTGACAAAGTCTGAATCATTTGTTCTATCCATTTGTCAGTATGTGTGTGTCTTGTGATAGGGTAACCAGTTGGTAGGGGTTTTAGTTCTGCTGAATTGATTTTTTAATCATCACCCCAGGCAGCTACTGGTCTAAGCAGGAAAATAGTGGCAAGAGTCTATGGCCTTGAATTCTGGTCTGAGCTTGCTAGCAACTCTGTTATGTGACCTTGGATGTGAAAATTAAAATCACCTAGTCTCTCTCCTGAAAGTGGAGACCACAGCATCCTTTCTTTATTAAAGACTTGGTTCTTTGTTCCACTCTAAGGAGAAATTAAGGTACCATTTCCTTGGGCAGTATAAGGATCCAGTAGTAAATATCTCCCATAACTTTTGGTTAAAGATTTCGTTAGTGAAGGGAAATCTAGCTGGTGCTCATATGGAAAATTGCAGGACATTAATTTTCTTCTTTGCCAGCTGATTATTTTAGGGCAAGGATTAGCCAGATTTGATGAGGTGAGAGATCCTAAATTAGAGGCGTCTAGCCTCAATCCTAAAGTGTAAGCATGTATTATTTTTGCTAATTTGGGGGTGACTTGATTTGTCTGCTAAATTCCCAACTTTTTCATGAAACAGGTCAATAGCTACCAAATCAGATTATGTGAATTTAAGCAATTTCCAGGCTGGAGAACATCAACTGCCCCAGCTGGACAGAAAAAGGAATTAACATTTACACACTTGCTGGATGTTTTACAAATATTGTCTCCCTGGCGTATCACAAGGATCCTGGGAGGTAGGAGTTTTGGAAGCTCACAGCAGTCACTACTGTACCTTTTCAAAAAATTTACTGTAATTTGTCCAAAGTCACAAACTGGTAAAAATAGAATAAATTGGCTCAAATGCCTTCAGAGAAACTCTGTTTAACCACCCTGTGGAAAATAACACTCCCTCAGCACATACCACTTCTGTTGCAGTGTTTACTGCCTCGCCTATTTCAATTTGTAATCATTTATTCACTCACTTGTTTCTTGCCTGTTTTCCCAACTAGAACATAAGCGTCATAAGCCAGGATCAGCCTCATTCGCCATTGTGTCCCCAACACCCAACTAAAATGACTGGTACTTAATATTCCTTTAGTGAATAAATGAATGAATAAGAAAGTTTGTCTGACACAAAAAGCTTTTTTATTCCTACTAAACAGCACTGACTCACACACTGACAGAAGGAAAAGCAGAGACTCAGAGATGTTAAATGACTTGCCTGGAGCGGGGGGTGAGACAGTTTGGCTCACAAAGGCTGGCCAGGGTCCAAGGACCTGTGACTATGGAGACTCACTTTGGGCCCAAGTTGCTGGTACTTTGGTTTACTATAGAACCACCAAATGAGCAACACAAAAGACCTGGGATCAAGTATACGAGCAGAGGTGGGTGCAGTCCCCAGTGACTCACTAGGTCCCTCAGAGGTCTGGTGGTCAAGGCAGTCCACCAGTGGTGAGAAACGTGCCAAGTGGGAAGATCCCTGACTTAGTACTTTCTGTACCATTATGCTGGGAGTGGCCACATCCTTCCTCAAGGGGCTACCTGCTACAGCAGGCAAGTCTTTGTTGCACTATAGTGTCATGCTGAGTTCTTCTAGTTTTTACTAGGTCACTGGGCTCCCCTGATGATACAACTGTTTAGTGGCAGAGTAAATTCAGCTCTCCTGGCTAAAATCCAGGTTCATTTCACAATGCATACTGATGTCATTTACTATTACTGCCCAGCATAGTAGGAAATGATATGATAATTATCTGGGAAATATCCGTATAGGAGAAGAAAGGGAGAGTCAAGTTATGGGGCTGCAAGGGTAGACTCAGAATCATGAGGTTAGGGTCTAGAAATGGCCTACAGTGAATCGAAATGTGTGACCTTAGAGAATTATGTCACCTTTCTGTGACTCAATCTCCTTATCTGTAAAATCAGAGTAAGACATGTTTTGTGAGGATTAAATGAATTATATCTGTATAACACTTAGAATAGTCTGATACACAGTAACTAGTGCTATGTTAGGGCTAACAAAATAAAATAAGTATAGAGAAAAATAGGGTGGCGCCTATGGTTCAGTGAGCAGGGCACTGGCCCCATATACCAAGGGTGGAGGGTGGTGGGTGGTGGGTTTGAAACCAGTCCCGGCCAAACTGCAACAAAAAAGCCAGGTATTCTGGCAGGCACCTGTAGTCCCAGCTACTCAGGAGGCTGAGGCAAGAGAATTGCCTAAGCCCAAGAGCTGGAGGTTGCTGTGAGCTGTGACACTACAGTACTCTACAGAGGGCAACAAACTGAGACTCTGTCTCAAATAAATAAATAAATAAATAAATAAAATAAGTACAGACAAAAATAAAATAAGGTGCAGAAAAAGGGAGTTTTAGGTAGGGCAGTTTGACCCACCTTTGGGTCCCTGGGATTTTTCCCTCAGTGGTAATGTATCTCTGATTTTATCATTTTCCCCATAGGTTTTCAAAATTGACATGATAGCCAGCTTTTATTAAAACAAAGTGGTTTCTCCTGACTCTCAAGGTTCAAAGAGGCCCAGGCAACCCAGGGGTTAAATACCAGAACATCTTGAGAGAGAACAGAGGAAAGCTCGAATTATATGTTCCAACAGGTGTTTTATGATGGAAACTCATTAAACTACATGAATGTGTGAAAATAATACCTTGCACTTGTATGGTACTTTTCACTTTCCTCCCCAAATACTTTCATGTCTAGTATTTTATTTGTTCTCATAATGCCTGTGTGTGGTAGAGAGAGCAGGTATTCTCATTAGACATAGGCAGGAACTGAACTCAGAGACATTACATTTATCCCACCAGTATTTATTGACCCCTTATAATTTGTGATGCAAAGATGAGGAAAACAAAGTGTCTGTCTTTAACGAAACCAACGATTGAAATAGACGATATTCAATACTATAGAGCACACAAGGGATAGTAGGGGCATAGTTGTCTATTCTGTGTATGTTGTGTGTGTGTAAGGGGGAGGAAATCAGGGAAGTCTGGAAAAAGGTGCTCCTTGGACCATGTCATAAACTTTGGTGTGCCCATAAATATTTGATAATGGGTTCTCCAGGGAAAACATACCCCTGTCTGGTGCCATTTGCTGATATCCATGGTGTAAACACTCCCACGATAGCCAATTTCAAGCTACCAATATGATGTCCTTGAATGTAGACTTGGGAAGAGATGCCAGGTAGCATTTCTACAGCACAAGTATAATGGATGTAGATGGCATTGAAAGAAGAGATGCAGTAAAATAATTAGGAAGTGGTGAGTTTTGTGTATTTATTACCTTTGTCTTTAATATAGCTTCCTCAATTTGAAGTTGATCTAATTTAATTTTTAGTAATGGCTGTGTTTAATAACTGGTTTGCAAAATGTGTGTTAAACAATTAGCTCTTGTGAGCCTATGAACTGATTCCAGCCCACTGTTGGAAAAGAATGAGTTGTCAGTTAAGTATCAGATTAAGTAAGGGGGGAAGTAAGGGGATTCCAGGTAGAGGGAACTACATGGGTCAAGGCAGCCAGGTGTATGAAACAGCACGGTGCATTAAGCAAACAGCGCTGTGGTTTGGCAAACGTTCTTTGAACCAAATTTACTGTGATGCTAATGAATTTTAAGCTTGGGGTTCCCCACTTGTGGAGCCTCTTCCTCTAGAGGGCCTCTTCCTCTAGAAAGCCTCTTCATTTTGTATTTGTAATTTAGAATTCTTTTTCTTAAAAACGTCTCACCCAGGGCTTGGCACCCACAGCTCAATGAGTAGGGCACCAGCCACACGCACCAAGGCTGGCAGGTTCGAGCCTGGTCTGGGCCTGCTAAAGAACAGTGGCAGTTACAACCAAAAAAATAGCTGGGCATTGTGGCGGGCCCCTGTGGTCCTAGCAACTCAGGAGGCTGAGGCAAGAGAATCACTTAAGCCCAGGAGTTGGAGGTTGCTATGAGCTGTGACGCCACAGAACTTTACCTAGGGTAACACGGTGAGACTCTGTGTCAAAAATAAAAGCCTCACCAACGTTATAAACTTCAGTTGCCAAATAGCTCCAAACCAATCCCCAAGTGTCCTATTGAAAAAAGAGCAGAGTAAGGGGGTAATAATGTTGAGGACGATGGAGAACCTTTCATGTCACGCAAGGAGGTGGATTTTATTCTCGAGGTACTAAGTGATCTGATCAGATTTGTGCTTTGCCAGCATCATCTCTGGCTCTCATGTGGAGAATGGGTGGTGGGGCGAGAGTAAGAGTGTGAAGGTCAGTTCGGAGGCTCTGGTAGCAGTATAGGAGGTATGAGCTAGCATAATCCTGGTGGAGATGAAGAGAAATGCAAGGATTGAAAAGAAAATTAGGAAAGGTAAAAGAGCAGGGCTTTGTAGTGGATTAGACTGTACCACATGTGGAGGAGTCAGGAGGAAGAAGAGACGAGGATGACTCTCAGGTTTCTGGCCTAGGTAAAAGGATGGATGGTGATTTCACTGACCAGGACAGAGATCCATAAGCAAAGCATTTAAAACTATAGAACATGTAATGGACATCCATGAATGTGTGATGAGCTTCTCCGTCAACTGGATTTGGGTTTAAATCACCACTCTGATGTTTTTAGCAGAGCTAGCAACCGGACACGTTATTTCAACTGAACCTCAGATTCGGCATCTGTAAAGCTTCATAGAGTTGTTACAGAATGAAATGAAATGTCGTTTGTAAAATAGGTTCTCAATAAATCAGAAGAAAGCCAAGTATGGGGTAGGGAAGAAAATGAGCTCACTTTTGTTGGATTAGAAGTGACTGTGGGATCTCCAAATAGAGATATATAGTATGGAGCCAGAGCCCTGGAAATATTAATATTCTAGGGACAGATAAAGAAAGAGGGTCCAACAAAGGAGATTGTGGATGAGTGACCAGAAAGATAGGAAGAGGACTAGGAGGTAAGTCACTGCTGACCCTCTTAGCACCACACCCTCACAGTAAATTGGCTTTTCATTTCACACTCCTACTCTCATTCCCATTACCTTTTTGCTAAATCATCACCTTCATCACTGAACCTAATGCTCACGGTCCATCCATTCAACATCTATCTTACCATACCCGTGGTCTGGGTAGCACTCACACTGTGCAAGTTTCAATTCTGGATCCATACAACAACCCCCTTTGCTCTGCTCCTCCACCTGAGTAGTTGAACACTGCTAGAGAACATGACACGCGCCAGGTGGGCATTGATGTTACCACGCTCACAGAGGAACCCAAAGTGCTGCGCTTGGAAAATCCCACATCTTGATTTTCCAGTTTCTCACAGCACTGACTTGAGAGAGTAGCTGAATTTTCCTGTAACTTCAAAGAAGGGCACTGAGGTGATCTGAGAAAGAGAGGAAGCTGGCAGATCTGGAGAAGTCTGTCTGCTATGGCCATATGCATTCAGGGCATGGCTGTCAGGCTGGAAATAAGATGAGAACGTTCTCATCTGTGCTTATCTCAGTAAAACTCTGTGAAGGAGCGACAGGGGCTAAGCCCCAGGGGACTAACACATTCAGAATCAGAGGCTGATTTACCCTAAAGCTAATGAAATGTCAGCTTCAGGGACCCTTGTACCTGCACAAATGAATTACAAGACTCTCTATTTAATTTTGTATTCATGATTGTGTGTTATTTTTCTTTAAGGCTCCCTAAATAGTAAAAATAGGAACCCACCAAACCTGTATCGACTTCTGATCTGAGTGTTACCAGCTGGAATAGCGGCTTCCCACTGTGGCCACAGGCTGGAACTGAGATGCTACCGTGGGAAGAAAGAGGGTGATGGGAGAATCTTAAATTGACTATGTTTGCTTATTTATTTAAGTGAAATTTTTAACTTTTCAATAGGCAACATATGTAGATTGTAGATCATTTACAATTCTAGGTACCAGGCTCGGCGCCTGTGGCTCAAGCAGCTAGGGCGCCAGCCACATACACCTAAGGTGGCGGGTTCGAATCCAACCCGGGCCCACCAAACAACAATAATGGGTGCAACCAAAAAATAGCCGGGCGTTGTGGCAGGCACCTGTAGTCCCAGCTACTTGGGAGGCTGAGGCAGGAGACTCGCTTGAGCCCAGGAGTTGGAGGTTGCTGTGAGCAGTGAAGCCAGGACACTCTACCCAGGGGAACAGCTTGAGGCTCTGTCTCAAAAACAATTCTAGGTACCAAAGAGCATACAGTGAAAACTGAGTCTCACTGTCATTACCCCAGCCCTTCTCAGGAGACATCTCCTTGCTACCAACTTCTCATGTATCCTTTCAGAGATAACCTATACGAATGTGTACATATTAAATATATATATGCAAATATGTATATTGTTTTGTTTCTCTTTTTTTACACAAATTATATATATACCCAATGTTCTTCACCTTGTACATTTTTTCCATTTTACAAAGTGTTTTGGAGTTCTTTCTCTATCAACCCAAAAAGAGCTACATCATTCATTTTTTTTTAGCAGTTATAGGCTATTCCATTGTGAAGATGGACCATAATTTATTTAATCAATTCCCTATGATAGGTTCTGCACCTGTAGCTCAGCAGCTAGGGTGCCAGCCACGTACACTGGGGGGTTCGAACCTGGCCCTGGCCTGCCAAACAACAATGACAACAACAATGACAAAAAAAAAAAAGCTGGGTGTTGTGGCAGGTGCCTATAGTCCTAGCTACTTGGGAGCTGAGGCAAGAGAATCACTTAAGTCCAAGAGTTTGAGGTTGCTGTGAGCTGTGATGCCACAGCACACTACTGAGGGTGACATACTGAGACTCCATCTCAAAAAAAAGGAAAGAAAAAAATCCCCTATGATAGATATTTAGGTTGTTTTTGATATGTTTCTGTCATTAATCATAATATTGATTGGATTAAGCTTAATTATGGCTTGATGTAGGCACTGAACTCTCATTAAAATAATGAAGTCTCAACTTGTGCACAATTGAATACAGATTATACTTAAAAACATTCTTTATGATCGCTAACTTAAAGTGTTGTGAGGATTATATCAGATAGTATTTGTAAAACATTTAGTGGCTCGGCGCCTGTGGCTCAAGCGGCTAAGGCGTCAGCCACATACACCTAAGGTGGCGGGTTCGAATCCCCAGCCCAGGCCTGCCAAACAACAATGATGGCTGCAACCAAAAAATGGCCAGGCGTTGTAGCAGGCGCCTGTAGTCCCAGCTACTTGGGACGCTGAGGCAGGAGACTCACTTGAGCCCAGGAGTTGGAGCTTGCTGTGAGCTGTAATGCCACGGCACTCTATTCAGGGGGATAGCTTGAGGCTCCGTCTCAAAAAAAAAAAAAAAAGCATTTAGTGCATAGAATGTGCTCAATAAATGTTAGTTCTTGTCCTCCTTCCCTAAAAGTCACAGAATGTGATGTCTTTATTCTTGACAATTAAGTTTGTGAACTCATCATAGAAAAAGTACCACAAACCTCAATGCTGAATATCACTACTCCCCCTGGGAAGCTATTCACTGACACTAACACCTTTTGGAACTCTTTTTCTGTAATGGCCATCAAACCTGTCATCATACTACCCTTAATGTTGTGAAGGTCATCAAAATGTCTTCCTTTCAATATTTCCTTTATATAATGGGTAACAAAAAAAGCCACTGGGGGCCCAGATCAGGGGAGTTGGGAGAGTGTTCCAATCCAGTTATTTGCGTACTGGCTAAAAACTCCTTGACAGACGGGGCCATTTGAGCTGGTGCATTGTTGTAATGCAAGAGGCATGAGTTGTTGGCCAAGATTTTCGGTTAAGACTTTCCGGTTTGTCTGTGAGTTCTGCTCATTATTTGCTTCCCCAACCTTCTTCATCCACGACACTTTCTCTCCCCTCAGAAAAATGTTTAATCCATTTGTACACTGCTGTTTTCTTCATGGCGTCATCCTCACTAACTTGGACTAACATGTCCCTGATTGCACTCCCACTCTTACCAAGTTTAAGAAGAAATTCACAAATGCTTGTTTATTGCCCTCATTCAAGCTCTGACATTCTCCTACCAGCATACAAAACCGCACAACAACAATGATGAACACCACTCAAGGCACCACCACATGTTGACATGAACCCAACTATGAGACACTGATTAACCGAGAGTATGAAACCTTACCACGTTTTCTGTACAATGCTGCTAGTGTGAGCACATAGTGCAAGTTCCCAAACTTAACTGTTGGACCTTTTATCTAAAATATGTGCTTCGATCTGTGTCCCATGTCCTTATTCTTTTCATGCCCTCATTGACCTTCACCCATCATTTGAGTCCCCCATCTTCCTTTTTTAATCAACATAAGGAATTTTATTTTATTTTTTGTGGATGCATAATCACTGTCCATATTTAGGGGGGACGTGTGATATTTTGAGGCATATGCAGAATATGTAATGATCAAATCAGGGTAATTAGGATATCATCACCTCACACATTAATCATTTCTCTGTGTTGAGAGCATTTCAAACCTTCCTTAAGATTAGGATCTGCTACAAGTCACAGAAAAACTTGACCAGCAGAGACTTAAGCAAAATAGAAGTGTATTTTTCATGTAAACATCCCAATGTAGGCAATCCCAGCTTACTGTGGCAATTGTACAGTTATCAGAGGCTCACAGAGTATGGCCCTCCTTAGGGTCTAAGATGAAGGGCCAACCATTATATCTGTTTCTAAGCAGCAAATCGGAGGAAGGAGTAGGAAGAGCCAAAGGGTAGGCATCAATTACCTTTTAAAGAAATATGTTTCATTCTATTACACAGCATTTCTGCTTACATCCCATGGGCAATGAAGGAGCTAAGAAAATTTCACCCCAAAATATGATTCCTTGGTATAAAGATTATTTTGAATGAAAGGCTATTCATAATCAGGAAACTCTGAAGGAAGACTTTATCTACCTAAAATCTTAAAGGGTGTTAAACTCCTTATCACATGCTAATAGATCTGGCCCTAAGGTCATTTGAGCACAATACCTGTCTCTTAGGTTAATTTACTGATCAATCTGTTTCCCTCTATCTACCCATACCCAATAGCAACCACTTACTACACCTATACTTTCCAGTTTCTCTCCCTGCCCCTCTAAAAGGCATCTTTAAAAGCCACTGACTAGGCTCGGTGCCTGTGGCTCAAGTGGCTAAGGCGCCAGCCACATACACCTAAGGTGGCGGGTTCGAATTCAGCCCGGACCCGCCAAACAACAATGACGGCTGCAACCAAAAAATAGCCGGGCGTTGTGGCAGGCACCTGTGGTCCCAGCTACTTGGGAGGCGGA
>NW_003852504.1:6252096-6257793 GCF_000181295.1 Otolemur garnettii | reverse complement strand
CCTGTGGTCCCAGCTACTTGGGAGGCGGAGGCAGGAGACTCGCTTGAGCCCAGGAGTTGGAGGTTGCTGTGAGCTGTGAAGCTACGGCACTCTACCCAGGGGGACAGCTTGAGGCTCCGTCTCCAAAAAAAAAAAAAAAAGCCACTGACTATCACTGAAACTTTGGGAAATCATTCTTGTGGTTCCCTCCATGCACATGGCATTTGGAAATAAACCTTTCTCTCATTAATCCACAATAAGTGTGAGTTGATCTTTTCAGCAAACCAACCTAGGGGAAAAGGGCAAGTTTTCCTGAGACTCCCCTTCAGCAACACAGAGCAGCTAGACAGTGAGGAAATGCAGTCTATTCTAATCTAAATGATCACATGCCAGCTTAAAAACACTGGTCTTCTATAAAGGAGAGATGACTATTGGGTTAGGCAATTAGCGATCTCTGTAACATCTTCCCTCAGCATTTATTTCTCCCTTTTTGGAACATTTCTTAGCATTTCAAATTAATATGAGAGTACAAATGATTAGGTTACATGGTTTGTTATTCTAAGGTAAAGTCCAAGTTATAGTTGAGCACTTGACCCAGAGGGTGTGCTATACAGCCTTACATTGTGCCCCTTAGGTGAGAGAGCTTACCAATGCCCTTCTCTCCTCCCCTCTCCCCACTTGAATTTAATGGTGTTTTTTCTCTCTTTCGCCTACAGGGTTGTTTATCTATCAGTTTCCTATTAATATTGCCTACATTGGATACTTGCTTTTCCACTCTTGTGATATTTTAGTAAGAAGAATGTGCTTCAACTCCATCCAGGTAAATATAAAATATATAAAATCCCTACCTTTCTAATGGATAAGCAGTATTCCATTGCATACATATACCACAGTTTATTAATCCATTCATGGGTTGATGGCCACTTGGGTTGATTCCACATCTTGGAGAATTGAACTGTGATAAACATTCTAGCGCAAATGTCATTTTGGTAAAATGATATTTTTTTCTTCAAGGTAGATACCTAGTAATGAGATTGCAGAATCAAATGGCATGTCTACTTTTAGTTCTTTGAGAATTGTCCATATTTCCTTCCATTCTTTCTTTGCAATCCCACCAGCAGTGCAAAAGCGTTGCCTACTCTCCACATCCATGCCAATAACTGCAGCTTTGGGATATTGTAATCTGGGGTATTCTCACTGGAGTTAAGAGATATCTCAGAGTGGTTTTGAATTCCATTTCTCTGATGATTAGGGATGATGAGCATTTTTTCATGTATTTTTTGGCCATTTGTCTGTCTTCAGAGAAGTTTCTGTTCAAGTCTCTTGCCCATTTATAATTGGTGTTTGTTTTATTGTTGATAAGTTTGAATTCTCTGTAGATTCTAGTTATTAGCCCTTTGTCAGATTCATAGCATGCACCTCTCTCCTCTCATTCTGAAGGCTGTCTTCTTGTTTAGTTGTGGTACCCTTAGCTGTGCAGAAGCTTTTTAGCTTGATCATGTCCCCTTCATTTATTTTTGATGTTGCTTCAATTGCCAAGGGAGTCATCTTCATAAATAATTTTACCAGGCCAATAGTATCAAGAGTTTTTACCACTCTTTGTTCTAGAATCTTTATTGTTTCATGTCTTAAATTTAAATCTTTTATCCACTGAGGGTTAATTTTTGTCAGTGGTAAGAGTTGCACGTCCAGTTTCAGTCTTCTACATGTGGCTAACCAGTTCTCTCAGCACCATTTATTAAATAGGGATTCTTTTCCTCAGGGCATGCTTTTGTTTTGTTTATCAAAGATCAAAGGACAATGTGTGGCTGGGTTCATCTCTAGCTTCTCTATTCTATTCCATAGATCTATATTTTTGTGCCAGGACCATGCCGTTTTTATCACTATAGACTTTTAGTATAGCCTGAGATCTGGTAATGTGATACCTCCAAATTTGTTTTATTTCTTAAAATTGCATTGGCTATTCAGGGTATTTTTCTGGTTCCATATGAAACAAAGTACTATTTTTTTTCCCAAATTCTTCAAAGTGTGAGGGTGCTATGATGGGTATCACATTGAGTCTATAGATCACTTTGGGTAGTATGGACATTTTAACAATGTTGATTCACCCCAACCATGAGCATGGTATGTTCTTCATTTGTTATTGTCTTCTGCTATTTCTTTTCTCAGGTTTTGTAGTTTTCTCTGTAGAGATTCTTCGTATCCTTTGTTAAGTATATTCCCAGGTATTTCATTTCCTTTGAAGCTACTGTGAAGTGTATTCTGTCTTTGATTTGATTCTCAGCTTGATTGTTGTTGGCATATATAAAGGCTACTGATATGTGGACATTGATTTGGTATCCTGAGATGTTACGGTATTTCTTGATCACTTCTAGAAGTCTTTGGTTGAGTCCTTGGGATTTCCTAAGTATAAGAACATATCATCCACCAAGAGAAAAGTTTGACTTCCTTTGTCCCCATTCAAATACACTTGATATATTTCTCTTACATAATTGCATGGCTAGAACTTCCAGCACTATGTTGAATAGCAGGGTGATAGTAGACATTCTTATCTGGGCCCAGTTCTAAGTGGAAATGCTTTCAGTTTTACTCCATTTAATAAAAGATTATGGTGTGTTCACAGCCGCCAGGGTGCTGCCGCCGCTATCTAACACCAGCGCCACCTCTAGCTCGCCGAGCCCATGAAGGGGGTTAAGTAAGGAGATCTTTATACCATGGCTTGTACAAAGCAGACTGCCAGCAAATCCACCGGTGGTAAAGCACCCAGGAAGCAACTGGCTACAAAAGCCGCTCGCAAGAGTGCGCCCTCTACTGGAGGGGTGAAGAAACCTCATCGCTGCAGGCCTGGTACTGTGGCACTCCGTGAAATAAGACGTTATCAGAAGTCCCCTGAACTTCTGATTCGCAAACTTCCTTTCCAGCGTCCGGTGCGAGAAATTGCTCAGGACTTTAAGACAGATCTGCGCTTCCAGAGCGCAGCTATTGGTGCTTTGCAGGAAACAAGTGAGGCCTATCTGGTTGGCCTTTTTGAAGACACCAACCTGTGTGCTATCCATGCCAAACATGTAACAATTATGCCAAAAGACATCCAGCTAGCACGCCGCATACGTGGAGGATGTGCTTAAGAGTCTGCTATGATGGGAAAACATCTCATTATCAAAAAAAAAAATTCTCTTCTTCCTGTTATTGGTAGTTCTGAACGTTAGATTTTTCCCCCCATGTGTATGATTGCGACTGGAAAAATAGGGGACAGAAATCAGGTATTGGCAGTTTTTCCATTTTCATTTGTGTGTGAATTTTTTTTTTTTTTTGAGACGGAGCCTCAAGCTATCCCCCTGGGTAGAGTGCCATGGCATCACGCTCACAGCAAGCTCCAACTCCTGGGCTCAAGCGAGTCTCCTGCCTCAGCCTCCCAAGCAGCTGGGACCACAGGCGCCCGCCACAATGCCCGGCCATTTTTTGGTTGCAGCCATCATTGTTTGGCAGGCCCGGGCTGGGGATTCGAACCCGCCATCTTAGGTGTATGTGGCTGGCGCCTTAGCGGCCCGAGCCACAGGCGCCAAGCCTGTGTGTGAATTTTTAATATAAAAGGCGGGGATGTGCAGCATTAAAGCGAGTCAAACTGTTTCAGTGAACAAGTTTCAGCGGTTCAACTTTATAACAATTATAAATAAACCTGTTAACTTTTTCTGGACAATGCCAGCATTTGGATTTTTTTAAAACAAGTAAACTTCTTATTGACAGCAACTAAATGGCGTTTACAGCATTTTTATCATACGGTAGATTCCATCCATTCACTATACTTTTCTAACTGAGTTGTCCCACATGCAAGTACATGTTTTTAATGTTGTCTTGTCTTCTGTGCTGTTCCTGTAAGTTTACTATTAAAATACATTAAACTCTAAAATAAATAAATAAATAAATAAAATATTGCCTGTGGGTTTGTTGTAGATGGCCTCTATCACTTGAAGAAATGTCTCATCTATGCCTATTTTCTTTAGTGTTCTTGTCAGAAAAGGCTGCTGAATTTTGTTCAATGTTTTTTCTGCATCTATCAAGAGGATAATATGGTCTTTGTTTTTGCTTCCATTTATGCAATGAATTACATTTATGGATTTATGTATGTTGAAGCAATGTTGCATCCCTGGGATAGCGCCCACCTGATCATGATGTATACCTTTTTAAATGTGTAGCTGTATTCTGTTTGCTAGGATCTTATTGAATATTTTTGTGTTGATATTCATTAATGATATTGATCTATAGTTTTTGTTTTTGTTGGATCCTCCTTTCCTACTTTTGGAATCAGGTTGATATTTACTTCATATAATATGTTAGGGAGGGCTTCTTCCTTCTCAGTGTTTTGGAATAGATTCTGCAGTATATGTGTAAGTTCCTTTTTGAAGGTTTGATAGAATTCTAATGTAAAACCACCCGGTCAAGGACTTTTGTTTATTGGAACATTTTTAATGATTGTTGCAATTCTGGTGCTTGATATTGGTCTATTCAAAATTTCTAATTCTTTCTGGTTGTGTTTAGGAAGGTGGTATAATTGGAAGTATTGGTTTATTGCCTCTGTATTTTCAAATTTCTGGGCAAAGAGGTTTTGTAGTAATCAGTGACGAGCTTTTGTATCTCTGTGGTATCTATTGCTATTTCCATTTTTTAGTTTTTGGTTGAGGTTCTTAGTGATCTTTCTTTTCTATTTCTAGTTAATCTGGCCAAGGATTTATTGATTTTATTAATATTTTCAAAGAACCAACTTTTTGTTTTGCTAATCTTCTGAATGGTTCCTATGTTCTTAATTGCATTTGATTCTGATCTAATTTTGGTTGTTATTTCTTTTCTTCTGTTAGATTGGGGATTGAATTGCTTTTCCTTTTCTAGTTCCTTGAGCTGGTCTATTAGATTATTGCCTTGAGCTCTTTCTATTTTCTGGATGTAGGCATCTAATGTGATAAATTTCCCCCTTAGGACTGGCTTTACAGAATCCCACAAGTTTTGATAGCTTGTGGCTTCGTTATCATTTTGTTCCAGAAATCTAATGATTTCCTTCATAATCTCCTCCTTGACCCAGCTGTTATTCAGGATAAGGTTATTTAGTTTTCATGACTTTATGTGGGTATGAAGATTTCTGCTAGCGTTGAGTTCCGCTGTTATTCTGTGATGGTCCATGAAGATACAAGGCATAATTTCCATTCTCTCAAACTTGTTAAGGTTTGATTTGTACCCCAAGATATGATCAATTTTGGAGGATGATGCATGAGCTGATGAGTAGAATGTGTATTCAGTTTTGTTAGGATGAAATGTTCTATATATGACTGTTAATTCCATTTGTTCTAGGTCATGTTTAAGTCCATTGCTTCTTTGTTTAATTTTTGCTTGGAGGATCTCTCCAGTTCTGTCAGAGATGTGTTGGAGTTTCCAATTGTTATAGTGTTTCAGGATATCACCTGTTCAGGCCTGTTAGGGTTCATTTTATATATCTGGAGGCATTTAAGTTGGGTGCATAGGTATTTAGTATTGCAATGTCTTCTTGTTGAACTGTTCCCTTCACCAGTATATAGTGTCCATCTTTGTCTTTCTTTGTTTTTATTGATTTACATGTAATTGCATCTGGAAATAAGATTTTAATCCCTGCTTTCTTCTAATTTATATTTGTCTGAAATATTGTTTTCCATCCCTTCACTCTGAGTCTTGTTTTATCCTTAAAGGTTAAAT
>NW_003852504.1:6247111-6252076 GCF_000181295.1 Otolemur garnettii | reverse complement strand
TTGTTATAGTGTTTCAGGATATCACCTGTTCAGGCCTGTTAGGGTTCATTTTATATATCTGGAGGCATTTAAGTTGGGTGCATAGGTATTTAGTATTGCAATGTCTTCTTGTTGAACTGTTCCCTTCACCAGTATATAGTGTCCATCTTTGTCTTTCTTTGTTTTTATTGATTTACATGTAATTGCATCTGGAAATAAGATTTTAATCCCTGCTTTCTTCTAATTTATATTTGTCTGAAATATTGTTTTCCATCCCTTCACTCTGAGTCTTGTTTTATCCTTAAAGGTTAAATTTATTTTCTGAGGTCACCATATAGTTGGCTTATTCGTTTTTATCTAGTCAGCCAGTCTGTGCCTCTTCCGCAGGGAATTCAAACCATTTACAATTATTGAGAGAATTGATAAGTATGGTGGTGTTCTGTTCATCTTGCTTTGTGACGGCCTGATGCTTAGTTTTATCATTTGTACCTTTGTGGAAGCTGGGCTTTGTCCTTTGGTTTCAGGTGTCCTTAATTTGCTGGTGGTCCATTGTGCTGGTCAATGTAAAGAACAGGTCTGAGAACTTCCTGAAGATGTGCTCTTGTTTAAGCGAATTTCCTTCATGTTTGTATGCCAGTAAAATATTTGATTCTCCTTTGAATATGACACTTAGTTTAGCAGAATACAGATCCTGTGCTAAAAATTGTTTTGTTTAAAAAGGTTAAGGACAGATGACCACCCTCTTCTGACTTGAGTAGTTTGAGCTGAACTGTCCATTGTCACCCTGACGTTTTTCCCCTCATAGGTAAGAAGTTGCTTACACCTGGCTCCTTGCAGAATTTTCTCTTTCATTTTGAATTTGGCTCAGTTAATTGCAATGTGTCTAGGAGATGCTTTATTTGAATTGAGTCATGCTGGGGTTCTGAAACTATCTAGTATCTGGATTTCTGCATCTCTCTCAATGCTTGGGTAATTCTGCTCCATGATGTCTTGAAGTAGAGCTTCCATTCTATTAGGACCTTTCTTCTTCTTCTTCGGGAATCTATATAATTCAAATGTTCAATCTTTTGAAGTAGTACCACAACTCTTTCAGGAAAAGCTCTGTTTTTGTTCTCTTTTGTTCTGCCTCTTTGAATGATTGGGTTAGTTCAAAAGTCTTGTCTTTGATTTCTGAGATTCTTTCTTCTTCATGTTCTACTCTGTTGCTGAGACTCTTTGCTGTGTTTTGAAACTCCTCAAATGCCTGTTTTAATTCCTTAAGCTCTGCTATATCCTTCCTAATTATGTCCAGATCCTTGGTGGCTTTGTCTTTAATCTCACTGATTTCTTGAGACAATTTTTAGACTTCCTTTTGAATTTCTTTTTCCATCTTCTCCTTAATAACATTCACTTTATTTGCCACCCATAGTCTGAATTTTATTTCTGTCATTTCAACAATTTCTCTTTGGATGTTATTATCAGCTGTATCTCCTTTGTAATCTCTGGTGGAGTTGATCTGCTCTGATTTTTCATGTTGCCAGTGTTCTTTTGCTGGTTCCTCCCCATGTGTATTTTCAGTTTATTTATATTCTTATTATACTTTATAAGCTGGAATTTTGGGTTTTTTCTTTTTTTTTCTTTTTTTTTTTTTGCAGTTTTGGCTGGGGCTGGGCTTGAACCTGCCACCTCCAGTATATGGGGCCAGTGCCCTACCTCTTGAGCCACAGGTGCTGCCCTTTAGGTTGTTTCTAAATAGTTATTGAGAGATAATCTAATTTGGGCCCCTTAGGCAGCACCCCAGAGACCTGTTTTGCAACTAAAACTGCGGGGCTGAAATCAGATCTGGAGGCCCTCACCACTGACTGTTCAAATCAACCATAGCTTATACCTCTGGCCTTTCCCACACAGTCTGCTGAAGCTCTCTTTTGGGTCTTCAACATGAGGTTCTCTGAGGGCAGGCTTTGCTTTCTTCAAGTTGGGTGGGGTAGTGGTGGGGGATGGACCCCCAGGTGACACTCCTAGGCCTGGGACATCTCCCAGTTAACATGTAGAACTGTTTGTTTCCTAGTATAAACCTGTCCCCACCCACCTTTAAAAAGCTGTGGTTTCTTCCAAAGTCCCTGCAGTAACAGATTTGAACCACTGTGGCCTGCCCCTGTGGCTGGGGGTGAGAAATCTGCAGAGCGCCCAACTGTTCCCACTCCATGCCCCTCATGCAAACAAATTCAAAAAGCCACAGTTTTTGCTGGAGTCCTGGCCACAATGGATTGGATATGCTGCAGCCCTCATCCATGGCGAGGGTGACCAGACGTCCCGCTTTTGGCAGGACAGTCCCGCTTTTGAACAATTTGTCCCATGTCCCATGGCGTTTTTAAAAAGTCCTGATTTTTGGAAAGAATGCACCAATGGGCGGGAGAACAAGAAGGGAATATACGGTTTTCAGCTGCCATGTGGCTATTTCGTCAGAATGAGTTTTATATAATTTTTGTTAATTTTATAATGTTAAACTGTAATAATAACAAACAATTGCTGAGAAGTGATTATTGAGAACAGCTTATCAAAATTTGCATTGTTGTCAGGCCCTGCCCTGCCCCGCCCTCACCCCTCCCTTGTTGTCCTGCCTTACCGATGTTAAAATCTGGTCACCCTATCCATGGCTGGAGGAAGGCATTCACTACCTGCCCTCTACTTCCTGGACCTTCCCAGAGCAGGGTCGCCTGAGGCTAGGCCTGTCTCTCCAAGTTGGCAAGAGGGGAGCTGGGGGCCAAATCACCGGGAAGGGCCTGACAGGTACAGACTCTGGGCAGAGCCACTCCAAAGAATAGGGGGAAAGTCCCCCCCCAGTGGGAAGGAAACCCAAGAGGGACCCTACCTTGCCAAAGTCAGTGCACCAGAGCTACAATTTCCTCTCACAGCGGGGCGGGGGGCAGGGCACTCTCATTTCACCTGACTACACAACACAGAGGTCTTTCAGAGATCCCGCTGGACACATCCAAAGGGGGCAGGGCCTGTCTTCCTTTTCTCCCATAGCTGGTTGAGGATCTGGTTGGTGATGTCAAGAAAGAAAGTGGCCTCTGTAATCCTTGCTTCCATGGTTGAGAGCTCCTTTAGCTTTCTGGTGCCTGCCCTTTAGGCTGTCTGGGCCAGGCTAGCATTCCACCTTGCCCACACACTGGGAAGCAGTCCTCTGCAGGAGGCAGTCTGTCCAGTGACCAAAGAGAGGGAGGGATGGGCTGTGGGCAGAAGGTAGTGGAGACAAAATTTGTTCACTTTTCTGGAAAGATGGGGACCCAGAGGTGGAAATTCCTAGGTGCAAGAAAACTGGAACTTCATGCCTCTCTCCAGTGGGGTGAGAGATCTTGTGTTTGCTGCTTGCAGAGAGTCCACAGAAAGCCCCCAGGAGTCACCCTTACCCTTCAGTTTGGTACTGAGTTCCTTCAGTCTAGTCACTCTGTACCTCTTCTGTTTTCTTCCTTCCTCTTTCTCATCTTTGTCCTTAGTTTGTCTCATTGGAGGTGTTGAGCACCTTGATTTCTTCTCCTTGTGTTAACCCTCCTAATTTCAACTACTCAAGTTCTCTTCAGGCCAATTTTTCTCCTTCTGGATAGAAGCTTCTGGCAAAAGCTGCCTTTAGTTAGCCATCTTGCCCCCTCCCCCTCTTCCTCCCTTTTCATTATTTTCTTCATAGCCAGGCTTCTCAAAATTCTCATCTATATGCATTTCCTTCTCTTTCATTTATTTATTTTTTCCCATATAAATTCACATAGTTTATTGACCCTCCCAAAGTACTTTCATTTATTTTATAGCCCATTGGAAAAAAACTTTCTCCTGAACTTGCTTTCTCAAGGTCACCATTTATTCATAAGTTAATTAATAGCTCATTCAGTAGACCTTTATTGACTGCCTAGTGTGTGTCAAGCATTGGTATAAATATTGATGATACAGAGATAAATAAGTCATAGTTGTCCTTGCCCTACAGGAACTCATGATTTTATGAAAGAAACAGAGAATAAAATGAATGATTAAAATATAGAGTAGTAAGTTACATGATAGGAAAGGCATGAGAATATCTGAAAGCACAGAGGTATGTTCAGGAAGGTAGAAGTGAAGAAAATTTTTGAAAATGATACTTGGGATTTCTTTCTAAAGATAAGTAATAGTAAGCCAAGTGGATGAGAAAATGAAAGGCTTCTTGGAAGAGAGAGTATATTCTTGGGATTGCAGGTAGACTGAAATGCTTAGAATGAAAGTTTTTGTAGGAGTCAGTCTGAAAAAGAGGGAAGCAGGAGAGAAATTGCAAAGGCCCTGATATATATGTAATGCTTCCAAACTCAGCAGGAACCTGTCTGTGAAGCTTTAACTTTATCCTAAGTAGAAGGATCAACATAGAAAGGTTCTAAGCAGAAGAGGGACATGGTCAGATTTGTATTTGGATAGATCACTTTGGCTGCTGGGTAGAGGGTGGAGAGTTGGGGAGAGTGGAAGCAGAGTAATCCATTCAGTCTATAGCTGTAGCCTAATTGAAAAATGATGGTGCCCTGGACTAAGAGGGAAAGAATTTGATGAATTCTAAAGGCATTTAGAAGAGAAGAAGGTACTGAGTTCCTTCAGTCTAGCCACTCTGTACTTCTTCTCTGTTCTCTTCCTTCCTCTTTCTCATCTTCATCCTCAGTTTGTCTCTTTGGAGAAAGTTACCAATTGGTAACTAAGTAGCTGCATCAGTAGAAGAAGAGTCAAGAAGGATTTTTGGTGCCATTAATAGTGGCGCCAATACTGAGTGGTAGAATACTGTGGGAGGAGCAATTGAGGTGGTGGAGCAATTAAGAATTTTAATTTGGGCTCGGTGCCTATGGCTCAAGTGGCTAAGACGCCAGCCACATACACCTAAGGTGGCAGGTTCAAATCCAGCCCAGGCCCACCAAACAACAATGATGGCTGCAACCAAAAAAAAAAAAAGGAACCAGGGATTGTGGTGGGTGCTTGTGGTCCCAGCTACTTGGGAGGCCG
>NW_003852504.1:6244894-6246558 GCF_000181295.1 Otolemur garnettii | reverse complement strand
GGGGTCTTGCTGTTGCTTAGATTGGTCTCAAACTTGTGAGCTCAAGCAATCCACCCACCTTGGCCTCCCAAAGTGCTAGGATTATAGGCGTGAGCCACTGTGCTTGGCTCGCTAGGATCAAATCTTGAGGTTTTTCAACATTTAATAGTTTGATAGAGGAAGATGAGCTTGAGAGGGAGCAGCTAGAGAAGTGGGAGAAAAATGAAACTGTAGTTTCATGGAGGCTAAGAGGAAGAGGCCAGGGAAGAGACTGTTTCAAGGAGAAAATGGTTTTTGGTCTTGAATATGTAGAAGATGGTGACTAAAATCATGTTGATTAGACCTGCTAATATGATATGCAGATCATCTGTTACCCTAATGAGAGATGTTTGGGCAGTTACAGGGATAGAAGCTTGATTGTAGTAAGTGGAAAGTAAAAATGGAGACTTTCACAGCACAGGTAAAACTTGTAAGAAATTTGGCTTATGATAGAGAAGACAGAGTTAGAGTAGCAATAGGAAGGGAACGGAAGGTACTATGATTTGGATATGGTTTGTCCTCACCAAATCTTATGTTGAAATTTAATCTCTGATGTGTTTTTTTGTTGTTCTTTTTGTTTGTTTGTTTTGAGACAGAATCTCACTTTGTTGCCCTTGGTAGAGTGCCATCATGTCATAGCTCACAGCAACCTCAAACTCTTGGGCTCAAGTGATCCTCTTGTCTCAGCCTCCTGAGTAGCTGGGACTACAGGTGCCCACCACAATGCCCAGCTATTTTTAGAGATGGGGTTTCCCTCTTGGTCAGGCCAGTCTCGAACTTGTGAGCTCAGACAATCTACCCACCCTGGTCTCCCAGAGTGCTAGGATTACAGGTGTGAGCCACCGCACCTGGCTCTGATGTGATGTTGTTGGGAGGTGGGGCCTAGTGGGAGGTATTTGAGTGTGGAGCGAATCACTGGTGAATGGCTTGGTGCCATTCTTGAGAGAGTGAGTTTTTGCTATTACTAGATAGGATTGTTAGCTAACAGAGAAGATTGTTATAAAATGAGTCCCCTCCTTCTGTGTAGCTCCCTTTCACACGTTCCTGCTTCCCCTTTGACCTTCTCTGCCATGTTTTTTTTTTTTTCTGAGACAGAGTGTCACTTTGTTGCCCTCAGTAGAGTGCTGTACCGTCACAGCTCACAGCAACCTCAAACTCTTTTGCTCAAATGATTCTCTTGAGCCTCCTGAGTAGCTGGGACTACAGGGGCCCACCACGATGCCCAGCTATTTTTAGAGAGTCTGGGGGTCTTGCTCTTGCTCATGCTAATCTAGAACTCCTGAGCTCAGGCAATCCACCTGCCTCAGCCTCTGTCATGTTTTGATGCAGCAAACAGGAGCTAAGCAAATGGTTGCACCATGTTTCTTGTAGTTTTCAGAACTATGAGCTAAACAAATTTCTTTTCTCTATAAATTACCCAGTCTCAGGTATTCTGTTATAGCAACGCTAAGTGCTCTAATATAGGAGGATTCAGTAGAAAGGCAGATGTTGAATATACTTAGAAAGAAAGGATGGCCAAGAAAAGTGCAATATTTCTGAGAAAGCAAGAGTGCTGAGATCAATGATTCTCAAGTGTGGTCCCTGGGCCAGTGACTTCACCATCACCTGGAACTGGTTAGAAATTCAAATTCTTTTTTTTTTTTTTT
>NW_003852504.1:6240920-6244692 GCF_000181295.1 Otolemur garnettii | reverse complement strand
GGATATCTCTTTTACTATAACAGGAAAGAAAGAAGATCAGAAAAATATAGATATGGATAAATGTACCCATATTCCACTGTGTGAAATGCACACCCATGTATAATGCACATGCACATTTTTGGTCCAAACTTTCAGAAAAACACTCAAGAAAGTGGTTGGCTCTCTGCTGGAAGAGACACATCTAGGGATGGCTAATGCTCTCCTGGTAAATGTGCAGATCACACTGCCGTCCCACAGTTGCTCACTCTGTGAAAGTTACCTCTTCCCTCTCTCCTGGGAGCTCTTCCTTCTTTGCCACATTAGGAGCTGCTGCTGAGATGGTAAAACTCATGGCTGGCAGGTCAGAAGCTTCTGAGGTCACTTGGCCTCCAGGCAGTCAAGTGGGTCCCTGGGTCCTGTGTAGGGCTCCTGGTCCCTCCACACAGCTGGGCCTTGGGCCTTCGTCCTCATCCCACCTAGCTATGGCCTACCTCACCAGTCCTGCCACCACCTCCTCCCCTGATTGCAATGCTCTGAACAGGCCACTCTGGCCTGGTCCCACTGGATCCCGGATCCTCGTAGACTGGAACACTGTATACCCACCTTGCCAGACACTAATCCTTATGGCATCTAGTTCAAGCCTCTAGAACTGAGAGAAAATAAAAGACTACTGTTTAAGCCATCCAGGCAGGAGAGTACAGTAGCTCCAAGAGGCCTGCTGGGCTCCCCTGCTTCTGACCCAGACTACTCATGCATAATATGCATCCTTATTTTTCCCTCTAAAAATTTGGCCAAAAGAATGTACATTATACATGATAAAATATGCCATTAGTTTGGCGTGAAGAAATTCATTCATTCATTCAACAAATACCTATTAAATACCTAATATGTACCAGGATGCAAGCCAACAAATTCCTGACCCCATGGAGTTGACATTCTAGTGGGAAAAGATACAATAAGTAAATAAATATATGTACCCTTATATTAATCTGAAATAAAAAATGAAAAATTCATTACAATAAGGACCTTGGCTTTTACTCTGAGCAAGTGGGGAAGCCACTACTAGAGTGTAAGCTCCATGAAGGCAGGAATTCTTATCTTTTTTGTTCACTACTGTGACTCCAAGGTCTAGAATAGTGCTTTGATTATGTTTGTTGAATGAAAAAAAAATTGAGAGTTTTTTTAGCTGAGGAGTACCATGACTTGATTTATGTTTTGACAGGATCACTGCATTGGGAATAGAAATTTGGGTCAACAGTGGGAGCATGACACTAGTCAGAAACTACTGTAATATTACAAGCTAAAGTTGATCATGGTTTGGTACAGGGTCGTAGTGGTGGAGATGATAAGAAGTGATCAGATTTGGAATATATATAAAAAATACACAGTGTCCCAAAGGTCACCCCCAAAGTTTCCATACATAGGGAAAATGGGAAATTGTAGCTACATGTACCCTTATTTACAAAATATTCATTACAAAATTTTATAAAATATTTACAAAATATTCTCTAGGCGTTGGCCCCCTCTTTGTAAAATTTTCTAATGAATACTTTGCAAATAAAGTTACATGTAGTTACAATTTCCCAGTTATGGTGACTTTAGGGGGATCTTTGGAACACACTGTAGAATCAGCAGGATTTGTTGACATACTAAACGTAGGGTGAGAGAGAAAAATCAATCAAGGACTTAGGTTTTAGTAGCTCAAAGGCTGGAGTTGCTATCAATTGGGAGAGGTAGAAGTGTGATGAGACAGAAGTATGTGCTGAAGGAGAAGAAAGCGAAGATCTGGAGAAGAAGCAGATTTACAGCAAAGGTAATGAAGCTTAAGTTTCAGGGCCTTTCGTTTGCTCAGGATTTACCAATGTGTTAGTAAGTTATTTTTGAGTGTTCTTTTTTTCCCTAAAGATGGATCCTCAAATACATGGATCTGCCCCTGATCAGAAGTTACATTTAAAACATGTTAAGTTTGAGCTGTCTATTAGACCTTGGTTATGGACTGAATTGTGTCTTCCTAAAATGTATGTTGAAGCCCTAACCTCCAATGTGACTATATTTGGAGATAGAGCCCTTAGGAAGGTCATTAAGGTTTAAAGAGGTCCTAAAGTGAGGCTTTAATCTGACAGGACTGATGTCCTTATAAGAAGAGGAAGAGACGACCAGAGAGCTTGCCCTTACTCCAAGTGTACACAGAGAAGAAGCAAGTGAGAACAGTGAGACGGTGGCGATCTGAAAGGCAGAACACTGTGCTACACGAAAATCCTTATGACATCTTGGACTTTCAAGCCTCCAGAACTGAGAGAAAATGAGTGTTTACTATTTAAGCCAGCCAGACTGCAGAGCTATCTAGTAGGCAACAGAATCTGAATCTAGAGTTCAGGAGAGAGGTCTGGGCTGAAGAACAAATTTGGGAATCATAAGCCATGAAACTGAATACATCACCAAGGGAGCGAGGGTGGATAAAGAGAAGAGGTCCAAAGTCAAAGCCATGCTGCTCTCCAACATTAAAAATTGGGTTGATGACGAGGAATCTGCAATGAAGTGGGAAGAGGGAATGAAGTGGCAGTGGCTATGAAGGGGAGAGGGAAACTACAAGACTGTAGCATCCCAGAAACGATGGGAAGAGAGTTTAATAAGGAGAAAGATGTGACTGTCAAATGCTGCTGATAGGTCCAGAAAGGTGAAGACAGAACACACTATTAGATTTTGCAATGGTACATGACTGTTTTGCTTCAGATGCCTCCAGTTTTCTCTGTGAAGTAGGAGATAGGGTCATGTGTTGAGACTGGACTAAGGCGGAGAGAGTTGGGGAGACAGCACAGTGGGAGATTTAAGGAGAATGAAGAATGTTTGAAGACACCACTGGGGAAAAGTGAAAGTGCAAGTTGACCAGAGAGAAGGATCAGGATTGCTGGCTGGTGTGGAAGGCCTATTTGAGATGTACAAAAGGCACTTGGATTCACAGCGACAGCAGGGGACAAGATTGTTAAGGGTTAATAAAGTGCTTCTTTTTAAATTTAAAATTAGGAACAGCAGCTCCTTGTTAAGGGCCACAGAGATAGCTTCAAGATAAGAAATAACAGGATGCTGACAGTCCAGGACCTACTTGGACCTCAAGGGAGTGTCATGTAGCAATGTCCAGCTGTAAGAAATCACATAGCCAGAGATCGCTGAATAAGCTTTTATCCATACACACAGAGCTGCCCCGAAGCAGTTTGATGCTAGGCTACGCCAGGTGACGTTTGCTGTCCTGATGTTGCTTCTCACTTCCTGGCTGGCCTCAAAGAGCATGTATACATGTGTCTAGTACATTGCAAGTGGACTCTGGAATGAGACCAAAGTGGCTGTGTTCCGACAAGCTCACTAATGCACTCTTTGCCTTTCTGAGAATAATAGGAATGATAACATTTAATACTTTATGAACCCTTTTCTAGGTACTATACATATCCACTTATTGAATGTTCAGCACAGCCCTGTGTGGTAGACGCTATTGTTAGCCTTATTTTCCAGGGGAGGAAAGGTTAAATAACGTATTATGGGCACACCAGCAGGAAGCAGCAGAGCCAGAATTCAGACCCAGCCCCACTGTCCAATGGGGCATGAAACAGAGTGAGTGGTTACCATGTATGTGCCAGACAGTATAGTAAGCCCTGCATATGGATTATCTCATTTCATCCTCACTATAACCCATTGAGTTTGACACCATTACTAATACTATTTTACTAATGAAGTTAACTTAACCCCTACTGCATAGCTAAGAAGTAGTGGAGGCCATTTTTGAACTTAGCAGAGGCGG
>NW_003852504.1:6229994-6240380 GCF_000181295.1 Otolemur garnettii | reverse complement strand
TGCTCGAAAGACTTCAGCATATAAGGGGTGTGCAAAGGAAAAGCCAGCAAAGGAGCTGGCATTAGGCCTATTTTCCTCCTGCTTGAGAGTACTGGTGTGAAACCAGGAGAGATCAGGGTGTCAAAAAGGAGAGAGTGGCCAACAGTGTCAGATGGTCAAGTCTGATGAGAACTGAGAAGTACGTGGTGGCTCTAGTAAGACAGAAGTCGTGGTGACCTTACAGAGAGCTGTTTCAGTGGAGCTGTGAGGGCAGAGGGCATTGCATTGGGAGAGAAGTCAATGGGAGATAAGGACCTGGAGACAGTGAATGCAGACAACTCTTTGAAGAAGCTTGACTGTAAAAAGAATGAGAGATAGGATTTAGAGCCAAAAGAGTTTTTTGGGTTTTTTTTTTTTTTAAGATGGGAGAGATTTGAAGATGTGTACAAGTGAGGAGTTGGTGAGAGAAGGGATGGATTGAGCCAGGCCTTGAGGACAGCACTAGAGGTGGGACTAGCCTGGGGAAAGAGGAGTGGCCCCTGATGCCCTGAGACAAGAGGCAAATTTGCAAAGGGAGCTATGGATCCATCAAGTTTGGAGGTAGAGAAGGGTACAGCTCCCTACCTCTCTTATATCTGATGCCTTCTCTTTTCTCTGTAAAGTAAGCTCATTGTTAGAGTGAGAGGAATGGAGAGTGTGTTGGGTGCTAGAGCAAATTAACAACAAATGAAGCATGGCTATCAGTGATCGGCAATGTGCCAAGTCATTTATGTGCACACCTCAGTTACTCTTCACATCAACCCTCAGCATAGGTATCACCCCAGTCTATCGATGAGGAAGCCGAGGGACTCAGTGGCCTAGGAAGTATGGAATAGCTGAGAAATTGAAAAGGAGATATAGCTGATTACGCTGAATAAGGTAAAAGAACTGAAGGAACATTCTCAGGGCTGAGCTGAGATGGGCTATCCTACTGTGGACCAGCTTTAGTTTGCCCACCTGTGCCACTTGCTTCAGCTGTGGCCAGCATCCTGGAAGAGGAATATATAGATGGTCAGACTGAGGCAGAGTCCAGGGCCAGGCCTAGCTGGTAGATAGAGGGGCTGAGGAGTTCAGGTACTAGAGCAAAAGCAATTCCAGAGATCAGCCAGGGAGTACAGGCTGAGGGAAGGGTGTGAAGTCAGATGCGAGAGGAAAATCTGGAGAAGTAGGGACTGCCTCAGTTCTGGAAATCTGTCTGAGGTTTAAGGAATAGAATCATTGGGAAAGTGAGAAACTACAAAGAACAGAAAGTTGTGGTCAGGTCTGAGAATGAGATTTTGGAGGAGGAATGCCAAGAGAGGCAAACCCAAAACTATGTGCATGGGAATTTGGTATGAGGTTGAGAGTGAGGCCCTGGAGATGAGGAGAGAAAGCAACTGTGAGACCTGGTTTTGCAGGGGCAGGTTGTCCACATAGGCTTTCGATTCACTGAAGACAACGGCAGCATGTGAGGTTTGGAGCTAAGACAAATGGCAACCTCATCTATTTTTCTCATGGTTGGGGAGAATGAGCAGCCATCACTGATTGGGGGAATAGTACCTGGAAACTTGGGGAATGGTGGATTCACCATGAGGGTTTGGGTAGCTGCTTAGGTTAATGACTAGAAGAGTCATCCAAACCAGGTTTTCTTCACATCCAAGGTCACCATAGTGGCTTTCTAGTTAACATTTAAATAGTACTTTATGGTTTATAAAGTGTGTCTCCAATTAAATATTCTACTGCATGAATTTTAGACACAGTATCTTAATATATTTTCTGACTCAAACAGCTTGAACTTTGAGATTATGTTGGCTCGTACAAAGTCACAAATGTGTTTTGAACAGTTTTTAAAGTCTGTATTAACAACACTCTCTTGGTATCTGATACATAGAGCCTGTTCAGCTTTTATTCTTTCCCCCCTGCCCCCACTCACCCAAACAAACAAACTCCTGGCATCTTATGCTCCTTTCCAGATCTCTGGCCTCAGTGAAGCCTTTTGCCCCAATGAACTGAAAAACCGGAATTATGGCTTCTGGCCTAATACTTTTTTCCTACCACATGAGGGCAGACTTTTTAACAAAAATAGGGGAAACAACTGTTTACCTTATACTATATAGAACTGAAAATAGTGAGACGTTATGTTAAGGCCAGATTTTGTGTGGTTTCTAGGTCTTGACAAATCTACCAGTCTTTTCAAACCTGGAAATCTTCCTGTTCACTGAAGGATGAACTGGTTCCCTCCTTCCCCTCCTTTCTTCTGTCCTCCCTTCCTCTCTCTTTTATTCCCATAAATATTCATTGAGCCTTTTACTCTAGATAAAAAATGGGATGCTGAGTTCAACTCAAACTTCAGATACACAATACACTTTTAGAGTCTGAGTATATCCCATCCATATACTGGGGCCATACTTACATTGAAATAGTTAATCTGGAATTCAAGTTTAATTGGGTAGCCTATATTTTTATTTGTTAAGTCTGGCTACTATAACCCTAAACTAAGAGCTATACTGGAAACTGTGGGCTTGAACAGAGGAAAGAGCTCCCAGTCTCCAGGCAGAAGCATGCCTAAAATAGTGAGCAGTGCACTGTTAGAGTCACAGGGACAGAGATGCGTGGCAGCCGGCCCAGCATGGGCAGTTAGGGAAGATTATCTCATCTTCAGTATTCCCTCTTGAACCCTGTGTGCCACCTTTGCACATTCCATTCTTGAACCCAGCTTATCCTCCTCTAGGAAGCCTCCTGTGGTCTCCCTAAGGACAGCTGTCACCTCAACACTTTCTGTCCATATTTCAAATAGCATTTGTCACACTATGATTTACATTATGTCCTATTCAACAGACTATGTGGAACTAGAGGTCAGAGATTTGTGTCTTTCCCATTGGTTAACATGGTACCTGGTACCTAGTAAGCACTCAAAATATATCCAATTTAAAAAATGAGTGATTTAAGCTCCAGACCTTAGGAAAGTCACTGAATTTTTCTTTGTGTCAGTTTTGCTAACATATATAAGAAAATGATCTGATTCAGTGACCTCTAATGTTTTTTTACAGATCTACAAAGAGTCTCATGACTCTAACAATAAGTTAAGTAGAAGATTGGCAAGGCACATGCGGTAACCCCAGCTCTGAAGCTGGAAGCAGCAGTTTGACTGCCCTTTTAATGGGTACTTTGTTGATATAATCCCAATGTGTATGTTTCCCCCTAAGGTGATGGTATCAGGAGATGGGGCCTTTGGAAGGTGATTAAATCATAAGAGCTGAACCTCCATGAATGGCATTAATGCCCTTACAAAACTTAGTGGCTAAAAAAGCTCCCTTGCTCCTTCTACCATGTTGGACATAGCAAGAAACAGGGGCAGGCCTCATGGGACACCGAATCGGCTAGCACCTTGATCTTGGGCTTCTCAGCCTCCAGAACTGTGATAAAATAAATGTTTGTCATTTATGTTTATGATGTATTTGTTATAGCAGTCTGAACTAAGCTAAGTATTAACTAAAGTATAGCTAGCTCTTATTGGATCCTCCCTCTCTTCTGGGTGCTATTATAAGTGTATTACACTTAGAGGTAAAATACTACATAAGTGTCAGCTCTGGAGTCAGAATGCCTGAATTCATGGTTCAGCTGTTCTTCCTACCTGTTGACTTTAGACAAGTTGGTTAACTTCTCTGAGCCTTGAAATGATGATAATGCTAAATCTTACATCATAGGGTTGTAAGAGGATTAAAATAAAGTAATATATGTAAAATTCTTAGAAAAGTGCCTGGTGTGAAATAAATATTATGTGTGGTAGATTTGTAACATATAAACATAATAGAGAATAAAAGTATATGCATATATATAAGCTTAAAGCCCTATTAAAAAGATATTCTTATTGTACTCATTTTACAGATAAGGAAACAGAGGCTCAAACCGGGCAGATATTTCTTAAGGTCACACAGCTGATCCTCCTAACCACTATGCAAAATTGTTTCTGGTTGTTTTTTTTTGTTTGTTTGTTTGTTTGTTTGTTTTAAATAAGCTCTTTATTTTTAAATAAATTTAGACTTACAGAAGAGTTGCAAAGAATGTTCAGAGTTTTTATATATCTTACATAGTATACCTATTATATTTTCCCTTAACGTTGACATGTTATATAGACACCTACATTTATTGCAAGTAAAAACCTTATTTGCAGATACAATTGAATTTAAACCAACAAAAATAAGGAAAGACAAGGACAGACACTACATATTGGTAAAGGGAAGCACACAACATGAAGAGATTTCAATAATTAACATTTTCGCACCCTACCTGAACACTCCTCAATTTATAAAACAAACTTTCACTGATCTGAATAATATGATATCTTCCAGCACCATAAAAGCTGCAGATTTTAATACCCCTTTGAAAGTACTGGACAGACAGATCCTCCAAACAGAAACTAAACAAACAAGTAATGGATTTAAACACAACCCTAGAACAAACAGACTTAACAGACATATATAGAACATTTCATCCTAACAAAACTGAATACACATTCTTCTCATCAGCCCATGGATCATCCTCTAAAATTGATCATATCTTAGGACACAAACCTAACCTCAACAAATTCAAAGAGTAGAAATTATTCCTTGTATCTTCTTGGAACTTCATGGAATAAAAGTTTAACTCAACACCAACAGAAATCTTCACTGGGCACTGTGGCTCACTCCTGTAATCCTAGCACTCCAGGAGGCTGAGGTGGGTAGATTGCCTGAGCTCAGGAGTTCAAGAGCAGCCTGAGCAAGAGCTAGACCCCATCTCTAAAAAAAAAAAAAAAAAGAAAAAAGAAATAGCTGGGTGTTATGGTAGGTGCCTGTAGTCTAAGCCACTAGGGAGGCTGACTGAGGCAAGAGGATCACTTAAACCCAATAATTTGAAGTTTCTGTGAGCTATGACTCCAGAGCACTCTATTGAGGGTGACATAGTGAGACTCTGTCTCAAAAAAGTAAAACAGAAATCTTCATACCCAAATAAAGTCTTAGAAAATAAATAACTTTATGCTGAATGACAGCTAGATGAAGGATGAGATTAAGAAGGTAATCATTAGATATCTTGAGCAAAATGATAATGAAGCCACAAGTTGTCAAAACCTTGTGGGATCCCAAACATGCTATGGGATGCTGCAAAGGCAATCCTTAAGAGACAAATTTATAGCATTAAATGCCTTCATCAAGAAAATAGAAAGAAGGGTATGATGGCTCACACCTGTAATCCTAACACTCTGGGAGGCCAAGGTGGATGGATTGCCTGAGCTCATGAGTTTAAGACCAGCCTGAGTCAGAGTGAGACCTCATCTCTAAAAATAGCTTGGCGTTGTGGCAGGTGCCTGTAATCCCAGCTATTTGAGAGGCTGAGGCAAGAGAATTGCTTGAGCCCAGGAGTCTAAGATTGCTGCAAGCTGTGACACCATTGCACTCTGGTGATAAAATGAGACTCTGTCTCAAAAGAAAAGAAAAGAAAATAGAGGGCAAGTCAACAACCTAATGGGCCATCTCAAGCAACTGGAAAAGGAAGAACAAATGAACCCCAAACTCAGTAGAAGGAAAGAAATAACCAAAATTAGAACAGAATTAAATGAAATTGAGAACACTAGAATCATTCAGAAGATCAGTGAAACAAAAAGATGGTTCTTTGAAAAAGGATTAATAAAATCAATAAACCCATGGCCAGACTAACCAGAAATAGAAAAGTAAGATCTCTAATAATTTCAATAAGAAACTAAAAAGGAGAAATAACAATAGATACCACAGAAATACAAATGATTACTACAAAACACTCTTTGCCCAGAAATTTGAAAATATAGAGGAAATGGAACAATATCTGGAATCGCACCACCGTCCTAAATTGAACTAGAAAGAATTAGAAAATTTGAATATATGGGGCAGCACCTGTGGCTCAAAGGAGTAGGGTGCTGACCCCATATACCTGAAGCAGTGGGTTCAAGCCCAGCTCCAGCCAAAAACTGCAAAAAAAAAAAAAAAAAAAGAAATTTTGAATATATCAAGTACTGAAATTGCATCAACAACACAAAAGCTTCCAAAGAAGAAAAGCTCTGGACCATATGGTTTCCCATCAGAATCCTACCAAACCTTCAAAGAGGCACTAGTACCTATATTGCATAACCTATTCTAAAACATAGAGAGGGAAGGAATCCTCCCCAACACGTTCTACGAAGCAAATTTCACCATGATTTCAAAAACAGGAAAGGACCCAACAAAAACAAAAAGTATAGGCCAATATCATTAACGAATACCAATGTAAAAATATTCAATAAAATCTTACCAAGCAGAATACAGTGACATATTAAAAAAATTATACATCATGATCAAGTGGATTTTATCCCAGGGATGCAAGGGTGGTTCAACATATATAAATCTATAAATGTAATTCACCACATAAATAAAATAAAAAACAAAGACCATATGATTCCCTCAATTGATACAGAAAAGCCTTATGACAAAATCCAGCATCCTTTTCTGACAAGAACCATTAAGAAAATAGGCTTAGGTGGGACATTTCTTAAACTGACAGAGGTCATCTACAACAAACCCACAGCCAATATCATATTGAATGGAATAAAACTGAAAGCATTTCCACCTAGAACTGGAACTAGACAAGGATGCCCACTATCGTCACTGCTATTCAAAATAGTGCTGTAAGTCCTAGCCATTGCAATCAGGCAATACAAGGAGATCAAGGGTATTCAAATGGGGACAGAGGAGGTCAAACTCTTGCCCTTTGTGGATGACACAATCTTATACCTGGAAAACCCCAGGGACTCAACTACAAACCTCTTAAAAGTGATTAAGAAATATAGTAACATCTTGGGATATAAAACTGACGTCCACAAATCAGTAGCCATCATATATTCCAATAACAATCAAGCTGAGAATCAAATCAAAGGAATATATCTAACAAAGAATATGAAGGATCTCTACAGAGAGAACTATGAAATCCTGAGAAAAGAAATAACAGAAGACATTAACAAATGGAATAACATACCACAATCATGGCTGGAAAGAATCAACATAATTTAAATAGCCACGCTACCCAAAGTGATCTACAGATTCAATGCAATGCCCATCAGAGCACCAATGTCCTACTTTGAAGAACTTGAAAAAATAGTATTTCATTTCATCTGGAACCAGAAAAAAATAATACAATTTTTAGAAATAAAAATGAATCTGGAAGCATCATGTTGCCAGACTTCAGGTTATACCACAGGTCTATAGTGATCAAAACAACATGATACACACATAAAAATAGAGATATAGATCTATGAAATAGAATAGAGAACTACCTAGAGATGAACTCAGCGACATATCGCCATCTCATCTTTGATAAACCAAACAAGAGCATGCACTGGGGAAAAGAATCCCTATTTAATAAATGGTGCCGAGAGAACTGGTTAGCCCCATGTAGAAGACTGAAACTGAACCGGAACCTCTCACCACTGTCAAAAATTAACCCTCGGTGGATAAAGATTTAAATTTAAGACATGAATAAAAATTCTCGAAGATAGTGTGGTAAAAACTCTTGATACTATTGGCCTGGAAAAATTATTTATGAAGATGACTCCCTTGGCAGTTGAAGCAACATCAAAAATAAATGGGACATGATTAAGCTAAAAAGCTTCTGCACAGCTAAGGGTACCACAACTAAAGCAAACAGACAGCCTTTAAAATGGGAGAAGATATTTGCATGCTATAAATCTGACAAAGGGTTGGTAACTAGAATCTACAGAAAATTCAAATTGATCAACAAGAAAAGAGCAAACAACCCCATTTCTAAGTGGGCAAGAGACTTGAACAGAAACTTCTCTGAAGATGACAGATGAATGGCCAACAAACACATGAAAAAAAATGCTCTTCACCTTTAATCATCAGAGAAATGCAAATCAAAACTACTCTGAGATATCACCTAACTCCAGTGAGATTAGCTCACATCGCAAAGTCCCAAATCAGCAGATGCTGGCATGGATGTAGAGAGAAGGGAACACTTTTGCACTGTTGGTGAGATTGCAAATTAATACAACCTCTATGGAAAGGTGTTTGGAGAATTCTCAAAGAAATAAAAGTGTACCTTCTATTTGATCCCACAATCTCATTACTACATGTCTACCCAGAAAAACAAAAATCATTTTAGCAAAAGGACATTTGCATCAGAATGTTCATTGCAGCTTAATTCACAATTGCTAAGATGTAGAAGCAACCCAAATGCCCATCAACCCATGAATGGATCGACAAACTGTGGTAGATATATACCATGGAGTACTATTCAGTTATAAGAAAAGAGGGAGACTTCGCATCTTTTATGTTTACCTGGATGGAGTTGAAACACATTCCTCTTAGTAAAGTATCTCAAGAATGGGAAAAAGTTATCTAATGTATCCATAATACCATGAAACCAATATATCGACAACTACATACCCACATGAAAGAAAAAACACAAGTACAGTCTAGCAAGGTGGAGGGGAGTGCAGGGAAAGAGAGGCGGAGGAGGGAAGGTGATTGGGGGGATCTCACCTAAGGTATACAATGTGAGGATGTTTGGTACAGCCCCTGGGGGAAGAGCTCAACTACAAAGTGAACTGTACCTTAGAATTGAAAACAATGTAACCTACATTTGTAGGTTAATCTGAAACTCATATTAATCTGAAACTAAAAAAAAAGGAAGTTCACAGTCTATTTGGAGTAAGAGAGAGAGAGAACACTCTCAGTTACAATAAAGGGAAATCAGTGTAATTATAGTTAAGCACAAAGGATTCTGGGGGTACAGACAAGGAACAGCCAATTCAGACTGAGACATCCAAGCTGAGAAGTACAAGATGAAGGCAGGCAAAATCAGGGTGTGTGTGTGTCTTCATGGGGTGGGGACTTGGGAGGTGATTTCAAACAAGTATTCAAGCTGGAAAGAAACATCATGTCCAAAGACCCAGTGGGGAGAGAGTGAATGTGACCAGCTTTGAGAACTACTACATCTCCCAAGATTTCACTGAAAACTGAAATTCCCATCTTCACTGTGACTTCTACACTGGATCTGACCTCTTCTAGGCCTTAAAGTCCTTTCTATGTTTGAGGGCCACCTCTCCCTCACACATGGTGCCTCATTCTCTTTTAGCTGGACTCATTTCCAAAGTGAACTGAAGTTTAGTCACATCAGGACGAAACTCTGAATTCCCCCAGCCAATCCCTGGGAAAACCCTACTCCTCCTACTCTCAAGTAAAAGTCAGGTGCACAATGTGAGGGTGTTCAGCATACCCCTGGATGAAGGGCTCAACCATAACTTGAACTTTACCTTAGAAATGAAAACAATGTAACCTAAATATTTGTATCCTCATACTAATCTGAAAAAAAAAAAGTCAGGCACTGCTTTATTTTGCTACAATTTCCTGTTAATCTTGGCCAAGCCTCAACTGCATAATATGTGGTGCAGTCTTGAGATGTACAGTCAGGTGCACATAGGTTCAAATCCTGACTCTCCCACTTGCCTTGGTCAAGTTTACCATCTTAAATCTCTTTCTTCTTCTATGAAAAAGGAATAATAATACTATATACTTCCAAAGTTGTCGTGAAGATTAAAAACAATATTGGCAAAGTTCTTGGCATAGGCCTGACACATAACAGGTGCTCAAGGATTGGTTTTAGTATCAATTACCTTTTCATTTATTATGAGGTGAAACCCCAAGATTTTGTCTATAGGACCCACTCCAAACCTTTTTACTTTCTTCATCCTTTAATTCTCGCTTTCTTCCCTCACCTGTCGTGTTCTTCCTTCCCTTTCTGCTTTGATAGTCTCTTGAATTGTCTGTACTGGTTTTTCTTTCTTCCCTTATTTCTTAGATGAAGGTATTCCCTCAAGAGCCTATGCTTAAGCTGGATGTGGTGGCTCACATCTGTAATCCTAACACTCTGGGATGCCAAGGCAGGAGGATTGCTTGAACTCAGGAGTTTGAGATCAGCGTCTCTACTAAAAATAGAAAAAAGTAGTCAGGTATTGTGGTGGGCACCTGTAGGCCCAGCTACGGGGAGGCTGAGGAGAGAGGAACTCTTAAGCTCAAGAATTTGAGGTTGCCATGAACTATAATGATGCCAGGGTAGTCTACCCAGATACCCAGAGCAACAGAGTGAGACTCTCTCTCTCAAAAAAAAAATCCTATATACAAAACTTTTCCCCCCTGCATTATCTATCATGGCAATTTCATTTTGGGTTTGTGTGAATAACTTTCAAGTGTGTATCTCTGGTCCCAGGTTTTCACTTGAGCTCCAGACCTGACTTCCAGACTCCCAACTGAGAGGCCTGCACACCTACTGTATGTGAAAGTCATTATAGAGGAGGATAAATATCTTTTCCTCTCAGGTCACAAG
>NW_003852504.1:6222116-6229854 GCF_000181295.1 Otolemur garnettii | reverse complement strand
TGACTTCCAGACTCCCAACTGAGAGGCCTGCACACCTACTGTATGTGAAAGTCATTATAGAGGAGGATAAATATCTTTTCCTCTCAGGTCACAAGGTTCATGGCTGAAGTGCCTATAACAAAAGGGAGATTAAAAAGAGAAATGCACACAAATTTATTTAATAAGTTTTACACGGAATGGGAACCTTCATTAGGAAATGAAGGCTCAAAGAAATGGGTAAAGTGGTTTTTTTAAATGCTAAGTTTAATGCTAGGTTTATCTACCAGCAGATAGTGGTAGAGAATTATTATTGCATAAAAGTATAACTAATGGTAATAAACTGAGGGGGGGACTCAGCAAAGCTTGTTTATTTAGATTCTTCTTTGTGACCCTGTGTCTTCAGAGATAATGATGTACCTTTCCTTTGGGTATAGAGAGGACACCTCCCAAATGAAGTTCTTATGACTTGTTTCAAGGGACAGTCTGAAAATCCTTCTTAGGTTTTATAACTTGCTTCAGGGGAGAAGGGCAAGGGGAAAGTGAGGGTGACCTTCCTGCTTCTGTTATTTCCTCAAATGTTTTGGGGTAGTACGTCTTGAATATTATCATCATCATTTCCAACTTTGCTCCCCACCCCCACCTGAAACTTGTTCCCTTAACTGTCTTATCTGTTAATGGTTTCACTATCATCTCAGACCCTGGGCTTCACACTTCAATCTCTTAAAGTCCTAAAGCGTTACCATGCAATTTCAACATTCCTGTTCTCATTGCCATCAACCAGATTGACACTTAAGCATCTTGTTTTCCAGTGGAGGCAATCTGTTTCCAACGAATAGGCAGTTTGGTCACTGTATTACCCAGAGTATTCTCTTCCTAATATCAAGATTACTGGGAAATACAATTCAGAAATCCTCTTGGTGAGTGAGGATTTAAAGCATAGGGAGAGGTATAGTCTGGAGGTATATTTCATTCCAGTAGTGATGAAGGTCCAGGAACTGACTCTGCTTTGCAGCAAATGGTAGCCTTCTAAGGAAGGATTGTATCCACTAGAGTAAACCTTTCTTTCCCCCATAAGGACCAAGAAACATGTTACCAAAATAGATTCTACATTTTTTTTAATGCTGAAGCCTACCTACTGAGAAACATTATCGAGCATGTTGACACAACCGGCTAAGCCATAGTATAATTGACAATGTGTGCTTCCGTTACAAATTGATCCAATCAGTTTACATCTCAAAAAAGCAATCCTAATCCTACCGAGCAATTTCACTCTTGGGCCATTATATCCTAGAGAAAATCTTATACATGGTCTTTAAAGATATGTAAAAGATTACTACAGTATCAAACTGCCCCAAACTGGACACAACCTAAATACCCATCAGTAGTACAAAGGATGAACAAATTATGGTATTTTTTACAATACTAACAGCAAAAAGAATAACCTACAGGCACACATAAAACCATGGATAAATCTCAAAAGCAATGTTGAACAAAGTAAACCAGAGAATACATATAGTATAATCCATTTATATGGAGTTCAAGTCAAAATGAAATATTATCATATTGGCTGGAGATAAACATATATAATAAAAACTACCAATGTAAGCAAAGAACAATTAATACAAAATTCAGGGGAATGGCTAGCTCTTGGAGATGGGGAGGCAAGGATGAAAGGTGGAGGAAGTGTATGGAAGGCTTCACGAAGATATTTTATTTGTTAAGATGGGTGATAGGCACACAGATTTTCATTTCATTATTAATCTTTAAACTGTGCAGATGCATTAAATACAGTATTATACATACAATATACTTTTTTTAGAGACAGGATCTCTGTCACTGAGGCCAGAGTGCAGTGTCATGATCATAGCTCACTGCAGCCTTGAACTCTTGGGTTTAAGTGATCCTCCTGCCTCGGTTTTCCAAAGTGCTTGGATGACAGGTGTGAGCCACCAGACTGACCTACTTCTTGACTTTTAAAAGTCATTTTGAGGCTGGACATGATGGTTCACATCTGTAATCTTACCATTCTCGGAGGCTGAAGCAGGTGGATTGCCTGGGCTCATAGGTTCAAGATCAGCCTGAGCCAGATCAAGACCTTATCTCTAAAAAAAAAAAAAAATAGCCAGGCATCGTGGGGGGCACCTGTAGTCCCAGCTACTCAGGAGGCTGAGGCAAAAGAATTGCTTGAGCTCAAGAGGTGGAGGTTGCTGTGAGCTATGACAGCACAGCACTCTACTGAGGGTGACGAAGTAAGACTCTGTTTCAAAAAATAAATAAAAAATAAAAGTTATTTTGTAAATAAATGATATTGTCTTCAAGTTATTTGAGATGAGAAGATGATCTTTCCTTTTAGCTAGATTGCTCTTGCCCTTCTTCAAATTTCATTTAAAACTTCCTTTGGGGAAGCCTTTTCTAACTCCTCATGTTGATTTAATTAATACAGACAACTTAAAATGTACACAGAAATAGAGAGAATAATGAATCGTCACATAACTGTCAGCCAGCTTCAACAATTATCAACAGATAGCTCATCATGTTTCTATAACCGGACACATTCCCCTCCCTCAAAGGGATCATTTGAAAACACATCCCAGCTATTCCGTCTTTTCATAGGATATAAATACTTTAGTATTTAATAAGCACTAAAGTAACAATTTCAGTGAGAATCTCTAAAATATAGGGATTCTTTAAGAAAAAGGCACAACTCCAGTACCAAAACCCTCTCAAAAAATTTAACAGTAACTCCTCCATATCAAACATCCAGGTAGTGTTCAATTTTCCCCAAGCATCTTACAGCTTTTGATTTGTTTGAAGCAGGATCTAAACAAATTTCACACATCACATGCGGTTGTTATTTTTCTTAAGTCTCTGAATCTAAGGTTTCCCCTCCCTCTTATTTTTTCCCTTGAAGTTTATTTGCTGAAGAAACAAGATCAGGTCAATTTCCTACATTCTGGATTCTGGCTGATTTCCCTGTTCTCTGCCCATTTCATAAACCTCTGTGCCTTTCCTTTTCCCCACCATTTTCTGTTTCCCATCTACACAGTTTTGGGGGTAGCTGAACAAGAATTCAGGAGGGTATTGAATGGAGAGAGGATGGCTCCTGATAGATCTCTATCCTAGGACTCCCTACACTCTATATGTCTTGGGCACCATGGCTGTAGCTTACTTGATTTTATATCCTCTCCTTTACACACAGCTTTACAGAGTAGGTACTAAATGAATATTTATTGAGCGGGTGAATGATGTTGCTGTCTTGTACTATGGGCTATGCCTTCTTTCCAACTTGTAGGAGGATAAAGAATTTGTAAAACTTTGATTTCAACCCCCTAGAGTGAGGTATTTTGCAAAATCCTTTTGATAGTTACTTTTCTTAAAAGGTTTTTAAAGATTTCATTGTAAAGAGCACTTTATTTATTGTCCTTTCCTTTGTTGCCCATTTCCTGAACCACAGCAGTCTTGATAAGCTTTTTTGAATTTAAAAACAAAAGTTCCCTGCTCTGTAACCTAATGGGGGGCTCCCTGCAGCCTCCTGGGGGGGGGACTGTGGGTTAACAGTTTTTGAGTAAAGCATTAGTCACCACAGCTTCTTAGAAATTTCTTCTGAAGTGAATTATAACTTCCTGAGATGTCTTTCATCTGTTCCTTGAATTCCATATGTCACCCCTTCTTGTAGACACCCCCCCACACACTATATGAAAAACAACACTGAGAAAGCTGAGAATCACCTTCCATGTACTTACTCTTCATTTTCAGCTGAGGCACAGGTACTCTCCAGTGCACATGGCCAAATATCCCTTCCCCTTCCGGTAGCTCTGTAACGGGTGCTTGGACTCTTCTCTATTGTCTGTTCTACATTGTCACAAGTGCAAAAGGTATTAAAATCACCAAATAAGAAAATGTTTCTATATGTTATTGAATTCGATAGTATCATATTCCTTATCCATTTGATCCTGTGAATACCACCGATGTCCTTAGAATTGTTTTAGAAATACTTCCTGTTTTCCTAATTCCAGGAAATGAAACTGACTCATGGGACCTACCAAATTATTTCTGTAAAATTGTTCTGAACTGGACTCAATAATTTAAAATTTCAACCAAACTACTCTTGCTGTAGCTCAGAGTGTGTAGGTTTTATGGAATTATGTTAGAAATGGCAGGTGATGAAGTCCCCCGCTCATTATTTTTTATGTAGCAGTTAGATAATAGTGAATTAAGATTTCCTGGAGAGTCAATTTTAAGCCATCAACTGGCAGTGAAAGATGAACAAAGACTGGGTGACATATTGAAATTATACCTAGTACATAAACTCATATCAAACACGTCTAATCCGGCAAACAATGCAGTGAGTGACAGCAAATGCAATAAAACAGAAACTTAGATCAATTATCTTAGAAAGATTGCAGTCAGCAGATAAAAATGGGACCATGGAGTCTTCTGAATTAACTAGCACTAAGAACATGAATCAGTCTTTCATCTTTTATTATTTCATCCTTTTCCTTTGATGTAAACTTAAAAATAATCTTTTTGCCAACTACTCAAAATGAAATATTGACTATATCACTCTTATTCCTTATTAAAAACCGGTATTAGTGTGCCTTTATACTGAAGACATCAAAGAAACTATGGCGTGTGCTTGTATAAACATAAGGAAGCCTGAAGTATATTGCTTATTTTTCTATGGAATAATTACAAAATCATGATACTTTATTGTGCATTTACCGAATTCTATTCAAATTTTCTAAAAGAAATTTCCTTTTCCTTTTTGATACAATCCATGCTGAATGGATAAAATATGTGGCAATTTATTTCTAGCATTTTGAGATCAGTCACAGTTTTCATCCATGATAATAATGTACATCAAGTATTGTACGATTTTAGTTTTTCTACTTGGTGTGGATTTTAACAGCCTTCTTTCACTGTTAATTAGTATCTAACTTTTCTATACATAACTGTGCAAGTATATTTGGATGTTATCTTGTCACTCCACTTTTTTAAATGTCTGAACTTACCCTGTTACATGCTACAGACACCACTGATCTCTTACCACCACTTCCCTTTCCATAATGACAAAACCCCAATTTGTCGTGGTACGAGACACCATGAATCTTAAGAGAGGCTAAGTCTCTTCCCAGTGCCAATCCTTAACCATACTAAGCCAACCATGGAAATTTCATTCCTCTTGTTAATGACTGCCTTGAGTATAGACATGGAATACAGTACTGGTCAATAACATGTGGAAAAGTCTGTTGGAAGCTTTCTCCAAAGGTTTTTTCTGAGAAAAGGGTACCAGAAAAATGAGCAATATGGCAGCCAATTAACAGCTTCCTTGCAACTGGGCACAGTGAGACTGGGGAGAGAAGACTCTAGGCATTGCTGGCTAGTGGGATCTGCCCAGAAACATCCCTTTGGGGACACAAGGATTCAGAGACTTCTGGACCCCATGAGGAGGACAAAAGCAGTGGAGAACTGGCAAGTGGTTGCCTGTGTTCATTCAGTGTAATCCTGCTGTAAATTCAGCAGCAGTGAGATTGCAAACCAAAAAGGCCTTACCTGTGAGCTGTTTTGTTTTTCTGGACTTGGCACTCAGTTGAACTACCTTGGGAGAACTTGGGCAAGAGTGCAAAGGACTTTAAGCATTGTCTAGGCCCCCAGACTGAGCCGCTGAGCCAGAAGGAGCTAATAGTATTTGGCTGTGGGCCAGGCGGAGTCATTGTGGGAGAACTATCCGGGCAAGCCCTGCCCTTAGGGGTGCAGAGCAGGGATCTGGTGGGAGACCTTGGGCAAGTAATCGACTGAGCAGCCTAAAGGTGGGGACTGAGACACCTTACAGCCTTTGCCTTCAGGGGCATAAAGTGAGACTGGTTTTGGACAGCCACTTCAGGAGTGAGCCCAGCAACAAGTGCTTTCCTGGGAAAGCTTCTGCTTAGCCAAGGTTAGCAGTTTAAAGTGCCTTTTAAGCGGGCTGAGGAGAGATTTAGGTCTCCAGCTCACAGGGTTTGAGAAATCAGCAGAGGCCTCCAGTCTCTATCTTGCATAGCCGTATCAGCATTGTGGTTAACATCTCATACCCCAGAAGATCGCCTATTGCCCCAACAATATTCAGCAAGATATATATACTACTTTGTTGTTTTTTTTTCAAATTTCTTTTTTTTCTTATAGCATAACTGTGTATATTAATGCAATCACGGGGTACAGTGTGCTGTTTTCATATACATTTTGAAATACTCTCATCAAACTGGTTTAAATAACCTTCATGTCATTTTCTCAGTTATTGAGTCAAGACATTCATACTCTGCTTTTAGAAAGATTCACTTGTACCCTTGTAAGATAAACCACAGAGGTGACCCCACCAATCACCCTCCCTTCCCCCATCCAGCCCCCCTCACCTCCCCTCTCCCACCCTCTTCCCATATTTTAAGGCTATAATTAGGTTATGACATTCCTATGAAAGCTATGAATTAGTTTCAAAATAGGGCTGTGTACATTGGATACTTTTTCTTCCATTCTTGAGATGCTTTGCTAAGAAGAACATTTTCTAATTCCATCCATATAAACATGAAGGAGGTAAAGTCTCCATCTTTCTTTAGGGCTGCATGTATTACATGGTGTACATATATCACAATTTATTGATCCATTTGTGGGTCAATGGGCATTCGGGCTTCTTCCATGACCTAGCAATTATGAATTGGGCTGCAATAAACATGCTGATACAAATATCTTTGTCGTAATTCAATTTTTGTTCTTCTGGATATATACCTAATAAAGGAATTGTAGGATCAAATGGCAGGTCTATTTTTAGTTCTCTCAATGTTCTCCAGATGTCTTTCCAAAAGGAATGAATTAATTTGCATTACCACCGGCAGTGTAGAAGTGTTCCCTTTTCTCTACATCCACGCCAACATCTCTGGTTTTGGGATTTTGTGATATGGGCTAATTTTCCTGGAGTTAAGTGATATCTCAAAGTAGTCTTGATTTTCATTTCTCTGATGATTAAGGATGATGAGCATTTTTTTCATATATCTGTAGGTTATGCGCCTCTCTTCTTTAGAGAAATTTCTATTCAAGTCCCTTGCCTACCCTGAGATGGGATCGCTTGTTTTTTTCTTGTTAATACGTTTGAGTTCTCTGTGGATTCTGGTTATTAAACCTTTGTCAGAGATATAAGCAGCAAATATCTTCTCCCATTCTGAGGGCTGTCTACCCAATTTATTTACTGTGTTCTTGGCTGTGCAGAAACTTTTAAGTTTGATCAGGTCCTAAAAGTGTATTTTTGACATTGCTTCACTTGCCTGAGGGGTCTTCCTCATAAAATTTTCAACCAAGCAGATTTCTTCAAGTGTTTCCCCTACACTTTCTTCTAGTATTTTCATAGTTTTATATCTTGAGTTTAAATCTTTAATCCAGTGAGGGTCTATCTTAGTTAATGGTGAAAGGTGTGGGTCTAGTTTCAGTCTTCTACAGGTCGCCATCCAGTTAGCCCAGCATCATTTGTTAAATAGGGAATCTTTTCCCCACTCTATGTTTTTAATTGGCTTGTCAAAGATCAGATAACGGTAGGTGGCTGGATTCATCTCTTGGCTCTCTATTCTGTTCCATACATCTACCTGTCTGATTTTGTGCCAGTATCATGCTGTTTTGATCACTATCAATTTATAGTATAGTCTGAGGTCTGGTAAGGTAATTCCTCCTACTTTGTTTTTGTTCCTGAGTAATGTCTTTGCTATTCGAGGTTTTTTCTGATTCCATATAAAATGAA
>NW_003852504.1:6198467-6200197 GCF_000181295.1 Otolemur garnettii | reverse complement strand
CAAAAAAAAAAAAAATACCAACAATGTACTTTCAAGACTTGGAAAAAATGATTCTAGTTTTATATGGAACTAGAAAAAAACCCGTATAGCTAAGGCAGTTCTTAGTCATAAAAACAAAGTCAGGGGCATCAGCAAAACCAGATTTTAGGCTGTACTACAAAGCCATAGTAGTCAAGACAGCATGGTACTGGCACAAAAATACAGGCATAGACATTTGGAATCAAATAGAAAACCAGGAAATGAAACTAACATCTTACAACCACCTAATCTTCGATAAACCAAACAAGAACATATCTTGGGAGAAAGACTCCATATTCAATAAATGGTGCTGGGAAAACTGGACATCCACATGTAAAAGACTGAAACTGGACCCACACCTTTCCCCACTCACAAAAATTGATTCAAGATGGATAAAGAACTTATATTTAAGGGATGAAACAACAAAAATCCTCAAAGCAAGCATAGGAAAAACACTGGAATATATCTGCCTGGGGAAAGACTTCATGAAGAAGACTGCTGTGGCAATTGCAACAATAAAAACAAACAAATGAAACAAACAAACAAACAAACAAATGGACCTGAATTAAACTGAAAAGCTTCTGTACAGCTAAGGAAATAAGAACTAAAGCAAACAGACAACCTACACAATGTGAAAGGATATTTGCATATTTTGAATCAGACAAAAGCTTGGTAACTAGGATCTACAGAGAACCGAAATTAATCCACATAAAAAAAAGCCCACAATCCCATATATCAATGGGAAAGAGACACGAATAGAACTCTCTCCAAAGAAGACAGATGAATGGCTAACAAACATGAAAAAATGCTCATCATCCCTAATTATTAAAGAAATGCAAATCAACACCCTGAGATACCATCTAACCCCAGCAAGAATGGCCCACATCACAAATCTCAAAACTCCAGATACTGCCGTAGATGTGGAGAGAAGGGAACACTTTTACACTGCTGTGGAACTGCAAACTAATACAACTTATTTGGAAGGAAGTATGGAGAACCCTCAAAGAACTCAAGCTAGACCTCCCATTTGATCCTACAATCCCATTACTGAACATCTATCCAGAAGAAAAAAATCCTTTTATCATAAGGATACTTGCACTAGACTGTTTACTGCAGCTCAATTTACCATTGCCAAAATGTGGAAACAGCCTAAATGCCCACCAACCCAGGAATGGATTAACAAGCTGTGGTATATGTACACCAAAAATGGAGACTTTACAGCCTTTGTATTAACGTGGATGGAAGTGGAATATGTTATTCTTAGTAAAGCATCACAAGAATGGAGAAGCATGAATCCTGTGTATTCAATTTTGATATGAGGACAATTAATGACACGGTGGGTTAGGGGGAAAGGAAGGGCAGAGAGAGGGAAGGATGGAGGGGGTGAGGTCTTGGTGTGTGCCACACCTTTGTGGGGCAAGACACGATTGTAAGAGGGACTTTACCTAACAAATACAATCAGTGTAACCGGTTTCTTGTACCCTCAATGAATCCCCAACAAAAAAAAAGGGTACCTGAAAGATGGCCTCTTTTCCGGCCTTTGGAAGTTGTTGTTTGAGGACATGATGCTTGAAACCACTGTAGCCATTATGCAACTATGAAGAGAACTTCAGAGTAGAAAAATGGAAAGAGGCTCAGCGCCTGTGGCTCAAGCAGCTAAGGCGCCAGCCACGTACACCTAAGGTGGCAGGTTCGAATCCCCAGCCCGGGCC
>NW_003852504.1:6188364-6198300 GCF_000181295.1 Otolemur garnettii | reverse complement strand
AAAAAAAAAAAAAGAAAAGAAAAATGGAAAGAACCTGAAACTTTGATAACATGTCGAACCAGTGAATTACTGAAACTGTCATATCTCAGTTTTCCTTGTCATGTGATTTAATAAACTGACGTCATTATTGAAGCCAGTTTGGGGAATGTTTTCTATTATTTGCATTCAGGATTCATAACTACTGACATACTATACAAAGCTCATAGTTCTTCTTTTGCATTAGGTGCTGTTATTCTCCCAGTTTCCTAACACTGTACCACAGTTTTCTAGATTCAGAAAGCCACTCAGGCTTAATATCAACATGGAAAATTAATACTGAGTGCTGGGCGCAGTGGTGCATCCCTGTAATCCCAGTACTCTGGGAGGCCAAGTTGGGCGGATCGCCTGAGCTCGAGACCAGCCTGAGAAAGAGCAAGACCCTGTCTCTACTAAAAATAGAGAAACTAACTAGGCATGTCCCAGGCACCTGTAGTCCAACCACTTGAGAGACTGAGGCAGGAGGATCATTTGAGCCCAAGAGTTTGAGGTTTCTGTGAGCTATGATAATGCTAGGGTACTCTACCCAGGGTGACAGACTGAGACTCTGTTCAAAAAAAGTCAAAAATATTTGCACAGGTTGTAATGATGAGTTGAACCCAAAGCAACGAGATGAAGTGGAATCAAGACAAACGTACTTTTGTGAATTTAGGTTAAAGAGATGAGGGTTAAAGCTATTTAGGATGAGGGTTAAAGTCTATTTATATGAAAAGTATCAGGGTACTTCAGTTAACTGCTAATCCATAAGTGCCAGTATTAGGACAGTGCTAAAAAAATAATAAAAGTATAAATATATAATTTCTTCCTTCAACAAGACTGTATTAAATTCTAATTTAGCAAATGCATATTGGCAGCTGGTTAAGAGAAGGGGCTTTATACCTAACTGATCTGCTTGACCTTGTGACGTTAGGCAAGTTACTTCTCTGTGCCTCAGTTTTCTTCTTTGTAAAATATGACTAATAATTTTGTGAGCACTTAGGCAGAGGTACATAGTGATGGAGAAGATAGAACTAAGATAAACTTCACAAATGGCCTTGAACAGTATTTAGTGGCACTAATAAATTTTAGGGTTTAGCCTTGTGTTAGATCAGGGGTCCCCCAATAATCTTTGTTCACCTTACACCTGGAGAAACTTTACTTTAGTACCGTATTTTGAAGCACACTGATAGACTACAGAATGACCAGGCAAGCATGAAAAGAGAGTCTCTGGAAACAGTATGACATAGGAATACTTTCAAGATATGAGCAGAAAAGCCTTCATACATTTTAAAGGAAGCCCATATGAATCAGGTAATAAGATCATTTTGTGTTGTTCCAAAGGGAATCCTACACACAACATGGAGAAGCAGAATTCAGCTCAAAATACTGAAGGCTTTCAAGTACGATTGTTATGCAACAATTGTCTGGCTTAATTAAAAGAGCGGTGACCTCTCTATCACTGTAAGTACTTAAGCAGAGGCCAGATGGAGCATCTGTCAGGGTGATATATTGTTGTATATTTGACACGAATCCTTTTTACCAATAAGATTCTGAATCAATTTCATTCATGTATCCTTGGAAAATTGTTTTCTTTAAACAGTTTATTTTTATTTATTTTGTTGTTGTTACAGTTTGGCTGGGGCCAGGGCTTAAACCTGCCACCCTCTGCATATGGGGCTAGGGCCCCACTCCCTGAGCCACAGGTGCTGCCAGAAAATTCTTTTTTTTTTTAACTTACAAAAAATATTAGCACCCCAACAGGGAAACTCTGTTGTCTTGTTTGGTTTACAGAATAAAAAATTCCAGGGTTGAAATGTCCCTCAGAGATTTAATAGATGAATTTCTCAATTACTGGTCCATGAATTGGCAAGAGAATTAAAAAATAAATTCTGTTTATTTTTACATTTTATTACTGGTAATTATAAAAATAATATAAGCACATTAAATAAAATGATAAAAGAAAAAGAAAAAACAATTCCATGACATTATTTCATATATTTTTTTGTTTTATGTATATATTTTTTCTCTGTTTTCAGTATATAAGAGTTCTTTTGTTATCCTAAGGGCTGTCTTAATGAAGTGCCACAAACTGAGTGCCTTAAATTACAGAAATTTATTGTCTTACAGTTCCGGAGGCTGAAGTCCAAAATCAAAGTGTTGGCAAGGTTGGTTCCTTCTGAGGCCTGTGAAGAAGACCCTATCCTATGCCTCACTCCTAGTTCCTGGTGGTTTCCTGGCAATCTTTGGCACTCTTTGGCTTTAGAAGCATAAATTCTACATCTGCCTTCATCTTCACATGGTGTTCACCCTCTCTGTGCCACTGTCTCCAAATATCCCCTTTTTATAAGGGCACTGGTTGTATAGGATTAGGGGCCCACCCTACTCCAGTATGATCTCATCTTAACTCAAATAATTATACCTGCAACTACTCTATTTTTCTATAAGGTCACGTTCTGAGCTACTGGCGGTGAGGACTTCAACATATAAATTTGGGGACAGGTTCAATTCAACCAACACCAAAGGTCAAACCTGGTCAAAGGGCTGGCCGGGCATGGTAGCTCATGCCTGTAATCCTAGTCCTCTGGGAGGCTGAGGTGGGTGTATTGCTTGAGCTTATGAGTTCGAGACAAGCCTAAGCAAAAGCAAGATCCCGTCTCTACTAAAAATAGAAAACCTGAGGCAAGAGGATTGCTTGAGCTAGAGTTGGAAGTTGCTGTAAGCTATGATGCCACAGCCCTCTTCCCCGGGTGACAGCTTGAGACTCTGTCTCAAAAAAAAAAAAAAATATATATATATATACACACACACACACACACACATATATATGTCCTTAGTCACTTGCATTCTCAAAACTATAGCAAATTATTTCTAAAAATAATTTTTTGCTAATTAGGTAAAGAAATGTACCATGCTGTTTTTTCTTTTTTTTTTTGATTATTACGTTGTATACCTTCACAGAGTTGTTTTAATATCTTTTTTCCTAACTAGTGAGCATGCATCACATTCTATGCTTGCTTACTAGTTGAATTTCTTCTTTTGGGAAAGGTCTGTTCATGTCCACTGCTCCTGTGTTTTTAAATTATGGAAGTAATATATTATAAAATATTTGAAAAACAGAGAAAATACAAACCACCCATAATGATACACTCCAACCCAACTCTTGCCATGTTACTGACTTCTAGGCCATTTTCATATGTATGGTTTACTTTTTTATAAGTATAGTGCAAATAAAATCTTATCTTCTACTCTTTTTTCTCCTTATAGTATATTATAAAATTGAAATGGCTTAATCCTCAGTGTACCAGAATAGCTCATTCTTCAACAATTATGAATTCAGAACTAGACTTCTGGTATTAGAAAAATAAAAGCTTTTTCAAGAGTATACCACTTGGCTAGTAAGGGGTACAAAATAAGATTTCTTATTGCAAGAAAGTTAAAATTACATTTACATACAACAGTGTAACTATGAAACAAATCAATTGTCTAGTTATTAGACATAATTTTTATTCATTTTTCAGGTGACACAATTCAGTTTTTAGAATTTTCTTCTTTCTAGACTATGCACTTGAAATACATAAAGATGATTTTAACACATTTAATGACATATATCTAAGAACCAGAACCATACTGGTTACTAGTTAAACTAGTAGAAGGCCCATGATTGAAAACTATATTTTAAAAGCCATAAATAAAAAAAAAAAGTACTTTACAAGGGCTCTTTCAAAGTAAACTTGTATATAACAAAACCTATGGTTTCATAAAACCAAATTTATTCTGTGGATAACATGGAAACATAGAATGCATTTTTCTTCTCCACGAAGAAAAAAATTTGTGGTAGAAGCAAAAGATGTTACAAGTCATCATTTGTTCCTCATCTGAATTATACTCAGCTAAAAGATACAGCTAATGGTGTCTGTAATGCTGCTGGTAATATGTACTAATTATTTACTTTTCTATTTGTTACCCTGCCTTTTACTTCGCTGGTAATATTGTGCTCAAATTGCCACTTGTATTTCAATCTATGAAACTGCAAAGATTAACCTCAAATGGAAACTTAAAAAAGCTTCACATCTAAATAAAGAGTGATACAGAAATAAGTGTTTCTCAGTATATATGGTGAAGGACCTTTCTAAAAATTTCGAATTTGTAGTGGACCTATACTTTTCTAAAATACAATAAAAATGAACTATTAGAATTAACAAAAAAACACCACTGAAGATTGAAAATAGAGCTTCCAAAATGTTTTTAGATTATTGTTTCAAATTTATATAAAAGTCTAAGAAGTTTAATCTCAATTCTTGTTCTTATCCAGGCATGGACTGGTAACAGCCCGTCCATGGACCACACTTTGAATAGCATTGGTGTAAGAGTCTCTATTCTCAAAGAACTTAGAATCTTCTTAGGGTGAACATCACAAGAGTACATGTAAGCAAGCATAAAATTGTATCATAATTTATGCTCCTCAGACCTCACCAGCCTAGAGTAACATAAGAGACATGCTCTTAAAGGTTGTGGTGGGTACAACATGGGTAGGGGAGCACATATCTTAGTTCCCAGAGAGGCCAAAAATGTTGACAGCGTAAAGAAGTCAAAGCATCAAAAGTAGCTGTAAATAGCTATACAAATTGTAAAACAAAAGCCATGGTTCTTTTAGTTGCATGACTGTAAAAATCATAGATTTCATGGACAAAACAGCCATTCTCATGTCTAAATAATTACAATGTAGTTTGAATAACTATATTTATCTGGTTGCTTACAAACCGTCTTGGAGAGTCTCCAGTTCCCTCTGCACTGAACCCCCACTCTGTTATTTCTTAGAATTCCCCAAGAGTGTATCTCACTCATACAATCATCAAAGGGTCTTGCCTTTACTCATCCATTATCTGGTCATCTGATGCCAAGGCCTCTGATGCTGATGAAGTTGTCATTTTTGCCAGGGTTTGCTGTCTTCAAGCTTTAAGATTCAAGTGGAGGAAACAGAAGTTTTGCCAATGGATTATTAAGTTTAATATTGAGAAGTGCCATGAACTTTTTCCACCTCTTGGTTCCCAGATCCATTTATTCTGACAATGAGAGAAATACATTATTACATGTATGTATGCATTGCTATGTATACATATGTATTACTTCCTGGTTCAGAGTGATTTCACATTCTATAGCACAACAACCCAATCTTGCAAGGTATTAGTTTCCCACGTGGTACCAAGACTGGACTGAATCTTCTGTAAGCCTTTCCAACAATCTATAAAGCCTGCTGCTTCAGTAATGATGTTCATGGTAAGATCAATGAATCTCATTGACTTTGACCCAATTATCAGCAGCAGCAACAAACTCTGAGTCTCTTGTAAGTTATCATACTTTGAGGTGACAAGCCATAATTTAGTGGCACTTCCATTGTAAATGAGGTAGCAATTTACCTTCATTAGAATGGAAATCTATTTCTAGATTTGCTCTTCCTGACCTCACTGGTGCCATACCTCCACAATGGACACTAAGGATTTGGGGGAAGTATTATACTTCAGATACAAAAATTGTCACTATTGTCTGGGCACAGTGACTCACGCCTATAATGCCAGTGTTTTGGAAGGCAGAAGAGGGAGGATCTCTTGAGCCCAGGAGTGTGGAACCAGCCTGGGCAACAAAGCAAGACCTTACTCTACAAAAAACAAACAAAAACAATTAGCCAGGCATAAGGGTATGTGCCGCTAGTGACAGCTACTCAGGAGGCTGAGGTGGGAGGGTCACTTGAGCTTTGAAGGTGAAAGTTGCAGTGAGCTATGATCCCACCCCTGCACTCTAGTCTAGGGGCCAGCCTAAGATCCTATGTCTAAATAAAATTTCTCACTCTCTACGTCAATTCTAAGGAGCTCTTAACATTTTCACCTTACAAAACCTTCAGTAGTCTGAGGGAGCCTATGAGCCTCTTCTCAGAATTCTCAAGAGGAAAACATAAAATACCAGTTTTTTTTTTTTTTTTAGAGACAGAGTCTCCTATGTCACCCTTGGTAGAGTGCTGTGGCATCACAGCTCATAGCAACCTCTAGCTCTTGGACTTAGGCGATTCTCTTGCCTCAGCCTTGCTAGTAGCTGGGACTATAGGCGCCCACCACAACACTTGGCTATTTTTTTGTTGTTGTTGCAGCTTGGCCAGGGCCAGGTTCAAACCTACCACCCTTGGTATATGGGGCCAGCGCCTTACTTACTGAGCCACAGGCACCGCCCAATACACAAGATTGTTAAAGAGTCAGCTCCAAGATGGTGCACTAGAGACATCTCATCACCAAACGCTCTCAGCCACTCCAACACCCAAGCCTAGAGATACAGAAAATTAAGAAGGGAAAGCTAGAGGACAAAGTAGGGGAAAGAAGTGAACAAGAAGAAAACACACATGAGGAGGAACTAAAAAAAAGAAAAACACTCTGGCAACATGAAAAACTAGAACAGATCAATCCTACCCCCAAGGGATCATGAGGCAGCTACCACTGAGGATCACACCTTTAAAAAATTATGAAAATACGCTGGTTTTATATACAATTTGAAATACTTACAACAAACTGGTTAACAAAGTCTTCACCGCACTTTCTTAAGTATTGTGTTTAGACATTTATACTCTACACTTAGTAGTAGATTTGATATGTACCCTTGTAAAATGCGAATGCATTAATGTATACAGCTATGATTTAACAAGAAAAAAATTATGAAAATGACAGAAAGGGAATTTAGAGTATGGATGGCAAAAACTATGAAAGGAATTGAAGAGAAAGTGGAAACTACCAAAAGGAAATCCTAAAATTGAAATGAATGAAAGACATAATGAAATTAGAAAGGATATAGGGAACTTAAGCAATTGGAGGAGTCATTCAGAGAACTTAAAGATGAAGCAGAAAGCATCAATAACAGATTCGACCATGGAGAAGAAAGAATCTCGGAGCTAGAGGATACGGTTCTTGAGCTAACACAGGCATTTAAAGAGGCAGAAAAGAAAAGAATAAAAGCACAGCAATCTCTTAGAGAATTATGGAACTTTATGAAGCATACAAACATATAAAATATAGGCATGTCTGAAGGAGAAGAAGAGTGACCCAAAAGTGTGGAAGACCTACTAAAGGACATCAGACTTTGCAGCTGCAACTTTACAAGCCATAACAGATTAGGTGTCAACTTTCAATGTACTCAAACAAAAAAATATACAGTCTAGGAGCCTGTCCTGTCAAACTAAGTTTCATATTCAATGGAGAAATCAAATATTTTACTGACGAGCAATCATTGAGGAAATTTGCCAGGTCTGCAAGAAGTATTCAAACCCATACTATACACTGACCATCACAACAGACCACCATCAAAGTAAAGATAACTGGAAATGAAAGATCAAAGCCTAGCTCCCACAAGGCACAAAGGATGAAACTAAGCATCAGACCTCCACAAAATAAAACAAACATAATTTCATCAAATTTATCAATTCTCTCAATAAAGATGAATGGCTTGAATTCCCCACTGAAGAGACACAGACTGGCTGACTGGATAAAAAAGCATAAGTCAACTATATATGGTTTTCACATCTAACCTCTAAGGACAAAACAAGAGTCAGGGTGAAGGGTTGGAAAACAATATTTCAGGCAAATGGAAATCAGAAGAAAGGAGGTATCACAAGTTTATTTGCAGATACAAGTGAACTTAAAGCAACAAAAGAAAAGGAAAAGATAGACACTATATACTGATCAAGGGAACAATATAACAAGAAGACATTATCAATTCTAAATATATATGTACGCAACTTAAATGCTCCCAGATTTATAAAACAAGCCCCAACCAATCTGAAAAATATGATATCATACAACACCATAAAAGCTGGGAACCTCAACACTCCACTGTAGGTCTGGACAGATCCTCTGAATAGAAACTAAACAAAGTAACAAGGAACTTAAACATGATCCTAGAACAATAAGGCCTAATAGACAGAAACAGAACATACTACCTTAAAAGTATTGAATATACATTATTCTTTTTTTTTTTTTCTTTGAGACAGAGCCTCAAGCTGTCCCCCTGGGTAGAGTGCCGTGGCATTACAGCTCACAGCAACCTCCAACTCCTGGGCTCAAGCGAGTCTCCTACCTCCGCCTCCCAAGTAGCTGGGACCACAGGTGCCCGCCACAACGCCCGGCTATTTTTTGGTTGCAGCCGTCATTGTTGTTTGGCGGGTCCGGGCTGGATTCGAACCCGCCACCTTAGGTGTACGTGGCTGGGGCCTTGGCCGGTTGAGCTATAGGCGCCAAGCCGAATATACAATATTCTTGCCAAGTCATGGATCATACTCCAAAATTGACCATATCCTAGGACACAAATCAAACCTCAAGGAAATTTTTTTAAATAAATATTTTGGGTTAATGTGAGGTAAAAACAACCAGGTCAAAATATTTGATTTTCTTAGGAAGAGAACTTCGTGTGGTTATCTTGAGGTATGCCAAACACCCCCCCAACTCCCTCCCCTACCTTTTTACCCTCCCCCTAACTTGAATGGAAATGATTTTTTTCCTATGTGGGCATTCATTAGATCGTCTACCAGCTTCATATTAGTATTGAATACATTGGATAATTGCTTTCCCACTCACATGATACTTTGCTAAAAAGAATGTGTTTAAACTCCATCCAGGATATTACAAAAGATGTGAAGTCATCATCTTTTTATGGCTGAGTAGTATTCTATGATGTGTATGTACTACACAATTTGTTAATCCATTCCTGACTTGATGAGTATTTAGGTTGTTTCCACATCTTGGCAACTGTAAATTGAGCTGCAATAAACAATCTAGTGCAAATGTCCTTATGATAAAATGATTTTTTTTTATGCTGGGAAGATGCCTGGTAATGGGATTGCTGGGACAAATGGGAGCTCTAATTTGAGATCTTTGAGGATTGCCATACTTTTTTCCAAAGAGGCTATATTAGTTTGCAGTCCCACCAGCAGTGTAAAAGTTTTCCCCTCTCTCCACATCCGTGCCAGTATCTGCAGCTTTGGGACTTTGTGCTGTGGGCTAATCTTACTGGTGTTAGGTGATACCTCAGGGTAGTTTTGATTTGCATTTCTCTGATAATTAGGGATGATGAGCGTTTTTTTCATCTGTTTGTTAGCCATTCATCTATCTTACTTAGAGAAGGTTCTATTCATCTCTCTTGCCAGTGATACATGGGATTGTTAGCTTTTTTGTTGTTGTTGATTAATTTGAGTTCTCTATAGATCCTAGATATCAAGCCTTTGTCCAAGCCATAATACACAAATATCTTTTCCCATTCTGAAAGTTGTCTATTTGCTTTGGTTGTTGTCTCCTCAGCTGTACAGAAGCTTTTCAGTTTAATTAAGTTCCATTTGTTTATTTTTGTTGTTGCAATTGCCATGGAATTCTTTTTCACAAAATCTTTCCCCAGGCCAATATCCTCAAATGTCTTTCCCACAATTTCTTTGAGGATTTTTATGGTTTTTTACCTTAGATTTAAATCTTTTATCCATCTTGAATCAATTTTTGTAAGTGGTGAGAGGTGCAGTTCCAGTTTCAGTCTTTTCCATATGGATATCCAGTCTTCCCAGCAGCATTTATTGAATAGGGATTCTTTTCCCCCATGTGTGCTTTTGTTTCATTTATCATAGATCAGGTGGCTGTAAGATATTAGTTTCATCTCATAAACCTCAAGAAAATTCAAAGAATATATATTTTACCTTGAATCTTTTCAGACCATAAGAGAAAAAAGGTAGAACGCAACACCAACAAAGACTTTGATCTCCATACAAAGTCATGGAAACAAAACAACTTTATGCTGAATGACAGCTGGGTCAAGAAGGAGATAAAGAAGGAAATCATTAGATTTTTCAAATATGATGATGAAGCCACAAGCCATCAAAACCTGTGAGATGGCTCGGCGCCTGTG
>NW_003852504.1:6178290-6187381 GCF_000181295.1 Otolemur garnettii | reverse complement strand
GGTCCGGGCTGGGGATTCGAACCCGCCACCTTAGGTGTACGTGGCTGGCGCCTTAGCCGGTTGAGCTATAGGCGCCGAGCCTGTGACCCCTTTTTAACAATGAAAATACATTGAGGCATTAGGAAGGTTGAGAACCACTGCCCTAGAAGAAAGTGTGGAGAAAAACTCTTAATGATATTGGTGTAGGGAAAGATTTTATGAAGAAGACTCCATTGGCAATGGCAGCAAAAACACAAAGAAATAAATAGAACTTAATAAGGCTAAAAAGCTTCTGCACAGTTAAGGACACAACAACTAAAGCAAATAGACAACCTTTAGAGTGGGAGAAGATATTTGCATATTTCAAATCTGACAAAGGCTTGATAATCAAAATCTACAGAGAACAGAAATTAATCAATAAAAAAGACCAAACAATCCCTTCTATTACTGGGAAGAGATAAGAGCAGAACCTTCTCCAAAGAAGATAGATGAATGGCCAGAAAACAAATGAAAATATGTTCATCAACCCTAATCATCAGAGAAATGCAAATTAAAACCACCCTGAGATATCACTTAACTGCAGTGAGAACAGCCCACATCACAAAATTCCAAAGCTGCAGATGCTAGTGGGGGTGAGGAGAAACGAGGAACATTTTTACACTAGTGATTCTCAACCTTCCTAATTCTGTGACCCTTTAATATAGTTCCTCATGTTGTGGTGACCCCCAACACTGGAAATAATTTTATGCTTGGGGGTCACCATAACATGAGGAACTGTATTAAAGGGTCGTAGCATTAAGAAGGTTGAGAACCACTGCTTTTACACAGTTGGTGGGATTACCAACTAACATAGCCTCTTTGGAACACAGTATGGAGAATTCTCAAAGCACTAAAAGTCGACCTTCCATTTGATCCTGCAACTCTACTACTAGATATCCACCTGGCAGAAAAAATATCATTTTACCATGTACCATAAGAATATTTGCACTAGGATATTTATTACCACTCAATTCACAATCACCAAGATGTGAAGTCAACCCACGTGCCCATCAAAACATGAATGGATTAACAAACTGTGGTACATGCACACCATGGAATACTATTAGCCATAAAAAGATGGAGACTTTACATCTTTTGTTATTAACCTAGATAAAGTTAGAGAACATTTTCACCTTAGTAAAGTATCATGAGAATGGAAAAGCAAGTCTCCAATGTACTCAATACTGTAAAAACGGGTAGTTGAACTAATACATGTCCATACAAGAGAAAAACACAATTAAACTCAAGTAGCAGAGAGGGGAGGGGGCAGGGGGAGGAGGCTGGTGTGCTCTCATATACATGGCACAATGTAAAGGTATATGGCACACTTCCTGGGGGAAGGGCACAACTAGCACTTGGACTTTACATAACAAATGCAAACAATGTAACTTAATCGTCTGCACCCTCATATTAATCTGAAATTTCAAAAAAAAAAGATTATTAAGGAAACCGGTATTATAATATTATATTGTTCTATATCAGGCCTCTTGGAAGTCTATGAACCCAAAATTAAGAAATGAAGCCTGTTATCAGTCCTCCCTTTTGCTCCTTTCAAATCCATAACCATTTGACCAAACTGCCAGTTTCTTTCTGCCTATGAATTGGTATAGATCAGAGGTTGGGAGACTCCAGTGTGTTGCCTATTTTTGTAAGTCACATTTCATTGGAACACAGCTATACCCATGTATTTACATACTCTCTATTTGGTTTTCGCACTGCAAGGGTAGAGCTGAACAGTTGCAACAGTGATTGTATGTGACTAGCAAAGCAGAAAATATTTATTTGGCCCTTTTAGAGAAAAAGTTTGCTGACCCCTGGTATAGAGATGGGCCTAAAGGCCAAGCAGACAATGTGGAACAGAAGTTTTACCCCTTCAGCTCCCACCCACTGGAAGGGTTTTACTTCTCCACTCTCCTCTACAAACACCCCTCAGTGCTATTTTAAAATAGTTCACTTCCAGCTATTACAGGCATTATTGTCCGAGCCAGCTGTAAACAAAATCTGAATTCCCCATGAAGTTGTAAGTGTGAGTCATTGGAAGAATAGCTATGTGACAGGAGTAGGTATGCTGGGAATATTACCTTCAAGATCTGCTTAGGCCACATTCCAATTATTCAGGTTCTACTGAAGAGAAAATGCTTCGAGGCATACCTGAGTTTATAGCAAGGTAGCTCTCTGCACCCAATTTATGATGGATTTGGATGTTACGTTTGGGTTACATTATCGCCTGGAGTTCTGTGTTAGAAATGCAATCTCTACCAGAAACTGAAAGCAACACAGAACTTGGTTTTAAAGGGGAAAAGTTAGTTCCTTAAGGTTGAGAACCACTGCTCTAGGGTGAACTTTCCGCACGCTGTCACAGCATCCCAATCTGCCACGAATGTTGTGGGTACCATATGCATTATTGAATGATAAAGGCCAGGTGGCAGAATCACACTCACTACACCCTGGACCAGCTGGAGCCTCATCTCTTACTCTGGACCCTCTCAAAGATGGAAGATTTTTAAGGCACCAAGTAAATGGAAAGAAGCAACCAGTCAAACGTCACACATATTATCCCCAATACCCATTAAAGCCCACTAAATGGTCGGGAGTCCAAAATATAGCAATATTTCATTCACTTGAAAAGGGCATCCAGGGCAGTGCCTGTGGCTCAGTGGTTAGGGCGCTGGCCCCATATACCGAGGGTGGCGGGTTCGAGCCCAGCCCTGGCCAAAGGGCAACAAAAAAATAGCCGGCCGTTGTGGCATGCACCTGTAGTCCCAGATACTCGGGAGGCTGAGGCAAGAGAATCACCGCATCCCAGAAGTTAGAGTTTTCTGTGAGCTGTGATGCCACAGCACTCTACGGAGGGCAATAAAGTGAGACTCTGTCTCTACCAAAAAAAAAAAAAGAAAGAAAGAAAAAAAGAAAAGGGCGTCCAATATGTCTCAGATCACTAGATCCACCTACGCCTCCCACCACTGCTCCACTGAAATTTTACTGAGGTGTTAGTGATGCAAGTGGTTCCCCAAAGCAGGGGGGAATCCCCCTGGACTTACCAAGTGGGTTCTTGGCTTCTCACTGGAAAGAATGTGAGAGCGAGCCAACTAGCCACACAAAGTATATTGAGAGAAAGGCAGACAACAGAGCCTGCTCCACAGAGTAGGGGTCCTGTCCAGAGCAGAAGGGAAACCCCTATAGGAGACACCTGAAAAGGAACACCTTGGTGATAAGAGAACCGGGAAGGAATCGGTCTCTTGTTAAAAAGCATGAAAGCACGGACATCATTGCTAGGTAGTCTCCACACCTGTGGGGTAAATAGCCACGGGACCACGTTTATAAAGAGCCCCAGGAGAAGCTAGTCGAGACTGCAGCTCCTATTAGGCTCCCACTAAGACTGCCTGCTGCACCGCTGAGGCGCTCTGGCACCTCTGACCTGACTGAGACAACAGGCTCACCGGCACTTACGGGAGCGGTCCGCGTCCTGGCAGTTTCATGGGCCAGCGACCTAGTGTCCCAGCTCCGACAAACCCCCTTATGGGGTAATGGTGACATTTTATTTTATTTATTTTTATTTATTTACTTATTTATTGCAGTTTTTGGCCGGGGCTGGGTTTGAACCCGCCACCTCCGGCACATGGGGCCGGCGCTCTACTCCTTTGAGCCACAGGCGCCGCCCAATGGTAACATTTTAAATGTTCAAAGACCCCATTAGAAAACAGCCATAGGTGACCAGTATTGTCTTGAGGTCAAACCATAAAAGGTAACGATCAAGTGTTGTCATAGCAATTTAAGTGGAAACAGTTTGTAAGGCACCTGGTTTAGTAATTCATCCATCCTCCTGTGGTCCCAGGAGGCCAACTTGCTGGCATCTTCCCTGTTCAGGGTGGTTAGGGTCTGGTATCTACTACCGAAACGGCTGTACTCAGGCGCTCTCAACCTTCCTTTTTTGCCTTATCGCTACGTTGTTAGCAGAAGCCTGTATGTTCTAGAGAATTAGCCACCATTCTCTAGCATCTGGGTTACCTGCCAACTTTTGCTCCCCGGGTTTGGTCAACATGATGTCATCAATGGTAGACTAACATAATGATATCCAGTGGGATGGAGAGGTGATCAAGACTCCTGGAAAATTAGTGGCACATGGCTGAAGAGCTGACATTCGCTGTGGCAAGGCAATGGAGATGTTCTGCGTCTGGTGTTCTCTGTTTATTGCTGGTCCTGTCTGTTTAAAATGTTATTTTGCATATCATGGGTTTTTTGCATTAATTTTGAGTTTTATAAAATACAGCTTTAAAATATTATTTATCTTGGTTATTGAGTTTTTTGGCACTCCTTTAAACTTTGTGCCTGAGGCAAGCACTTCACTTGCTTCAGCTTAGTTCCTTCATTGATACGTAGAAAAATTAAGCTTTTGTTAGATCCATAGCTGCTTGTCAAGTGCCTATTCAGTCAATCTGGAACCGTAGCCACGTGTAAACAATAAATGACTAAGGTTATTTTGAAAGCCACCTGCCTTTTAAACTAGTCAAATATGAATTAAGTTACCACTCTTACATATTTCAAATTATCACTGATGACATTTACTTCTGCAGTTTACCAAGAAGGCAGTGTTGCTTTTTTGTTAGGGAGGTGGAAGTCCAGGAGAATCTACTTGACCCTTTGTTCCATAATAGTCTTAAAAATTCTGTCTCTGTGGCTCAAGGAACCCAGGGAAAAATCCTGTCACTTGCTTGAATGTATGCATTTCGTTTATACCCTCAGAAACTGAAAATATTTCCACTAGATTGGATTTGGCCATTTCACTGCGCCTATAGTGAGACTGACTGGGGTCAAAAGTGCATTTTTAAAAAGAGACAAGGTCTATTTCTGTTGCCCAGGTTGGAATGCAGTGGTGTAATCATCACTCATTGTAGCCTCTAACTCCTGTGTTCAAGTGATCCTCCTGGCTCAGCCTCCCTCCCAAGTAGCTGGGACTACAGGTGCACACCACCACGCCCAGCTAATTTTTCTCCTCCTCCTTGTCCTTTTCCTCCTCCTCCTTCATTTTTTAGATACAATATCTCACTTTCCCAGGCTACTCTCAAACTCCTGGGCTCAAGTGATCCTCTCACCTTGGCCTCTCAAAGTGCTAGGATTATAGGCACAAGCCATTGTGCCCAGCCCCAAACTGCATTTATATTTGTCAATCCCTATCCTAAAAGTCTATGAGGGGTAGCCATAGAATTCTGGCAATCCAGAATTTAGTGTAAACTCAGAACTAGAATCTACCAATTTCTAAACTTTGTGGGATCTTCCTCTTTCCCCAGGGAAAATGGCTGCAGGTTCACTGGGGAAAATGCATACATACTTGTGGTGCTCTTCTTCAAGGGAGCTTGGCTTCCCCTTCATTTACTCAGGTCAAGGCCATGACTCACTATTGTGGTATACTGTCAGGTCTTCCTTCATTAACCAGGAGTTTTGTCAGTTATATAGAAGGACCTCAGTAGGCTTCTCAGCTCTTTTCTGGTGCAGAGTCCCTGATCAATTACACAATGCAAAGATCCCTGTGAAGCACAATTCTTGGTTACCATATAGGCCCTGCTGTCTGTTCTAGAACTCACATCATCCACATGTCAGTTTGGGTTGAGTGCCCCTTCCAGTCCCCAGAAGCCCAAGGCTTTTCATTCTTCTCACTGAGATCGGCAAACTTACCGTGTCTGCAGCCTGTCACACTAGCTGCCCCCCTCCCTTCTAGAGAGAATAAGCCGATAAATCTGCTTTGAAAGATAAGGGGCCTGGGTCTCCTCATTTTTCAACCATGCCAGTAAAGATTGATTTAGGCAGGATCATCAACTGATGCTGAAATAAAGGGGAAATTTGGATTAAGAGTAAAATATTTGGCTCGGTGCCTGTGGCTCAGATGGCTGAGACGCCAGCCACGTATACCTAGGGTGGCAGGTTCGAATCCAGCCCGGGCCCGCTGGGCAACAATGGTGGCTGCAACCAAAAAAAGTGGCCAGGCATTGTGGTGGGCACCTGTGATCCCAGCTACTTGGGAGGCAGAGGTAGGAGACTCGGTTGAGCCCAGGAGTTGGAGGTTGCTGTGAGCTGTGATGCCACAGCACTCTACCCAGGGGGACAGCTTGAGGTTCTGTCTCAAAAAAAAAAAGAGTAAAATATTTATATTGTTCTTAAAGTGTCTCTCCACAGACTGTTTATTAGTTGACAGAGGAAAAAAATAACTATAAGGTGGAAAAATCAGTAAATAACTTGATTGGGTGATCAAAATTAACATCACCCATGATAGGGGGCAAATAGACATCCTGTGCCTACCAACATTGTGCCCTAAGAAGAACACAGTATCAGTTCTGTAGTTTTCTAGCCAGGAATGCATAATATCAATCTCAGAGTGAGAAAATATCAGGCAAACTCCAAATGAGGAACACTCTATCAAAATTAAAAACAAAAAAGGAAGGGAGATTGTATTCTTCAAAAATCTCAATGTCATAAGAGAAAAACTATGTAAATGGCCTAGACTAAAGGAGACTAAATGCAATACCTGGTCCTAGAATGGATTCTGTGCTAAAGGACGAAATAAGGGCTATAAGGGACTTTATGGCCAATTGAGAAAATTGGAATATGGAGGTTAAATTAGATCAAAACTTTGTATTAATGTTAATTTTAATGAAGTTAATAACTGTACCATGGTTATGTAATAGAATATTCTTATTCTTAGAAAATAGTAAATGATCCGGGGGTATTCAACTTTCTCAAAAGTTCAGAAAACCTTTTGATTAGCATATATGAGAAGAATGTGTGTGAAATGATAAAGCAAATGAGGTAAAATGTTAACAATAGATGTAGTTGGGTAACGGACATGTGAGAGTTTTTTGTGCTGTTCTTATTCTTATTCTTGCAACTCTCCTAAAAGTTCTAAATTATTTTCTTTTTTTTTTCCTGATTTTTTTTTTTTTTTGAGACAGAGCCTCAACCTGTCCCCCTGGGTAGAGTGCTGTGGCATCACAGCTCACAGAAACCTTCAACTCCTGGGCTCAAGCGAGTCTCTTGCCTCTGCCTCCCAAGTAGCTGGGACCATAGGTGCCTGCCACAACGCCTGGCTATTTTTGTTTTGGTTGCAGCCATCATTGTTGTTTGGCAGGCCCAGGCTGGATTCGAACCTGCCACCTGGTGCCGAGCCTTCTGATTCTTTTTTATTAAATCATAGCTGTGTACATTAATACACTCATGGGGTACAGAGTGCTGTTTCTATATACGATTTGAAATACTTTCATCCAACTGGTTAAAATAGCCTTCATGTCATTTTCTTAATTATTGTGTTAAGACATTTATATTCTACATTTAGAGAGATTCACATGTACCCTTATAGGATGAACCATAGGCGTGATCCCACCAATCACCCTCCCTCCATCTACATTATTTTCAAAGAGAAATAAAAAAGTTATGTGGGCTTAACTCACCAATTTGTCTCTAGTCATCTGGCCTTTCAAGGGATATGATTAGGAGACAAGCAGGCAAATCGCAGGTGATAAATTTACACTAGCATACTTCTTTTTCTTTTTTCTTTTTTTTGATACAGAATCTCAGTCTGTATGCTGGTTAGAGTGCTATGCTATCATAGCTCACAGCAACCTCAAACTCTCAGGCTCAAGCAATCCCCTTACCTCAGCCTCTGGAGTAGCTGGGACTACAGGTGCCCACCACAGTAATGGGTTAGGTTTTTCTGTTCTTTGTAGAGATGGAGTCTCGCTGTTGCTCAGGCTGATCTCAATGTCCTGAGCTCAGGCAGTCCACCCGCCTTGGCCTTCCCGAGTGCTAGGATTATAAACATGAGCCACAGTGCCTGGCGTAGCATATTTCCTTTTCAAAGCCCTTGAATTCCTTCCTATGGGTCATGCTGGGGGATTTCTAGGGTGTCAGCATCTAGTCTAGATTTGAGTTAATCAAATCAGTAAAGTAATTGGAATACACTGTGATGCTCCAGGTAGCAAAGACAAACTCCATCTTCTTTGGTAGAGCATCACCAATACTCCAGTGTCTGGGACATAAAAACTTAACAGATTCCCACAAGTCTCCTGGGATCTTCCATACTGTCTTTGCATTTGCCCACCCCCCTGAGACATGCTGAGGCTTAATTCTGGTTGCAGGTCAACAGTGAACGAAAGATGAGGCATGAAGGGAATTGTCTTCCTCTGGAACACGCACAGGAAAGAAGGAACAGTTTCATTAGACCAGGGGTGGGGTGAGGACCTGCTTCACCTGCTTTGGCCAGGGATGAGTTTCTTTCAGCAGGATCAAATACACCCTTCAGTTTCAGTCTGCAATTTTGAAGGAGGAGTGAGGAGGAAATTTTTGAAGTGACAAATTACAAAATTGTTCCTTACACTTTTGTAATTTATCCAAGGTTGTAAAATGCAGCACCTCTACCTGCTAGGTCCTACCCTTCCTTACTGTTCGAGAATAAAATTCATGTAGTTCCCCAGAAGCTCACTGTCAGTGAGAGCTTTGTTCCAGGTGAGTGCTGGCTATAGCTGACAATCTTTGTTTCCTTACAGATCACGGAGGGCTCAGCACCACTCTTGGAACACACACTGGAGCTTCTCCATTGCCTCTTGCCCTATGCCTGCCAGATTATTGGTATGTACTCATCACAAGAAATAGAATGGGAATATATAAGATTTGGTTCTTTCGAAGATCTTTCACATAAATAATCCCATAGTGTCTTTCATCATTATCACAAGCAAGTGAGATAGTAGGATAGTTAATATCTATGTTTTATAGCTGCAGTCACCAGCCCCCAGGTGGTACCAGTCTGTGGCCTGTTAAGAACCATGCTGCACAGCAGGAGGTGAATGGTAGGTGACTGAATGAAGCTTCATTTGTATTTACAGCTGCTCCCCATCACTCGCATCACCACCTGAGCTCCACCTCCCCTGTTGTGTGTATGTGTGTATATGTGTGTGTATATATATAGTGCCAAAAATGTGTACTCATTTTAAAAGATGTTATCTATGTATTATTTTTCAAAGTTGATTGCATTACAGTAGCAATGTGTAGTGAGATGTTTGCTCAAAAGATGGAATTGGCTCAGCGC
>NW_003852504.1:6168035-6177930 GCF_000181295.1 Otolemur garnettii | reverse complement strand
AAAAAAAAAAAGATGGAATTAATCAAATGAATGCTAGCATCACCATGCAAAAAATGCATAAATAGGCATAGCTTTTTCTCTTAAAGTGTATATATATGTATTACAGTATTATTACATTTTCTTTTTCAATCATCAGTTGATGGATGCTGAGGTTAATTCCAAATCTTTGCTATCGTGAATAGTGCTGAAACAATTATGTGTGAGAAATAACGAAATTGTTCTTTACACTTTCTAATTTGTCCAAAGGTAGCTTTTTGGTAGAATGATTTCTTTTCTTTTGAGTATACACCCAGTATGGGATTTCTGGGTTGAATGGTAGTCTTATTTTTACTGCTTTGAGAAATCTCCATACTGATTTCCATAGAGAATGTACTAACTTACATTCCCACCAAGACTGTGTAAGTGTTCCCTTTTCTCTGCATCCTTGACATCATCTACTATTTTTTTGAGATTTTAATAATAGCTATTCTGAATAGTGTAAGATGGTATCTCATTGTGGGTTTTTTTTTTTAATTTCAGGTTATTGTGAGGGCACAAACAACCCAGTCACAATTTTTGAATTTGTTAGGAAGAGTCCCTATTGTAGTTGTGTCCCACACCCAAAAGGTGTGCCATCCACCAGTACCTTGTGCCCTTTAAGTGAGAGTACACCAATTCCCCTTCTGCTCCCCTGTCCCTCATTCCCCTCCCTCCAACTTGAATAAAATTAAGTTTTTTTGTTTGTTTTTGAGACAGAGTCTCACTATGTCATCCTTGGTAGAGTGCTGTAGCATCACAGCTTACAGCAATCTCAAACCCTTGGGCTTAAGCGATTCTCTTGCCTCAGCCTCCAAAGCAGCTAGGACCACAGGTGCCCGCCACAATGCCTGGCCATTTTTTTGTTGCAGTTGTCATTGTTGTTTAGCTGACCCAGGCCAGGTTCGAATCCACCAGCCTCCATGTATGTGGCTGGCACCACTGTGCTAGGGGCACCAAGCCTTAAGTTTTTCTTTTATGTGGGTGTGTATTAGATCATCTACTGGCTTTATAATAAAATTGAGTACATTGGATAATTGCTTTTCCATTATTGAGATACCTTACTAAGAAGAAGGTGTTTCAACTCCATCTAAGTTAATACAAAAATTATAATGTCACCATCTTTTTTTTTTTTGGACACAGTCTCCCAAGATGTTGCCCTGAATAGAGTGCCGTGTCATCACAGCTCACAGCAACCTCAAACTCTTGCATTAAAGCCATCCTCTTGCCTCAGCCTCCCATTAGTTGGGACTACAGGTGTCCACCACAATGCCCAGCTATTTTTTTTTTCTTATTGCAGTTGTCATTGTTGTTTTCGCTGGCCTGGGCTGGGTTTGAACCTGCCAGCCTAAGTGTATGTGGCCAGCACTCTATCCACTGAGCTATGGGTGCTGCCCACTGTCACCATCTTTTATTACAGCTGAATAGTATTTTATGGTATACATATACCACAGCTTGTTAATTCATTCCTGAGTTAATGGGCATTTAGGTTGTTTCCTCATCTTGGTGATTATAAACTGAGCTTCAATAAACATTATAGTGCAAATGCATTTATGATAAAATAGTTTTTTCCTTCTGAGTAGATGCCTAGTAGTGGGATTGTGGGGTCAAATGGGAGGTCTAATCTGAGTTCTTTGAGAACTCACCACACTTCTTTCCAAAGAGGCTTATTAGTTTTCAGTCCTACCAAAAGTATAAAAGTGTCCCCTTCTCTCCACACCTGCACCAGCATCAACAACTCTTGGACTTTGTGATGTGGGCTATTCTCACTGGGGTTAATTGATATCTCAGGGTGGTTTTGATTTGCATTTCTCTGATGATTAGGGACAATGAGCACTTTTCCATGTGTTTGTTAGCCATTCATCTGTCTTCCTCAGAGAAGGTTCTATTCATATCTCTTGCCTAATGATACATGGGATTGTTTGCTTTTTTGTTGTTGATTAATTTGAGTTCTCTATAGATCCTAGTTATCAAACCTTTGTCAGATTTGTAATATGCAAATATCTGTTGTCATTCTGAAAATTGTCTATTTGCTTTAATTGTTGTGTCCTTAGCTGTGCAAAAGATTTTCAGTTTAATGAAGTCCCATTTGTTTATGTTTGTTGTTGCTGTGATTGCCACTGAAGTCTTCTCCATAAAATCTTTTCCCAGGCTGACATCCTCAAGAGTTTTCCCCACACTTTCTTCTAGGATTTTTATCATTTCATGTCTCAGATTTAAATCTTTTACCCATCTTGAGTCAATTTTTGTAAGTGATGAAAGATGTAGGTCCAATTTTTGTCTTTTATATATGATTATCCAGTTCTCCCAAAACCATTTATTGAACAGGGATTCTTTTCCCCAGTATATGCTTTTGTTTGGTTTATCAATGATGAGATAGTTATAAGAGATTGGTTTCATCTCTTGGTTTTCTATTTGGTTCCATATGCCTACGTGTCTATTTTTGTGCCAGTACAATGCTGTTTTGACCACTGTGGACTTGAAGTCTGGTAAAGTACTGCCTCTGGTGTTGTTATTACTAAAAATTGCCTTGGCTATATGGGTTTTTATCTCTGGTTCCATACAAAAAGAAGAAATAGGGTGGCACCTATGGCTCAAGGAGTAGGGTGCCAGCCCCATATACCAGAGGTGGTGGGTTCAAACCTAGCCCTGACCAAAATGAAGAAATATTTTTTTGAGTTCTTCAAAGTATGTTGTTGATATTTTGATGGGAATTGCATTGAATCTGTACGTGGTTTGGGGAAGTATAGACATTTTAACAATGTTGATTCTTCTCAGCCATGAGCATGGTATGTTTTTCCATTTGTTGATGTCTTCTACTATTTCTTTTCTTAGGGTTTCATAATTCTCTTTGTAGAGGTCCTTCACCTCTTTTGTTATGTATATTCCTAGGTATTTCATTTTCTTTGAAGCTACCATCAAGGGAGTTGTGTCTTTTATCAGCTTCTTGACTTGGCTGTTATTGGTGCATACAAAGGCTACTGATTCGTGGACATTGATTTTATACACTGAGATGTTACTGTATTTCTAGATTACTTCCAGGAGTCTTGTGGTTGAGTCTTTAAAGAGAAGGAATTTGACCTCCTTTGCCCCCATTTGGATGTTCTTTATATCCTTCTCTTGCCTGATTGCATTAGCTAGAATGTCCAGCACTATGTTGAATAGTAGTGGTGATAGAGGACATCCTTGTCTGGTTCCAGTTCTAAGTGGCAAAGCTTTTAGTTTCCCCCCCTTCAGTATGATATTAGCTGTCAGTTTGTCATAGCTTCAATCAGTTTAAGAAATGTGCCACCCATGCCTATTTCCTTAAGTGTTCTTGTTAGAAAAGGATACTGAATTTTATCAAATGCTTGTTCTGCATCTCTTGAGAGGATCATATGGTCTTTGTTTTTGTGTCTATTAATATGCTGAATTACCTTTATGGATTTGCATACATTAAACCAGCCTTGCATCCCTGGGATGAAGCCTATTTAATCATGATCTATAATTTTTTTAATGTGTAGCTGTAATCTATTGGCTAAGGTTTTATTGAGTATTTTTTTCATCAATATTCATTAGTAAAATTGGCCTGTAGTTCTCCTTTGTAGTTGGGTCCTTTCCTGGTTTTGGTATCAGGGTGATGTTTGCTTCATACAATGTGTTGGGGAAGGTTTCTTCCTTCTCAATGTTTTGGAATAGGTTGTGCAAGATAAGTACAAGCTCATCTTTAAAGGTCTGATAGAATTCTGATGTGAAGCCATCTAGTTGAGGGCTTTTTTGATGGAAGATTTTTTTATTGTTTCTTCTATCTCGGTGCTTGATATTGGTTGTTTAAGAGATCTATTTTTCTTGGTTAAGTGTAGGGAGATGGTATGATTCCAGGTATTGGTCCATTTCCTCCACATTGTCAAATTTCTGAGTGTAGAGCTTTTGTAGTAGTCAGAGATAATCTCTTGTATCTTCAATGAGCAACCCAGTCCAAAATTAAAATACTGTAGAACAGAACTTTTCTGTCTCCAACCCTCCACAGGAGAGCCGGCCAACAAACTGGCCTCTGTTTGCACCAAGCACCTGCCTTCCATGTCAGTTTTCCTCAGCTCCAGACCTCCTTGTTGGCTGCTGAAATCTCCTGCTACTTCACTGTGCCCCCTGAGTGATGTTTCTGTGCATATTCCCCCAGCCAGAGGTGGGTGACATTCACTTTTTCCTGTCTTACCATGAGTAGACGGCAAGGCAATGTCTCTTGTCTGACATCTTTTTTTTTTTTTTTTTAGAGATTGTGTATTTATTTATTCATTTATTTTGAGACAGAGTCTCACTATGTCACCCTGAGTAGAGTGCCATGGTGTCACAGCTCACAACAATCTCAAACTCTTAAGCTTAAGCAATTCTCTTGCCTCAGCCTCCCAAGTAGCTGGGACTATAGGAGCTTGCCACAATGCCCGGCTATTATTTTTGTTGTTGCAGTTTTGTTTTTGTTTTTGTTTTTGTTTTTTGCTGAGGCAGTGCTTGAACCCACCACCTCCAGTATATGAGGCCGGCGCCCTACCCTTGAGCCATAGGCGCTGCCCCCAGCTATTTTTTTGTTGTAGTTGTCATTGTTGTTTGGCAGGCCCAGGCTAGGTTCAAATCTGCCAGCTCTGACGTATGTGGCTGGTGCCCTAGCCTCTGAGCTACAGGTGCCAGGCCAAGTCTGACATCTTCCTCCGTCCCTCACTGTGGTTTCAATATTCATTTAACTGATGATTAGTGATATTGATCATTATATATATATATATATATATTATATATTTCTCTCTCATTGTCTATTTCTGTTGACAATGCTATTATGCTTTGTTTACTGTTCTTACCCTCTACTCTCAATTCTGGCTATACACTTCACCCACACTCTGAATGCTAGAATAACTTTGTCATGTGCATGCCTCTTCAGTGGGGCCCTTTCGGGAAGTTTCAAACCTGGATAATTTCCTTAACAACACTTCTGACCCATGATAAATATTTTGTATTTTTGCACCACCAAATTTTTGAATTAACAGACTGCTCTTGCTGCAATTTTTTGTCTACTCTGTAGTCACAGGCAACTCCATCTAGTCTTTCAATTTATTGTTTTAGGCATGTCTCAGTGACCACCCTTTAAGCTTTCTCAACTTCAAAGGGTTGTCCAAACTCCAGAGGACACATATCAGGCTCAAAGTAGTTAGTTCTCTTGAAATCTTTTAATTTGGCTTGAAGATTGGGGGAGTAGGGAGAGAAATACATAGTGTTATGATAATCTTCAATCTTCAAAGTATTTCTCATTCATTAGTTATCTTCCTGATCACTCTCATCTTCCCAGATGCAACTCCTAGCCCGCTACCAGATGGAGGCTAATAGTGAGCTGGGAGTCACAGAACCTGTTTCAAGATGTATTAAACATGTCTTCCATTAGATAATCTAATATTTCTATTTTGATTGATGAATATTTGCCATGTATATTTTTTAGTAACAATTTTGGGACAAAAAAAATTCCATTTAGGCATTCTGCTTCATGAATAAGAGACACAAACATTAATACACAAAAAGATACAAATCCTGGCTCAAATAGCCTAATCTTTAAAAAATACCAATAGTTTCATTTTTGCTTTTCTTGTCTGTTTTTGAGACAGAATCTCAAGCAGTCACCCTGGGTAGAGTGTTGTGGCATCATAGCTCATAGCAACCTAGAACTCTTGGGCTTAAGTGATTCTCTTGCCTCAGCCTCCCAAGTAGCTGGGACTACAGGCATCCACCACAACACTCGGCTATTTTTTGGTTGCATTTGTCATTGTTGCCCTTAGCAGGCCTGGGCCAAGTTCAAACCTGCCATCCTAGGCACCCTGCCAACTGAGCTATGGGTGCTGCCAAAAAATACCAATAGTTTTATGTAGAGTTATAATGCACATGATAATCTGTGATATTGTTGTCTATTCAAGTCCTAGAAAATAGCACAAGTTGGTCCAACAACATTTTGTGCAAAGGAGGAGATATTAGTGGACATTGAAATCTCAGATCTGATGACTTCAAGGATGGTGAAGTAAGGAACTCCACAAAACCACTCCTACATAAAAGCAATGAGAACATTGGCCAAAAAATGTTAAAAATAATATTTTCAGAACTCTGGAAATTAATCAAAAGTTTGCAAAACATAAAGAGTATTCCTTCAAGAAAAACGGCTTAATCTTAGTAAGAACAATGAGTTTTGTGGCATTAGAATTTCTCCTATTCCTATATCTCTCTCCCTAGCTCTAAGGTATGCTTGCAAATTAGTAGTTCACAATTATAGTGAAAAAAGGTTGTTTAAGAGCCAATAGAGCAGTGGTTCTCAACCTTCCTAATGCTGCGGCCCTTTAATACAGTTCCTGTGGACGACCCTGCTGCAACAGAGGGATCAGAATGGGGCTGGAGTTTTTCTAAGGGCCAAATCTCAGAGAATTGTCATTATTTGACTAGTCTGATAATTTTGTGGAAAACTCCACTTGCAAGGTTGTCTTTATTTCACCTAATTCAGAGCTTGCCCAGTGTAAACAGCCTTTTCTCCAGAGGTGTTAGGTGAAAATAATCAGTGACTATTGTTTAACATTGCAGCTGCCTGAGGCAGCAATAACATTTGGAAAAACAAGAAGCTAACCAAAAAGCTTGGAGAAACATATGGGGAATGAGATCTCTATAGTGGGCTTTGAAAATTTCTAATATATTCATCAGAATCTAGAAGTTCACATGCATGGATAGGGCTGTATGCATATCCAAGGGTATGTAAATGCTCAGGAAAGGCCTGAAAAGGCTCTAAGCTCTCACCTCTGACTGACCTTGAGGCTCTGCACAAGTAGGAATGAAGGCTAAGGCCAAGTTATCAATGACCTGAGTGTTATAGGCTTGACTGAACACACACACATACACACACACACCCCCCTCAGCAAAGACTGGGAAGGTTATTGGTACCAGGACTTTAAGGAAATCTCTGTTCAATCATTAGCTTACCATTAAGCTTATTGGGAAGAGATTTCAGCAGTCACAGACAACAAAGAATATGGAGTACATTTCTTGATTTCAAAATTTATCACTAAATTAAATTTATCAAGACAATGTGATTCTGTCTTAAAGACAGACCAACAGATCAGTGAAATAGAATAAGCAATCCATAAATAAACCTGTACATCTATGGTAAATTGATTTTCAACAAAAGTGTAAAGACCATTCATTCAATGGGGGAAAGAATAGTCTTTTCAACAAAAGATGCAGGGATAACTGGATATCCACATGCAAATAAATGGAGTTAGTCCCCTAACTCCTACCATATACAAAAATTAACTCAAAATGGATATAAGAGCTAAATATAAGAGCTCAAAATATAAAACTCTTAAAAGGAAAGTAGATTTGAATCTTCATGTTTTAGATTAGGCAATCTAGGCACTTCTTAGATACAAAACAAAGCAACCCAAGGGAAAAAAAAAAAACAAGGAAAAAAGTAGATAAATCAGATTTCATCAAATTTAAAACTTTTGTGCTTCAAAAGATCAGGAAGGTAACCAGATAACCCAGAGAATGGTAGAAAATATTTGCAAATCACATGTGTAAGAAGAGTCTTGTATATAGTTTTACACAACTAAAAAATAAAAATACAATACAATTAGAAAAGGGGTAAAGGATTTGAATATTCATTTCCCCAAAGAAAATATACACATGGCCAGTGAGCACATGGAAAGATGCTTAGGCATCATTATCAAATGCAAACCAAAATGACAGTGAGATACCACTTCATACCCACTAGGATGGCTATAATGGGTAGGATATATTATATATATTAGACAATAAATGTTGGCATAATGAGAACCCTAATCTATGCTGCTGGTAATGTAGACTGTTGCTGCTGCTTTGGAATGCAGTGTGGCAATTCCTGAAACGGTTAAACAGAATTAGCATATGATTTATCAATTCCACTCCTAGAAATATATCTATGAGAAATAAAAACTAATGCCCACATAAAAGCTTTTACACAAACGCTCATGGCAGCATTATTTACATCCAAAAAGTGGAAACAACTCAAATGTCTCCCGACTGATGGATGCAGTATATCCACATAGTGGAAGCATATCTGGCAATAAAAATAAATGAATTACTGATATCTGCTACAACATTGATGAACATTAAAAACATTATGATTCATGAAGAAAGCCAGTCAGAAAGACCACCATATTGTATGATTCATTTTATATGCAATGTCCAGAACAGGCAAATCTGCAGAGGCAGAAAGTAGATGAGTGGTTGCCAGTGACTGGTGGGAAGGAGGAATTAGGAAGTGATTGCTAATAAATATGGGGTTTATTTTGGAGTTATAAAATATTCTGAATTAGTGGTGGTTATTGCAAAAGCTCATAAATACATTAAAAACTATTGAATTGTATACTTTAAAATGGTGATTTTTTTTTGTAAATGTTATCTCAATAAAAACCTCAGATTTATGAAACTCCTGTTTCTTTGTAAGCAATTATAAACAGATATTTTGGTGATCTAGAGTTCCACTCATCAAGTAATGGCCTGAGATGCAAATGCAACTCACTGTTTTGGATTTCCATCAGGAGGCAGAAAGACGAGGTCCTGGTGTTCCTTAAAATAATCCATTTCCCTACAAGTTAAATTCAAATGGAATAGTAGATGGTGTTTCTTGAGATATGCTTAAATATTGCTCACAGATTGTCCATTCATATTTTCAAGTGAGAAACTGGAACACTCCGCAAAACAATTTCTGTGTTACAGATGTGTTTAAAAATACTCAATTTTCAAAATGGAAAAGCCTCTTTAACCAGACTTGCAATTGTTTAAAGATCACCAGTGCCTCTATACTTGAGAATTTTCACTGCATATTAAAAGCTGACTCGTTTGAAAGACAAATGGAGACAGAAGAGTGAATATAGTATAGAATGAAGAGAGAACATGAACTTCCTACAGAGAATTATAGTTACCTCGTTAACAATATTCTGATTTTGCAAAAGCCATTGTAGGATCTTAGGTTAATGGGGTGAAAGAAGGTTAGTCTGATACATCATTCATCTTTGTTCCTTCAATTTTTGATTAGAGAATGAAATAGGTAGAAGGTAGGTTGAAGTTATGGATAAATACAAACGCCCCTTTGGTGAACTGTGCTTTCATCTTTGAAGTATTATGATACAGCAAAGTGGCAATGAAAGGATTCTGAAAGACCACTACCCTGGGAGCACCTAAATAATGAGCTATTCAAGAGAAAGAAAGAAATGTGAATCAAATCATGTGCTCTTGCTCTATTGTTTGACAACTTTATCTTTTAAAAAACAATTTTTTGTTTTGTTGATCTTCTGTATTTTTTTGGTTTCAATTTCATTTATTTCTGCTCAGGTCTTTGATTCTTCTACTAATTTTTGGTTTGATTTGTCCAGTTTCTCTAGTTCTTTAAGATGCATCATTAGGTTGCTTATTTAAAGCTTTTCTACTTTTTTAATGTAGGCGCTTATTGCTAAAAGCACTCCTCTGTTTACTGCTTTTGCAGTAAAAGGTTTGATATGATGTGTGTGTGTGTGTGTGTGTGTGTGTGTTTAAGACAGTCTCACTATGTTGCACTCCATAGAGCACTATGGTGTCACAGCTCACAGCAACCTCCAACTCCTGGGCTCCAGCGATTCTCTTGTCTCAGCCTCCCAGGTAGCTGGGACTACAGGCGCCCACCACAGTGCCCGGCTATTTTTCTGTTGCAGTTGTCATTGTTGCTTAGCTGGCCTGGGCTGTGTTCAAACCCGCCACCCTTGTTGTATGTGGCTGACGCCGTAACCACTGTGCTACAGGCGGCAAGCTGATATATTGTGGTTTTGTTTTCATTTCTTCACTGATCATTCTGGAGCATATTGTCTAATGT
>NW_003852504.1:6160754-6168012 GCF_000181295.1 Otolemur garnettii | reverse complement strand
TGATCAGAGAAAATATTTGGCACAATTTCAATTTTTTAAATTTTTGAAGACTCGTTTGGTGGCCCGACATGCACTTTATCCTTAGGAATGATCCATGAGTTGAGGAGAAGAATGTGTATTCTGCAGCCATTAGATGAAACGTTCTGTACATATTTGTTAAGTCCATTTGGTCTATAGTGTAGACTGAGGCCAACGTTTCTTTGTTGATGTTCTGCCCGGTTGATCTGTGCAATGCTGAAAGTGGAGTGATGAGGTTGCCAATGATTATTGAGTTGGAGTCTTTCTTTCTCTTTAGCTCTGATAACATTTGCTTTATATAGCGGGTGCTCCAGTGTTGGGTGCATATATATTTAGAATTGTTATATCCTTTTGCTGAATTGGCACCTTTATCCTTATATAATTACCTTCTTTGAATTTTTTTTTTTGGCAGTTTCAGTCTTGAAATCTGTTTTATCGGCTCGGCGCCTATGGCTCAACCGGCTAAGGCGCCAGCCACGTACACCTAAGGTGGCGGGTTCGAATCCCCAGCCCGGACCCGCCCAAAAAAAAAAAAAAACAATGACGGCTGCAACCACAAAATAGCCGGGCGTTGTGGCGGGCGCCTGTAGTCCCAGCTACTTGGAAGGCGGAGGCAGGAGACTCACTTGAGCCCAGGAGTTGGAGGTTGCTGTGAGCTGTAATGCCACAGCACTCTACCCAGGGGGACAGCTTGAGGCTCTGTCTCAAAAAAAAAAGAAATCTGTTTTATCTGATAGTAGTGTGCTTCTGCTCTTCTTTGGTTTCCATTTGCATGCGATATCTTTTTCCATCCTTTAATTGTGAATTTGCATGTGTCTTTATAGGTGAAGTGTGTTTCTTACAGACAATATGAAGTTGGCTCTTACTTTTTTTTTTTTTTTTTTTGCAGCTTTTGGCCGGGGCTGGGTTTGAACCCTCCCCCTCTGGCATATGAGGCCGGTGCCTTACTCCTTTGAGCCACAGGAGCCACCCCTGGCTCTTACTTTTTTATATATTCAACCACGCTCTGTCCTTTGATTAGAGAATTTAGTCCCTTCACATTCAATGTTACTGACAGGTAGGAACTTACTACTGCCATGTTATAATTTGATTTTTAGCTGTTCTGTGGCACTCTCTTTCTTATTTCTTTCCTGTCTTCCTTTGTTAAAAGTGATTTTCTCTTGTAGGACATTTTAATTTCTTGCTTTTTACTTTTAGTATATCTGCTTCAGGTTTGTTGATGTGAGGTTACAAGGAAACTTGCAAAAAACACATTTTACAACCAATTATTTTAAATGTATGACAACCGTGCTTACAAACAAACGAACAAGCAAAGAGAAATCTAACAGAAATTCTACCACTTAACTCCATCCCTGCAGCTTTTTAACTTAGTGTTGTTTTCATCCATATCTTTTTATACCATCTATCTCTCAGAAAGCTGTAATTATTTTTGATAACTTTACTTTTTACTTTTCCTGATAGCCAAGCTATCAGTGGCTTATACACTGCAATTTATCTCCCTTGCTCTGGGATTGGTCACTGCTACTCTATTTAGTTCATTTAGTGAGGTCATGTTCTCCTGGGTGATCTTGATGCTTGTGGATATTCATCAAGCTCTGGGTATTGAAGAGTCAGATATTAATTTTAATATCTGCAATCTGGACTTACTTGAACCTGTTCTTCTTGAGAAGGCTTTTAATATAGTCAAAGGAAATTGAGTGCTGTGATCTAAGTCTTTGGTCACTACAACCATATTAGCACTGGTGACACCCCAAGCCCAGTAACGGAGAAAATAATCGACATTTTTTGAAAAAAAAAATACACAAGTGCCCAGCAGATATATGCAATAATGTTCAATATCATTAGTTCTCAGAGAAATGCAAACCAAAACTACAATGAGATATCATCTCATCCCAGTTAAAATGGCTTTTATCAAAAAGACAGGAATAAAAATTGCTGTGTACAGTGGCTCACACTTGTAATCCTAGCACTCTGGGGGGACAAGGTGGGAGAATTGCTTGAGCTCAGGAGTTCAAGACCAGCCTGAATAAGAGAGAGAGACTGTCTTTACCAAAAACAGAAGAAGTCAGCCAGGCATGGTGGTACACACCTGTACTCCCAGCTACTCAGGAAGCTGGGGCAGGAGGATCACTTGTGCCCAGGAGTTGGACGTTGCAGTGAGCCATGATGACACCACCGCACTCTAGCCAAGGTGATAGAGTTAGATTCTGTTTCAAAAGAAAAAAATTCTGGCAAGGATGTGAGAAAGGAGAACACTTGTACACTGTTGGTGGGAATGTAAATTAGTTCAGCCACTATGGAGAACAGTATGGAGGCTCCTCACATCCTAGGTCATTAAACAAGCCTCATCAAATTAAAAATGGAAACTATACCATGTATCTTTACAGACCACAATGGAATAAAGTAGAAATCAATTCCAATAGAAACATCCATTCTCCCACAGTCACGTAAACAAACAACCTCTTAAACAATAGCTGGGTCAGGGAGGAGATTAAAAAACAAAATCATTAGATTCCTTGAACAAAATGACAATGACACCACAAGCTATCAAAACCTATGGGGTAGGCTGAGCTCAGTGGCTCAGGCCTGTAATCCTAGCACTCTGGAAGGCCAAGGCACGTGGATAGCCTGAGCTCAGGAATTCGAGGCCAGCCTGAGCAAGAGTCAGACCCTGTCTCTACTAAAAATAGAAAAACTGCCTTGGTGCCAGTAGCTCAGTGGCTAGGGCACCAGCCACATACACCAGAGCTGACAGGTTTGAACCCAGCCTGGGCCTGCCAAAACAACAATGACAACTACAACCAAAAAATAGCCAGGCGTGGCAGATGCCTGTAGCCCCAGCTACTTGGGAGGCTGAGGCAAGAGAGTCGCTTAAGCCCAAGAGTTTGAGGTTGCTATGAACTGTGACACCACAGCACTCTACCGAGGGTGACATAGTGAGACTCTGTCTCTAAATAAATAAATAAAAACAAAAAGTAGAAAAACTAGCCAGGCATCATGGCAGGTACCTATAGTCCCCGGTACTCAGGTAGCTGAGGCAAAAGGATTACTTGAGCCCAAGAGTTTGAGGTTGCTGTGAGCTATGACACCAGGGCACTCTCAACAGGGCAACAGAGTGACACTCTGTCAATAAAACAGCTTTCGACAAAAAAATTCCTTGACCAGATGGTTTCACACCAGAATTCTATAAACCTGCAAAAAAGAGCTTGTACCCACATTGTAGAATCTATTCCAAAACATTAAGGAAGAAACCCTCCCCAACTCCTTCTGAGAAGCAAATATCACCCTGATACCAAAATCAGGAAAGGACACAGCAAAAATAAAAAACTACAGACCAAAACCATTAATGAATATTGATGCAAAAATACTGAGTAAAATCTTAGCAAACATAATGCAGCTGCACATCAAGAAAATAATTCATCACTACAAAGTGGGCTTCATCCCAGGGATGTGAGGCTGGTTCAACATATGCAAATCTATAAATGAAATTAACCACAGAAACAGAAGTAAAAACAAAATACCTTATGATCCTTTCAATAGATGCATAAAAAACATTTGATAAAATTCAGCATCCTTTCTTGATAAGGATACTTAAGAAAATTGGCATATATAGGACTTTCCTTAAATTGATAGAAGCCATCCACAACAAACCCACAGCCAACATCATATTCAATGGAGAAAAATTGACAAGCGTTCCCACTTAGAACTGGAAGCCTAAAAAGATGTCCACTATTACCACAACTATTTAATCTAGTGCTGGAAGTCCTAGCTGACACAATTAAATAAGAGATATCAAGATACCCAAATGAGGACAGAGGAGGTCAAACAATCACTCTTTCCTGATGATACAATCTTATACCTAGAAAACCCTAAGACTCAACCATGAGATTCCTAGAATTGATAAGAAAAATACACAACATTTCAGGATATAAAATCAGTGCACACAAATCAGTAGATTTTATACACTAACCACAGTCTAGCTGAGAAATCAAAGATAGAGTACTCATCAAAGAAAATGAACTACCTTAGAATATATTTAACAATGAATATGAAGGATCTCTACAGAGAGAACTATGAAACACTGAGAAAAGAAATAGCAAAGGATGTTAACAGATAGAAGCAGGCACCATGCTCATGGCTTAGAAGAATCAGTATTGTTAAAATGTCTATACTACCCAAAGAAATCTGTGAATTTACTTCAATACGCATTGAAATACAATATCATCATATTTTGAAGAAATTGAAAAAAATTGTTCTATGTTTTGTATGGAACCAGAAAAAAAGCCTGAATAATTCTATGAAATAAGAACAAACCTGGAGGCCTCACTTTACCAGACTTCAGGCTATGCTACAAGTCGATAGTTATCAAAATAGCATAGTATTGGCATAAGAAGTATCATAGGAATGGAAAAACAACCATCATATGTCCTCAGTACTAAATTGGAACTATATGCTCACATGAGAGAAAAACTCAAATTCAAGTAGGGTGGACAAGGAGAAGGGGTTGGGTAAATTCCCATCCAACGGGTACACTGAACACTTCCTGGGTGAAGGACACAACTACAACTCAGACTTTAACTTTATAATACCAAACTATGTAACCTAATTGTATATCCCCACATTAGTCTGAAATTAATGAAAAGAAAAAAGAAAACAGAAACAAAATCAATAGAATGCTCGCCAGATTATCCAGAAATAAAGCAGAAAGAACTGAAAGAACCTCATGGGAAATGAAAAAGAGACATTATAACCATAATCACGGACATACAAAATATCATCCATGAGTACCACAAAAATTTCTTCACACACAAACCAGAAAACCTAGAAGAAACGGATAAACTCCTAGAAACACACAATGCCCCATTAATGAATCAGAAAGAAATAGAAATCCTGAGTAGACCAATAAGTAGTGGTGAGATTGAGGCAGTAATTAAAAAAAAAATCTCCCAACTCCCAACAACAACGGCAACAACAACAAAAAACCAGAAAAGATGGAGTCACAGTGGAATTCTATGAGACCTACAAAGCAGAATTAGCACCTATTCCACAGAAGTTATTCCATAATATTGAGAAGGAGAGAATCCTCCCTAACTCATTTCACAAAGCCAGTATCGCCTTGATACCAAAAGACAGGACAGGACACGACAAAAAAAGAAAGCTACAGACCAGCATTCTTTGTGAACATTTATGAAAAAATCCTTGACAAAATGCCAGAAAACTGAATGTGGCAGCACATCGAAAAGATAATTCACCATGATAAAGTGGGTTCCATCCCAGGGACGCAAAGATGGTGCAACATACGCCAATAAATAAATGTGATTCACCACATGAACAGACGCAAAAGCAAAGACAGTATGACTATCTCAATAGATAGAAAAAGACATTAAAGTTGAGCACCCTTTCATCATGAAAACCCTCAACAAAGCAGGCATAGAAGGAGCTCCATACCTGAAAGTTAAAGAAACCATATATGACAAACCCACAGCCAACACCACACCGAATGGGGAAAAATTGACAGCGTTACCACTAAGAACTGGAACAAGACAAGGGTGCCAACTGTCACCACTTCTATTCAGTATAGTACTGGGAGTTCTAGCCAGAGCAGTCAGACAACAAAAAGAAATAAAGGGCATTCGAATTGAAAAAGAGGTCGGCTCGGCACCTGTAGCTCAAGTACCTAAGGCGCCAGCCACATACATTAGAGTTGGCAGGTTCGAATCCAGCCCGGTCCTGCCAAATAACAATGACAACTACAACCAAAAAATAGCCGGGCGTTGTGATGGGCTCCTGTAGTCGCAGCTACTTGGGAGGCTGAGGTAAGACAATCATTTAAGCCCAGGAGTTGGAGGTTGCTGTGAGTTGTGATGCCACAGCACTCTACCCAGAGCAAAAAAAAAGAAGAAAGAAAGAAAGGGAAAAAGAGGAGGTCAATTTATCCCTGGTTCATTGATAATATGATCCTGCATCTAAAAAACCCTAAAGACTCCTGGAATTGATAAATAAATTCCACAAAAAATCAGGTCACAAAATCAGCAGCATTTCTATATACTAATAATAGTCAAAGGGCGGTGCCTGTGGCTCAGTGGGTAGGGCTCCGGCCTCATACACCGAGGGTGGCAGGTTCAAATCCAGCCCCGGCCAAACTGCAACAAAAAATAGCCAGGCATTGTGGCAGGCGCCTGTAGTCCTAGCTACCTGGGAGGCTGAGGCAAGAAAATCGCTTAAGCCCAGGAGTTGGAGGTTGCTGTCATCTGTGTGATGCCACGGCACTCTACCAAAGGTAACAAAGTGAGACTCTGTCTCTACAAAAAAAAAAAAAAAAAAAAAGTCAAACTTAGAGTCAAAACAAGGGCTCAATATCATTTACAATAGTTATGAAGAAAATGAACTACTTAGGAATGTATTTAACCAGGCAGGTGAAAGATCTCTACAAAGAGAATTACAAACACTGATGAAATAAATCATAGATGACACAAACAGATGGAAAAACATCCCATGCTCATGAATTGGTAGAATCAACACTGTTAAAATGTCCATTCTGCCTGAAATGATTTACAGAATCAATGAAATTCTGACTAAAATATCAAAGTCTCAGAGATATAGAAACAATAATCCTAAACTTCATTTGGAACAAAAAAAGGAGTCCAAATAGCTAAAGCAATCCTAAGCAAGAAGAACAAATCTGGAACCATCACATTACCTGACTTCAAATTATACTACAAGTTTATATATATATATATTTTTTTTACTACAAGTTTATATTAATGGCAACAAAAACAGCATGGTACTGATATAAAAGTAAAGGCATAAACCAATGGAACAGAATAAAAAGCCCAGAAATAAAGCCATATAGCTATGACTAACTGATATTCAACAAAGCAGAAAACAATATACATTTGGGAAAGGATGCCCTATTCAATAAATGGTTCTGGGAATATTGGATAGCCACATGCATAAGAATGAAACAGAATCAACAACTCTTAATACATATGAAAATTTATTCAAGATCGATGAAAGGCCGGGTGCGGTGGTGCATGCTTGTAATCTAGCATTCTGGGAGGCTGAGGTATGTGGATGGCTTGAGCTTAGGAGTTCAAGACCAGTCTGAGCAAGAGCATGACCTCATCTATAAAAATAGCTGGGCATTGGCTTGGCGCCTGTGGCTCAAGCAGCTAAGGCGCCAGCCACATACACCTAAGGTGGCGGGTTTGAATCCCCAGCCCGGGCCTGCCAAACAACA
>NW_003852504.1:6157459-6160114 GCF_000181295.1 Otolemur garnettii | reverse complement strand
CTTGAGGCTCCATCTCAAAAAAAAAAAAAAAAAGAAAGAAAGAAAATATAGGAAAAACTGTTCTAGACATTGGCTTAGGCAAAAAATTATGGGAAAGACCGTAAAGGCAAATACAGTAGCAACAAATATAAGTAAGTGGGACATATTAAATTAAGAAGATTCTGGACAGCAAAAGAAATAATTAACAGAGTAAACAGGCAACCTACAGAAAGAGAGAAAATGTTCACAAGCCACACATCTGACAAATGACTAATTTCCAGGATCTACAAAGACCTCAAACAAAAGAGCAAGAAAAAAACAACCCCATCAAAAAATGCAGAAAAGACATGAACAGGATGTTTTCAAAAGAAGATAGACAAATGGCCAATAGACATATGAAAGATGTTCATTATCGCTAATCATTGAGGAAGTGCAAATTAAAACCACAAGGAAATACCACCTTATCTCTGGGAGAACGGCCATTGATAAAGCCAAAAAACAAAGATGCTGCTGTGGATAGAGAAAAAGAAGGTGTATTTCTGCACTGCTGGTGGGACTGCAAATTAGTACAACTTCTACAGAAAATAGTATGGAGATTCCTCAAAGGGTTCAAAATAGACCTACCGTTCGATCCAGCAATCCTCCTATTGGGTATCTACCCAAAGGAAAAGAAATACACCCACACTCAAATGTTTATAGTAGCACAGTTCACAACTGCAAAGATATGAAATCAATGTAAGTGTCCACCAAGACATGAGCGGATAAAGAAAATGTGACACATATATGTATGTATGTACACACATGCACACGCACGTACTATAGAGTACTACTCAGCCATAAAAAGTAATGAAATAAGGTCACATGCAACAACTTGGATTAAACTGGAGACCATTATCCTAAGTGAAGTATCTCAGGATGGAAAACGCCCATGTTCTCACTAATAAGTGTGAACTAAATGATGAGTGCACATGCGCACAAAAAGATGTAAAGGGCATTGAAAACTAAGAAGGAGGATGGGTAGGAGGGAGATGAGTGCTAGAAACTTACCTATTGGGTGCGATGAACACTGTCCTGGTGGCAGGCACGCTGAAAGCCCTGACTTTAACATTATAGAGTGTATCCATATTACAAAAAGTTTTGTACCCCCTAAACATTTTGAAATTTTTTTTTTAAAAAAGGGCAAGAGGAAAAATATACATGAACAAAATGGCCAAAACAATTGATCTCATGGAGATAGGGAGTAGAATGATGATTACCAGAGGCTAGGAAATGTAGTGAGGAGGGGGGATAAAGAAGGGATTGGTAATGGTGCAAAAATATAGGTATAGAGTTAGATAGCTTAAACAATATTTGGTAGCACAACAAAGTGACTACAATCACCAATAAGTTGGGGGTATACTTGGCTCGGCGGCTAAGGCGCCAGCCACATACCCCAGAGCTGGCAGATTCGAATCCAGCTCAGGCATGTCCAACAACAAAGACAACTACAACCAAAAAATAGCTGGGCGTTATGGCAGGTACTTGGGAAGCTGAGGCAAGAGAATCACTTAAGCCCAGGAGTTGGAGGTTGCTGTGAGCTGTGACACCACAGAACTCTACCCAGGGTGACAGCTTGAGGCTCTGTCTCCAAAAAAGAAAAGTTGGAGTATACTTGAAAATAACTAAAAGAACGAATCGGAATGTTCCTAACACAAAGAAATGATAAATGCCTGAGATGATAAATACACCAATTACCCTGATTTGATTAACACACATTATATGCCTGTATCAAAACACACATGTGTCCTATAAAGATATACAACTATTTTGTACCCATAATAATAAAAATAAAAAATAAAATAAATAAAATACCTACGCAGACAAAACAAAACCACGTCACACAGATCCTGTAAATACATTCAGCTATTATGTACCCATAATAATTAAAAATTAAAAAAATTAAAAATGGGCAAGGTACTTCATAGGCATTTCTCCACAGCAAATATATGAATGGCCAATAAGCACATGGAAAGATGCTCGACATCTTTGACCATTAGGGAAATAAAAATCAAAATGGCAATGAATTCCACATCACACTAATTGGGATGACTATTATTTTTTTAAAAAATCAGAAAAATACAAGTGTTCATGAGGATGTGCAGAAATTAGGATAATGTTCATTACTGGTGGGAATATTAAAAAGTGCAGCTGCTGTGGGAGATGTATTGCAGTTCTTCAGAAAAGAAGAGGGGCGGCACCTGTGGCTCAGTGAGTAATTTGAACCGAGTGTAATGGGTTCAAACCCGGCCCCGGTCAAACTGCAACAAAAAGTAGCTAGCTAGGCGTTGTGGCAGGTGCCTGTGGTCCCAGCTACTCGGGGGGCTGAGGCAAGAGAATCGCCTAAGCTCAAGAGCTGGAGGTTGCTGTGAGCTCTGACATCACAGCACTCTACCAAGGATGACAAAGTGAGACTCTTGAAAAAAAAAATCAGACTTGTGAGATGGATAACCACATGCAGAAGAATGAAGCTAAACTCATATAAAAAATAAAATCAGGGGCTCAGCACCTGTGGCTCATGTTGACTAAGGTGCCAGCCACATACACCTAAGGTGGAGGGTTCGAATCCAGCCTGGGCCTGCCAAATAACAATGATGGCCGCAACCAAAAAATAGCCAGGCGTTGTGGCAGGTACCTGTG
>NW_003852504.1:6151223-6156815 GCF_000181295.1 Otolemur garnettii | reverse complement strand
AAAAAAAAAAAAAAAAAAGCACAGGCAACAAAGAATAAATAGACAAATGGGATCACATCAAGCTAAAAATCTCCTACACTGCAAAAGAAACAATCAACAAACTTAAGAGGCTGCCTACAGAATGGGAAGAAATATTTGCAAATTATCCATCTGACAAGGGATTAATAACCAGACTGTTTAAGTAACTCAAACAGTGAAAAATCCAACATAATATAATTTTTTTGTTTTTGAGACAGACTCTCACTATGTCACCCTCAGTAGAGTGCTGTGACATCACAGCTCATAGCAACCTTGGGCTTAAGCTATTCTTTTGCCTCAGCCTCCCAGGTAGCTGGGACTACAGACGCCTACCACAATGCCCAGCTATTTTTTGTTATTGTTGTCATTGATGTTTAGCAGGCCCTGGCTGGGTTTGAACCCACCAGCCCCAGTGCAAGTGGCTGGCACCCTAACCACTAAGTTACGGGCACTGAGCCCAAATAATATAATTTAAAAATGGACAAAATGTCTGACTAGACATTTCTCAAGAGAAGATGTACAAATGACCAACCAATATATGAAATAATTCTCAATATCACTAATCATTAGGGAAAAGCCAACCACAACCACAATTAAAATGGCTCTCATAGAAAAAATGGCTTTTAGCAAAAAGACAAAAAAGGCCAGGTGTGGTTGCTCATAATCCTAGCATTCTGGGAGGTTGAGAAGGGTGGATTGGTTGAGCTTAGGAATTGAAGACCAGCCTGAGCAAGAGCGAGACCTCGTCTCTACAAAAGATAGAAAAAACTAGGTGGGCATTATGGCACATGCCTGTAGTCCCGGCTACTTGGGAGGCTGAGGCAAGATGCTTGAGCCCAAGAGTTTGAGGTTGCTGTGAATTATGATGCCACGGCACTCTACCCAGGGCACAGAGTAAGGGTCTGTCTCAAAACACACATACACACGCACACACATATATATAATTTTTAAAAAGATTTTTAAAAATACACTTTGGAGGAGTGGGGAAAATGGAACACTTCTATACTATTGGTGGGAATGTAAATTAGTACAGCCACTATGGAGATAGTAAGTAAGGAGGTTTCTCAGAAAACTCAGAACTACCAAATGATTAAACAATCCCACTGCCGGGTATGTATCCAAAAGAAAGGGAAATCAACATATTGAAGAGATAACTGCAGTCCCATGTTAATGCGGCACTATTCACATTAGCCAAGATACAGAATCGATCTAATGTCCAGCAATGGATGAATGGCTAAAGAAAATGTGGTGCACATACACACTGGAATATTATTCAGCCATAAAAGATATGAAATCCTATCATTTGCAGCCATCTGGATGAAACTGGAGGTCTTTACATTAAGTGTAATAAGCCGGGCACAGAAAGACAAATGCTGCGTGTTACCACTCATACCACTCAGCTCCAGCTGGCCTGGTAACATACATAGCACCTCTCTACCGTACAGACATAGGGAGAGAGTTGATTGGTGGTTGCCAAAGGATGGGAAGCGTAAGGAAAAGAAGGAGACAAAAAGAGGTTGGTTAACGAGTCCAAATGTACAGATAAGTAACATGAATAAGAGTTAGTGCTCAGTAGTACAAGTAGTGATTATGGTTAATAATTTGTTGTCTAGTTCAAAATAGTTTAAGGAGCGGAGTTGGAATTTTCCCAACATAAAGAAGGGGTACATGGAGTGCTGGATGGCCGTAGTTTGATCATTATGAATTATATGCATGTGTTAAAATATAACATGTACCCCTAAAAACTGTGCAACTATTACGTATCAAACAATAAATATAGAATTAACACATGATCCAGCAAATATACTTCGGGGTATATAACCAAAAGAATTCAAAGCAGAGACTTGAACAGATATTTGTACACTCATGTTCATAGCAATATTGTTCTCAATTGCCCAAAGGAAGAAGCAACCCAAGTCATGTGTGTATCAATTGATAAATGGATAAGTCGACTCTAGTCTATCTCCACAATGAAATATTATATAATAGCTCTGCCTGAGTCCCCCCCTGCTGATGCTGAGGCAAGGTGCTCCCCATTGGGGCTAGAAGTGGGCTGCCCCCTCACTTTTGCATGTGCTGGGGGATGCGGGGAGCTAGTCACCTTGTCACTCTGGTGGAAGGAAAGTGGAGAGTGTGAAAACCAAGCATCTTAGAAGCGACAAAAGAAGGACAGAAAATGTGAATGGAAGCACAATAACACTTTCACAATGCCAGAGCAGTTTCTATGTGCTGTATTTAGCAGAAGCCCCCAGTCCCCTCTTTGTATTTATTTGTATGCATCCTCTGGACCTTCAAACTATCTGTATTACCCACAATTATTATCTCAGCTCATCTACATGTTAATTTTCCCAAGGAGGGTAAAAAATACCTCTCCTGACTCTTTTGTGAATTCTGGGGAATTTGACTGCAAGAGATGCAGAAAAGCAAACAATTGGTAAGGCATATAATTATCACTTTCAAAGAAAACGCTCACCTCCAGCTGGCCTACTTGTGTAGGTTCTAATGCCTGAAAAGAGAATTAATTAACCCAGGCAGGTCTCCAGTGTTTGCACGTACTCCTTCAAACCTATTTACAAACCGGCTTCAAAATGTTGGGTTCTGTGAGCAGAAAGTTCGCTATAAATACAGCTGCAGACGGAATTCTTTGAAAATGGAAATGGAAAATTCTAAACAGGAATAACTTGACATTTGATGCTGGAACAATAGTAAAATGTCAACATCTGCCCTGAAAATATAGAATGATAAAATAATGATTAAAGGTCCTTTCCATTTTTAAGATACATAATATTACTGTATGGGACTGTTTTGGGTTTGGTTGTCTTACAAAGCTCTGTGCAGTATCATTTTGCCTCAATTAGCTTCCATTGAAACAATCTAATTTAAGCGATTGAATATTTAAATAGGCTTGCTGTAGACTTTTAATTGTATTGGAAAATGAGAATAGTCTCATTTTATCAGAACTGTGGTCATCCAGGCCAGAAATTTCTCTTTTCCATATATCCAAAGCTAGGTTGTTTGACAGCCCAGTGATTCCCTCTGCGGTGATCCTTTTAGGTATCTAGAATATCACCAAAACATGCCAAACTTGGTTAAAAATCTCTCATAATTATATATTGACCTTTCTTACACTTGAATGTATGCCAGCTCTTGGGTGGCTAATTATGTCCCTGAGTTTGTTGTCTATAGTGTATAGTAGAACCTCCATTTATTTTTTTCTCTCTTTTTTAACTGTGGTAAAAACCACAATTAAAACAATTACAATTAGTCAAAGTATGTGCCTAAACTATCAACATAGTTTTGTCATCTTAATGGTAGCTTGCTTACACCAGTAGCAAAGAAGCCTGGAGAGTGAGTGGGGATGACATTGCAAAAGGTGTTTTCCACACTGTGTTGAGAATTGAGTGTTTTCCCTTGTAAGAAGTTGTCCAGCGCTTGTAAGAAGCGGAATTCAGCTGGTGCAAGCTCTGGTCAATGCAGTGGATGACAGAGAGTTTCCAAGTTCACCTTCTGTAGTTTGAGCAGCTTAGTTTGTGTGACTTGCGGTCACACATTGTCTCGCAAGAGGACGGATGGACCTGTCTTTATTGACCAATCTTGGCTGCTTAATGACAAGCATCCTCATCACTTCATCTAAATGGTTGCAGTGGACACCCACTGAAATGGATTGACCAGGTTTTCTAAAGTTGTAGTGGACAAAGCTAGCGCTGGACCACCAAACAGACACCATTAGCTTTTTTTGACGAATATTTGGTTTGGGACTGTGTTTTGGCACTTCATCTTTGTCCATCCATTGTGCCAATGCTTGCCATTGTCAAAAGAATCCATTTTTCATCACATATGACAATATGGTGTAGAAATGGTTCGCCTTTATGTCGTGACAGCAAAGAAAGGCAAGCTTCCAGACCGTTTCTCTTCTGGTGTTCATTTAATTCACGTGGAACCCATCTATCCAACTTCTTTGCCTTGCTGATTTGTTTCAAATGGTCCCATAGTGTTGGGAAGGTAACATCAGACCTCGCTGCTAATTCATGCATATGTTGAGATGGATTCACTTTCAGCTCGTCATTATCCACCTTGGTCTCACGTTGCCCGTGTGGCTCATTTTCAAGATGAAAACCACCAAACCATCTACGTACCGTGTTCATTAGCCACATCCTTCTCAAACACTTCGTTGATATTTGAGCTGCCTGTGCTGCATTGGTCCCGTGACAAAACTCATGATCAAAAATAACACATTTTTTTTGCTTATGTGTGGTTTCACAAAAATTACTGTAAAAAAGATTTGAAAGTTAATCACAAGCCAAAACGTGTGTCTGCAACAATAAGGATGTACTTTCACCATAAAAAGAAAACAAAAATTGTCAAGTGAAATGCCAGAGAAATCAACTGCCCAACTTGGTACTTCAGGAAAGTGGACGTTTTATACTTAAATGACCTAAGAGAACTAAGCTGGGAGTTCCCTAATAGGACTAAGCTGGGAGTTTGTTCTAAAGGTGACCTCACCTAGGAGATGGCGTCCCAGTGTTGTTGTTAGAAACACCAAAGTCTTCAATCTTCCTTCCTGTTGGTTTGTTTGTTTGTTTTGAGACGGAGTCTCGCCATGTTGCCCTTAGTAGGGTACCATGGCATCACAACTCTCAGCAACCTCAAACTCTTAGGCTTAAGCAATTCTCTTGCCTCAGCCTCCCAAGTAGCTGGGACTACAGGTGCCTGCCATAACACCCAGCTACTTTTTTTGTAGTATTTGTCATTGTTGTTTATCTGGCCCAGGCCAGGTTTGAACCCACCAACCTCGGTGTATGTGGCTGGCGCTGTAACCACTGTGCTACGGGCGCTGAGCCCTTCCTTCGTGTTTGCATTCAAGTATGTCTGACGCCCCATGGAGGGTTTGTCCAGGCCTGCTCCGTTGAGGTGGTGTGATGCCAGGGAGGCAGTTCTGTGCTCCAAGCTGCTCATTGGGCTGGCTGTGAGGACTTAGGTGCCAGTCTGAGTCTCATGGCCTTTAGCTAACTAGCAGTCAGGGATGCAAACTTACCCTGGTTAGCCTGAGGCTGGTGAACAGAGGCGGGATGAGAAAAAGACCCCAAAAGCAAGACCCTCCCCATGACCCTATTTCCAGGTTCCTTGTCTTTTACAGTTTATAACAAGTTTTTGTGCAAGGGCAATGAAATGAACTGTTTTAGAAATTGCTCTCTCGCATACCACATGCTTGCGTGCACACCAAGTTATGCAACTGTTATAATCTGATAAATGATCTCTTGAAATATCTAGAAAGGGTTCTATTTTCACAACACTCATGAATATAGGAGGGAGACAAGTTGGTAAAAGTGAGACAACAATTTGCCAACATGGTCACTCTAGAGCAGTGGTTCTCAACCTTCCTAATGCCACGGCCCTTTAATATAGTTCCTGTGGGTCGTGACCCACAGATTGAGAACTGTTGCTCTAGAGACTTTAGACCAGTGGTCACCAAACTGTGGCCTGCAGGGCAAATCCAGTCCACGGTGATTGTTGTTGCATGGCCTGTGAGGTAAGACTAGTTTTTACATTCTTAAATATTGGAAAAAAAAAAAA
>NW_003852504.1:6149727-6151203 GCF_000181295.1 Otolemur garnettii | reverse complement strand
GAATATTTTATGACATGTGAAAATTATATAAAATTCAAATTTCAGTATTCGTAAATACAACTTTACTGGAATACAGCCATGTTCATTAGTTTCTGCATTGCCTTCCATGCGACAGTGGCAGAGTGGAGCAGCTGTCACAATGACCCTGCGTAGCATTATCGTTGCTTTGCACTGCAAAGCACAGTGGCACATCTATAGCTTGACAGTGTTTCTAGTGCTACACATATTTGTTGAAACATGATATATTTTCCTTTTTTTTTTTGAGACAGAGTCTCACTATGTCACCGTCAGTATGGTGCCATGGCATCACAGCTCACAGCAACCTCCAACTCCTGGGCTTAGGCCTCAGCCTCCCAAGTAGCTGGGACTATAGGTGCTTGCCACAACTCCCAGCTATTTTTTTGTTGCAGTTTGGCCAGGGCTGGGTTTGAACCCGCCACCCTCAGTATATGGGGCTGGCGCCCTATTGACTGAGCCACAGGCGCCACCCAGGACAGATTTTCTATTACCACTGTACACTCATCAGGACAAAAAAAGAAAAGAAGACAAAAGTGGAGCTCTAATATTGCACTTTCAAGGCACAGTGGAGCATGGATTATCTTGTTTATTAATTTTATGGCAAAACATTGTATATATTATACAGAAAGATAACAATTATTCTGAAAGAATACAATATATATGACCATTACCGAACTAAGCACTGATAACAGTATTCTCAACTCATATGAAGGCAATGGTCAGAAAAATTAGAACATTTAAAACAAGCTGGGCTCGGGGGATCATGCCTATAATCCTAGCACTCTGGAAGGCTGAGGTGGGTGGATTGTTTGAGCTCAGGAGTTCAAGGCTAGCTTGAACAAGAGCAAACCCATATCTCTAAAAATAGCTGGGCATTGTGGTTGGAGCCTGTAGTCTCAGCTGCTTCAGAGGCTGAGACAAGAGGATCACTTGAGCCCAAGAATTTGAGGTTGCTGTGAGTTATGATGCCATGGCACTCTACCCAGGACAACAAAATGAGACTCTGTCTCAAAAAAGGAAAGAAAGAAAGACAGAAAGAGAGAATATTTAATACACAACTTTTTCACAAATACAAACAAAAGAAAATGAGACTGCAACCAAATTGAGTTTCCAAGTGGCTCATTTGTTAACCGAGAAAGGAAAGCTCTTTAGCGGTAGTACATTTATTGAATTTTATTTGATTCAAGAAGCTAAAGAAATGTATCCAGAGAAAATAAACTTATTTAAGGCCATGAACTTTTTGGTAAGAACAGTTGCTTGAAGCATTGAGGCTGTTCGGAATAACATTACTATTCAATTTTAAAACAATGCAAATATTATTAAGCGGCTCTTGATGAGTTAGTAGATGTTACTGATACCATTCAGTCATTATTTACTTGAGAAGTTAACGCCAAATTTTAAGTGACTAAGGAATTAGCCTGTATGAATAGCCTGTGTAAGAAACTACAGATGTATTTT
>NW_003852504.1:6146407-6149160 GCF_000181295.1 Otolemur garnettii | reverse complement strand
ACTTTTTCTTTTTTTATTGAATGGTAACTATGTACATTAATGCACTTCTGGGGTACAGTGTGGGGTTTTCACATGCAATCTGAAATACTTCCATCAAACTGGTCAACACAGCCTTCATGTCATTTTCTCAGTTATTGCTTTAAAACGTTCGCATTCTATTCTCATGGACTTAATCATCATCAGTTCTACGAATTTTTAATCAGAAATAGAAGCTAAAAGGCCGGGTGCAGAGGCTCTTGCCTGTAATCCTAGCACTCTGGGAGGCTGAGGCGGGTGGATTGCCTGAGCTCACGAGTTTAACACCAGCCTGAGGAAAAGTGAGACCCTGTCTCTACTAAAAATAAAAAAAAAAACTAGCCAGGCATTGGGGCAGGCACCTGTAGTCCCAGCTATTTGGAAGGTTGAGGCAAGTGAATCGCTTGAGCCTGAGAGTTTGAGTTTACTGTGAGCTATGATGCCACAGCACTGTACTGAAGGTGACAAAGTAAAACTCCGTCTCAAAAAATAAAAATAAAAATAAATAGAAGCTAAATATCCTGACTTGCCTTGCCAAATAGCAGTTCAATCGTTTAGAAATAGTTAAATTGTATTGCAATATTTTGATCTCAGTTTCAAAATCCACTTAACTATGTAATCGAGGGGCTTCCAACTAAACTTTAACTGGAAGCGATGAATCTGCAACATCATTCCATGATACAAGGTAAATATCAAGAGGATAATCTAATATAATTTATAGGTACCTTCTAAGCGAAGAATATGCTCCAGTAAAATCATATTCTCATATGTGTATCTGTGACCAAAGACTGTATAATTTTATTTATATGAAATGTCCTGAGTAGGCAAACCTGTGAGACAGGAAAGTAGATCAGTGATTACCTAGGGCTGGGGGCAGGGAAATTGGAAGGAAATGGTGCCTGCTAATGGGTCTGAGTTTCATTTTGAGGTATTACGATGTTCAAAAATGGATTGCAGTGATGGTTGGACAACTCGGCAAATGTACTAAAAGCTAGAGAATTGTAAAAAAAGAAAATCATATGCTCATGGATCAATATCAGTATTTGGATTTGATGGTACCTATCTGTCTAAAAAGGTATTTTCAAATACAAAATATAGAAAATTTCATTTCAGGTAAGTATTAACAGAGGAATACCTGCAATTAACATTGATGATAGGAAGCAATACCTTTGACCACTAATTCAGTGAAATGTTATCCTTCCCCCAACTTCCATTTTTTCTTATGAGCCTGTCTATATTACAAAAATTGTTCTCAATTATTATTATATTTAGTCCAAAAGTTTATGAAAATATTTTTCTCTTTCATTATATACGTACCTACATAATATCCTTGATTTTGTCTCTCTTGACTCACATAACCTAAAATATTTACTATATGGGCCTTCACAGGAAAAGTTTGCTATGCATTCTACTATGTTTCCCTGAAAATAAGACACTGTCTTATATTTATTTCTTCTCAAGAAGACACACTAGGGCTTATTTTCAGGCTTCTCCACGCTGAAATGCATGGCGTGGCTATGCAGATATGCTGCATAGTCACGCCCATCACTAGGTCTTATTATCAGAGTAGGGCTTATATTTAACAAATGCATAGAAATCCTGCTAGGGCTTATTTTTTGGGTAGGCCTTATTTTCAGGGAAACATGGTACTTCTCACAGGCCTTGGTATTTAGAACTCTCTCTCTTACTCTTTTCTTTAGCTCCCCTTTAAACAAAAGCAACTGTGTTAGAACCTCTATAGGGTTAGGGTGATGGTCTTAGGTAATGTTTTACACTTTCTACTGTCTCTAATATAGACAAGGGGGCATCATATGTTGGTTTCTAAAATAAATGAGCCATGGCTGGTGCTTGAATCTTTAGTCAGAGTAGGCAGAAGCTCAATAGAGTGTAACTAGGAAGACTTGAAAAGAAATATAACCTCAGCAACAAAAGAAATGAAAGATAGATAAATTTGACTATATTAAAATTAAAGATCTTGGCTGGGCACAGTGGCTCACACCTGTAATCCCAGCACTTTGGGAGGCCAAAGTGGGCGGATCACCAGAGCTCATGATTTTGAGACCAACCTGAGCCAGAGCAAGATCCCCATGTCTAAAAATAGCCTGGCATTGTGGCAGATGCCTATAGTCCCATCTACTTAGGAGGCTGAGGCAAGAGAATCACTTGATCCCAGGAGTTAGAGGTTGCTGTGAGCTATGATGCCAGGGCACTCTACAGGGGGCAACAAAGTGAGACTCTATCTCAAAAAAAATTAAAGATTTTTGTGTTGCAAACAACATCATCAAGAAATATAAAAGAAAACCCCCAGAATGAAAGAAAATATTAACAAGTTATATATCTGATGATTTATGTATGGTTTATATATTTTTTATTTTTTTAGAGACAGAGTCTCACTTTTCACCCTTGGTAGAGTGCTGTAGTGTCATAGCTTATAGCAACCTCAAACTCTTGGGCTGAAGCAATCTTCTTGCCTCAGTTTTCATTTTTAGTACAGACAAGGTCTCTCTCTTGCTCAGGTTGATCTTGAACTCCTGAGCTCAAGCATTCACCTGCCTCAGCCTCCCAGAGTGCTAGGATTACAGGTGTGAGCAACCATGCCCAGCAGTTTATGTATTTTAGACTATGTTTAATATCTGAAATAAGCTCAGCACCTGTGGCTCAAGTGGCTAAGGCGCCAGCCACATACACCTAAGGTGGTGGGTTCAAATCCAGTCCAGGCCCGCCAAACAACAATGCTG
>NW_003852504.1:6129691-6144720 GCF_000181295.1 Otolemur garnettii | reverse complement strand
TGTGCAAACATCTCTGTAAGATCCTACTTTCAATTATTTTGGAAATACACTCAGAAGTTACAGTGATGGATCCTATCATAATCCTGTATTTTTTTTCTTTTTGAGGAATCTTCGAACTATTTTCCACAGGGGCTATGCCATTGGTGGGCTTGCCACCAATAGTGTGCAAGTGTTCTAATTTCTCCACATCCTTGCCAGCTCATGATATTTTCTGTTTTTTATTTTTATTTTTTTCTTGAGACAGGATCTTGCTCTGTCAAATAGGCTGGAGTGCAGAAGTATAATTGCAGATCCTTGTAACCCTGAATTCCTGGGTTCAAGTGATCTTCCTGCCTCAGCCTTCTGAGCAGTTAGGACAATAAGCCTGCACAATCATGCCTAGCTAATTTTATATTTTTGTGGAGATGGGGGTCTCATTATGTTACCCAGGCTGGTCTTGAACTCCCAAACTCAAGCAGTCCTCCTTCTTCAGCCTTCCAAAGGCCTGGGATTATAGGCATGCCTCACTATGCCTGACTGGATCTTCACAGTAAATGAAGATCCATTATGTATGTTAAGTCACTTTGCTTTTGATGCTTTCAAGATTTGCTCTTTATCTTGGTCTTTCGGCAGCTTGACATTGATGTGTCTAGGTGGGGCTCTCTTTGAGCTTATTCAAATTAGAGTTTGCTGAGCTTCTTGGATGTGCAGATTAATGTTCTTTATCAACTGTTGGAAGTTTTGGTCATTTTTTCTCAAATATTTCTTTTTAATTTCCGATTAATGTGGGAGTAAAAACAGATTCCATAGTTTCATTTGTAAGGCTAAAGTCCAATTTATACATGTGTGTCCTCTACCCAGGTAGTGTGCCATATATCCAATCAGTGTACCTATTGGGTAGGAATTTACTTCACAAATATCTTTCTGCCTCTTTCTATTCTATACTTCTGGGACTTCCATTATGTATATGTTGGTATACTCGACAGTATCCTAAGGTCTTTAAGGTTCTGTTCAGTTTTTTTTAAATTCTTCTTTCTTTCTGTTCCTTGTACTTGATAATCTCAATTGACCTATATGTAAGTTCATTGCTGAAACATACCGTTAATCCCCTCTAGTAAATTATCCATTTCAATTATTGTTCTTTTCAACTCCAGAATTTCATTTGGTACTTTTTGTAATTTCTATTTCATTATGAATAGTCCCTATACATGAGACATCATTCTTGTACTTTTCCCTTAGTTCTTTTTGAGACAGTCTCACTATGTCACCCTTGATAGAGTCTCATGGTGTCACAGCTCATAGCAACCTCAAACTCTTGGGCTTAAGCGATCCTCTTGTCTCAGCCTCCTGAGTAGCTGGGACTACGGACGCCCACCACAATGCCTGGGTACTTTCCCTTAGTTCTTTAGACATACTTTAGTTCCTTGAACATATTTAAAATGGCTGATTTAAAGTCTTTGTGCAGTAAGTCTAATGTCCGGGCTTCCTCAGGAACAGGGTTTTTTTAATATCACAAAATTCATCAACTTATTTATTTTAAGAACAGAAATAAATTAAAACATATAATGTATGTGTATAAACATAGACAGTAGAGCCTCTGTAAGTTGACCACCAAAGGGACTATAACAAACTGGTCAACAAACAGCAGTGGTCCCCTGAAGGAACCAGGCCTATTGTATAGTCCAGTGGTTCTCAACCTTCCTAATGCCATGACCCTTTAATACAGTGCCTCATGTTGTGGTGACCCCCAATCATAAAATTATTTTCATACATCTGTATTTGTATAGGATGTATGTGATGATTTTAGGCAACCCCGGTGAAAGGGTCATTCTACCCCCAAAGAGGTCACAACCCACAGGTTGAGAACCACTGGTATAGTCTATGACAATTAGGTTAACTTAAGGAGGTATCAATGTAGGGAGGTGGTCAAATATGGAGATTCTATTGTATTTGCATATATGCAGCGCTTTTAACTAAAAGTATCATTAGTAACCTAATCATATGTACTCTTATATTAATCTGAAATTTTAAAATAGCATATTAAGAAACTTTAGTAATGAAAGTCATATGCTACAGAAATTTACAGATTTGAATTAAAATAAAAATAACTAGTAGCACAACACATAGCCCAATTTACTTTTAGATTTATGAATATCTGTCTATTTAGCTAGCTATTCATTTCATATAGCTCAAGGATTTTACCTGCAGTCCTCATTATGAATATGTGAGATTTTTTTTCTGACTCAGATACAACCATTTTCACGTACCTATAAAATTGACTTAATTTTTTTTTAACTTTATGTTACCCACTCGGACCAAACTGTATGAGACTAAATTCCTTTGCATTTAACAATATAAGTTGATACATGTGTTTATTTGGTTACAATCTTTCTTTTTTTAAATTGTGGTAAAAATGCTCAACTTGAAATCTACCTTCATAACAATTTTTTTTTAATTGAGACAAAGTCTCACTTTGTTGCCCTTGGTAAAGTGCCATGGCATCATAGCTCACAGCAACTGCAAAGTCTTGGGCTCAAATGGTCCTCTCGTCTCAGCCTCCCAAGTAGCTGGGACTACAGGTGCCCACCACAATGCCTATTGTTTTTAGAGGTGGGGTCTCACTCTTGCTCAGGCTGGTCTTGAACTGCTGAGCTCACGCAATCCACCTGCTTCAGCTTCCCAGACACAACAGAATTTTAAATGGAAATTTTAAATTGTTAAGTATGGGCGTAACTCTAGAACTCACTCATCTTATGTAACGGAACTTTATTATAAGTGAACTGAAACTTTATTTTAAGTTTTGACCAGCAACCACCCTTTCCCCTTGAAGGAGCACAGGAAATTTCACCCCAAATAAAGATCATGTGCAATCACAAAGCAATGGAAGGGGCTTTCCCTCTCTGCATAAATCATGCTGAGCCTGACATGATGGAAAGTTCAAAGGAGGGTGGCGCCTGTGGCTCAAAAGGGTAGGGCACCAGCCCCATATGCTGGAGGTGGTGGGTTCAAACCCAGTCCTGACCAAAAAAAAAAAGTTCAAAGGGGAATTTAATTACCTTCCTCTCCTTGTCATCTCAATATTTTACGGAAAGAAGATCAGGAATGAAATCAGGCCTTCCCAGCTCGTCCGAGTCTTGTCCTCTCCTCTTCTGACATCATGTCCTTTACTACTCGTTCCACCACTTTCTCCAGCAATTACCGGTCCCTGGGCTCAGTCTAGGCGCCCAGCTACAGTGTTCGGCCTGCCAGGAGCGCAGCCAGTGTCTGTGAAGGCACCGGGGCCTCAGGCTTCCGGATCTCCATGTCCCGCTCCACCAGCTTGGGAGTGGGGAGTCCGGGGGCCTGGCCACGGGGATGGCCGGGGGTCTGGTGGGAATAGGGTGCATCCAGACCATGAAGGATGCAAGAACTGAAGGACCGTCTGGCCTCCTACCTGGACAGAGTGAGGAACCTGGAAACCGATAATCTGAGGCTGGAGAGCAAAATCGGGGAACACCTGGAGAAGAAGGGGCCCTGGGTCAGAGACTGGGTACATTACTTTAAGACCATCGAGGACCTGAGGGCTCAGATCTTTGCCAATTCTGTGGGCAATGCCCGCATTGTTCTGCAGATTGACAATGCCCGTCTTGCTACTGATGACTTTAGAGTCAGGTATGAGACAGAACTGGCCATGCGCCAATCTGTGGAGAGTGACATCCATGGGTTCCCAAGGTCATTGATGACACCAATATCACTCGACTGCAGCTGGAGTCAGAGATTGAGCCCTCAGGAGGAGCGGCTCTTCATGAAGAAGAACCATGAGGAGGAAGTAAAAGTCCTACAAGCCCAGATTGCCAGCTCTGGGTTGACTGTGGAGGTAGATGCTCCCAAATCCCAGGACCTGAGCAAGATCATGGCAGACATGCGGGCCCAGTATGACGAGCTGGCTCGGAAGAACCAAGAAGAGTTCGCCAAGACCTGGTCCCAGCAGACTGAGGATAGTACCTCAGTGGTCACTTTACAGTTTGCTGAGGTTGGAGCTGCTAAGACAATGCTCACAGAGCTGACACGTACAGTCCAGTCCTTGGAGATCGAACTGGACTCCATGAGAAATCAGAAGTCCAGGTTGGAGGACAGCCTGAGGGAGATGGAGGCCCACTATGCCATGCAGATGGAGCAACTCAATGGGGTCCTGCTGCATTTGGAGTCAGAGCTGGCACAGACCCGGGCAGAGGGGCAGCGCCAGGCCCAGGAGTATGAGGCACTGCTGAACATCAAGGTCAAGCTAGAGGCTGAGATCGCCACCTACCGCCGCCTGCTGGAAGACGGGGAGGACTTCAATCTTGGTGATGCCCTGGACAGCAGCAACTCCATGCAAGCCATCCAAAAGACCACCACCCGCAGGATAGTGGATGGGAAAGTGGTGTCTGGGACCAACGACACCAAAGTTCTGAGACACTGAGGCAGTAGAGTAGCATGTCCTTATACCAATGAAGAGTTCAGAGGTCAGTGGAAAAAAAAAAAGAATGAAATCAGTCATTGCCCAAAACACTTAAAACATAATACCTAGGCTGGTGCAGTAGCTCATGCCTGTAATCCTAGCACTCTGGGAGTCTGAGGCAGGTGGATTGCTTAAATTCAGGAGTTGGAGACCAGTCTGGGCAACAGAAGAGACTCCATCATTAAAAATAGGTGGGTGTTATTGCAGGTGCCTGTAGTCCCAACTACTCAGGAGACTGAGGCAAGAGGATCACTTGAGCCCAAGAGTTTGAGACTGCTGTGAGCTATGAGTCCGTAGCACTCTACCAAGGGTGACAGAGTGAGACTCTGTCTCAAAAATAAAATAAATAATACCTGTCTCTCAGGTTAATTTACAGGTCAGTCTGTGTTCCCCACATATTTATCCTCCATAGCAACCATTTTTTGTTTATGCCCCTCATTTTACCCTTCCCCTCTAAAAGATGTTATAAAGAATATTTGAACTTCACTGGGATATTGGGTAATCACTCTGTGATGTCTCCCCATGCACATGGTAAATAAACCGTCCTCTTATAAATCTGCCTTAATTGTGAGTCGATCTTGCAGGGGACTTTCAGGGGAAAGGACACGTTTCCCTTCAATCCTACATTCTCCTCCTCCCACACACTATCAAAACCAAATCATGTCTATTTTTTCTTACCATGTTTATGGACCGTACTTTTTGGTTTCTCTGCATAATGTTTTGCTAAAAACTAAACATTTTAAGAAGTACAGTGTGACTATTTTCCAAATCAAATTCTCTCCTCCCCCAGGGCATGTTGTTGTTTTTTATTTGTAGTAGCTACTGTTTGTTTGTTTTAGTGATAGTGATGGTTAATTTCATGGTTTCTGCATAAACCAGCCCAACCTGATCAAAAGAGCAAAAGGGAATTGAATTACCTTCCTCCCCTTGTCATCTCAATATTTTACAGGAAAGATCAAGAATGCAAGCAGAGGCCCCCAGCACAGTGGCTCACACCTATAATCCTAGCGCTCTGGGAGGCAGAGGCAGGTGGATTTCTTGAGCTCAGGAGTTCAAGACCAGCCTGAGCAAGAGCAAGATCCCATCTCCAAAAATAGCCAGGTGTTGTGATGGGCACCTGCAGTCCCAGCTACCAGGGAGGCTGAGGCAAGAAGATCTCTTGAGCTCAAAGAGTTCGCTGTGAGCTATGATGCCACCACACTCTACCCAAGGTGACTGAGTGAGACTCTATTAAAATAAAAATGCAAGCAGACATTGCCTTAAACATTTAAAACATAATACCTGTCTCTCAGGTTAATTTACAACAATTTATCATCCCTAAACAGGATAAGAGATACCCTTAAACTGCTTAAACCATATTTCTGGATGAGCCTGTGAAGGTGGTTCTGGAGGAGATTAACATTTGAATCAGTACAATGCCATATGGGTGGGCATCATCCAATCCATTAAGAGTTCAGATAGAACAAAAATGTAGAGAAGTATGAATTCACTCTCTCCACTTGAGCTGGGGTATCCATCTTTTCCTTTCCCCTTCATGAGTGCTACTGCTTATAAGGCCTTCAGACCCTGTCTGGGACTTACAGCATTGACTCCCCTGATTCTTAGACCTTTAAACTTAGACTAGAACTACATCACCAGCTTGCAGATAGCAAGACTTCTCAGTTTCCATAATAATGTGATCCAGCTCCACACAATTAATATGTATCTATCTATCTATCCATCTACCTATCCATCTATCCTATTGATTTTGGCTTCCAGGAGAACCAGGACTGATATGGATTTTGGTACTGAGAGAGGTTCTAAAGGAACAGAAATTTTAGGATGAGTTTTCAGAATTGATTCTGATATTTCTGGAGTTAGTTGTATAATATAATTAGTGTAAAAGACTCTAATGACTCTATGTCCAGTAGTAAAGAGAGCACAGATAGTCCATGGCATGAACTTTTCATAGAGATATGCACAATATCTGTAGTGGATACTCCTAAGCAACCACTAAGAAGCAAGGAGCTGAATGATACTGTATGTGATACTTTTCAAAATAGTTTGAAAACTAAGGGATATAAAGCCAATAATTGGTTGCTCCCGAAGTTACTGAACAAATTGGTGAAAGAAAAGGATGAGCCCAGGGATTTGGGTTCAAATTCCCAGCTCAAGTGATGCCTAAGCGACTTAAGAGCTTCGGTGTGTGAGTAAATGAAGGAGTCACTTATTGACTACAGCCTCAGGGCTACAAAGCAAACACAGAACCTCATCCTGTGATTGGCTATTTAACCAGACAAGTTAAACTCTCAGCCTTGCAGGGTGTCTTTTGTTAAAGTGAGGACACTAATTGGGAAAGAATGGGGATCCTGTAAGTTAGGATAAGAGGATGTAGGGAGACTGTAATGAAGTTGGGAACACCAAACTCCTAAATTCTGATAACTCTTCTTTGCCAATGGAAGAGGTCTCTTGACCTACAGCAGGAATGTTCTTCCCAACTTGAGTGAAAGTGGCCTCACCACCCGCAGTGGCAGCTGCATCCCTAACCCCAGTGCTAGCAATCTCCCAACCCACAGTGGTATCGACTTCTCCACCCATAGTAACATATTTCCAATCTCTCTCTGAGGGGATTAACCCTGCATTGCCTGGAGAGACTATGTTAGCCTCCCCTGAGGCAGTTGTCATACAAGACAATGCTGACTCTTCTCAGGACCCACGCTCCTCATCCTTCTTTGCTTCTAGACCTAAAAGTAGATCCAGGTTCCAGCAGGCCTCTAGCAGTGAGATACAATGTGTGACCCAGGAACAGGAACGCTATACTCCAAGGAAACTATTTGAATTTTCTAATTTGTATGGACAGAATCCAGTGAACATGTATGGGAATCAAAGGAAATCAGAAGTATTTTTACCCCCCAGACATGGCATTTCTATTGACTGAAAAAGCCTCAAGGTCTTTCTGACCCCCAACCCACCATCACTCTCTGAAATCTTTAAAGTTTCTTCATCTGGAGGAGATCCACACCCACCTAAGAAAAAAATTATCTTTCATTCCCTTCCTTTTCTTTCTTTCTTTTTAAAGACAGAGTCTCACGTTATCACCCTTAGTAGAGTGCTGTGGTGTCACAGCTCACAGCAACCTCTAACTCCTGGGCTTAGGCGATTCTCTTGCCTCAGCCTCCCGAGTAGCTGGGACCACAGGCATTCCCTTCCCTTTTCTCTCAGTATCTATTGAAGGAAAGAATATCAAGAAGGCAACCAGACCTGGCCCAACCCATTTTAAAAATAACACCTGTCACTCAGGTTAATCTATGTTTTTTATTATTTTTTTCCTCAGGTTAATTTAATTCCCAGTGAGAATCATTTACAAGTCTGTCTGTTTTCCACTCACTCATTCATTTTCCCAAGTATCTATTCATCCTCCCTAGTAATCATTTATTGCCTCAAACTGAATTACTTCTACTCTTCATCTAGCCCCTCCTCTCTAAAATGAGTGTATATAAAATTCTGGACCCCATTGGGATATTGGGTAATCACTATGTGATTCTCCTTATGTGCTTAGTAAATATAGTTGATAATTTCCTTTTACTAATCTGCTTGGATAGTGGTAGAAGGAACACAAAGTTGGATCTGAATTCCTTGACATGGACTCACTAGGCAGAGTATCTGCATTTAATGTTAACAGCTTGGAGAGTTAGAAAGGGCTCTAACAGTATGCTTTCTTGGTTGGATGAAGTATGGACCAAAAGGTGGCCAGCAGTAAGCCAATTGGAAGTGTGGGCATGCCTTGATTTAATGCAGAATATATTCACAGGCTTAGGAAGACTGGAATGTTAGAGTGGATTTGTCATTTAAGACCTACTCACCTCCATTGGCAGGGTCCAGAAAATACACTTTTCACCAATAATGTGTGAAATAAATTTGTGAGGGTAGCCCCAGGATCCTTAAAGAGCACTGTGATGGCTCTTCTCTATAGGCCAGACCTCACAGTAGGAATCACAGTCACTGAACTGAGAAACCTAAGTCCAGTGGCTGTATTGGATCCTGGAGTGGCAGAAGCCAAGTGGAAACACCCAACCACCAAGGCAAAGTGAGCAAAGTTACTGTAATTGATGGCAGAGTCAAAGCACCAATCCACATAGTCTGACTCAGACAGACATATGGCATGGCAAATTAATCATGGTGTTCCTAGAAATAAAATAGAAAGGTCACCTACTCAATGCTTACTCATCTGTTACAGGCAGAAAAGTTCTAGGATAAGGGGGAAAAGTCTAACTCAAATCATAAGAACAGAAAATCACAGAACACCTTAACCAATTCCAGATTTGAGTCAGTTTATAGACTTAGAACCCCTTGAGTGAAGGAGAGGTTGGATATACTCAAGAAATAATTCCAGTACCCTATCAAAACTTTATGCCATTAATCTTGCTCCTAGCCTTTCCCAAAGGGACATATGGGCTTTTACCAGAGTAATTGTATGTTAGGGAAAAGAAAATAATCAGAATTTGGAGAACTACTGGACTCTGGTTCTGAACTGTAATTACTTCTACAAGACCCAAAACAACATTTTGGTTCACCAGGCAGAGTAAGAGTTTATGGAGTTCTTGTGATTAATGGAGTTATACCTGAGGTCCATCTCACAGTGGGTCTCTGAGCTCATGCTGTGGTTATTTCCCCAGCGCCAGAATGCATAATCGGAATAGATATATTTAGCACCTGTCATAATCTTCATATTGGTTCTTTAACCTGTGGAATGAGAGCTGTTCTGGTAGGAAAGGCCAAGTAGAAGCCAGCAGAAAGGTCTCTACCTCATAAAATACTGAACAGAAAGCAATATACTGCATTCCTAGGGGAGTTGCAGAGATTAATACGTCCATTAAACACTTCAAAGATGCAGGGATGATAATTTCCTTTATATCCCCACTCAACTTTCTTCTTTGCCCTGTGCAGAAGACAGGTGGATCTTGGGGAATGACAGTGGATTATCTTAGTTTTAATAAGGTGGTGACTCCAATTGCAGCAGCTATACCCTATACCAGACGTGGTTTCATTACTTAAGCAAATTAACCCATTTCATATTATCTGGGGTGCCAGGTATTGATCTGACAAATACTTTTTTTCTCCACTCCATCCACAAGGTCTACCAGAATCATTTAGTTTTCAGTTGACAAGGCCAAAACTAGACCACAACTTTTTTTTCTCAGGGTTATTTCAAGTTTCCAGGCCTATGCCATAATTTAGCTCACAGGGATTTTTTTTTTTTTTTTTTTTTTTTTTGGCTAGGGCTGGGTTTGAACCCACCACCTCTAGGATATAGAGCCAGTGCCCTACTCTTTTGAGCCACAGGCGGCACCCAGCTCACAGGGATTTTTATCACCTTTCTTTCCCACAAGATATCAACGTTGTTTCATTACATTGATGACATTCTGCTGATTAGACCCGGTGAGCAATAAGTTGCAACTACTCTAGACTGTACTGGTAAGATATTTGTGTGTCAGAGGGTAGGAAATAAATACAAGCAAAATTTAGGGGCTTTCTACCTTGGTGAAATTTCTAGGGATCCAGCGGTATGGGGCATACCATGATGGGCCTTCTAAGGTGGGGGATAAGTTGTTGCATCAGCCCCTCTTACAACTAAGAAAGAGGCACAGTGCTTAAAGGGCTGCTTTGGATTTTAGAGGCAACATGTTTTCCCTTTGGGTGTCTTACTCTAACCCAATTACTAAGTGACCCCCAAATCTGCTAGTTTTAAGCAGGGTCCAGAACAAGAGAAGGCTGTGAAACAAGTACAGGCTGCTGAGCAAGCTGCTCTTCCATTTGAGCCATTTTACCTAGTAGATTCAATGAACACCACCAGATAGCAGACAGCTGCCACACTACAGCCCTTCCTGAGACATTCCTGAAGCACAGTGGTGAAGGGAAATCGTCCAGTGGGCAGATTATTGGGCAGTGTACCTGGTCGCTCACTTTGCTTGAAAAGAGAAATATCCATACATGTGATGATTATATACTGATTCATGGGCTGCGGTTAGTGGTTTAGAGGGCGATGGTCAGGAACTTGGAAGGAACAGGATGGGAAAAATGGTGATAAAGAAATTTGGGGGGCTTGGCGCCTATAGCTCAACCGGCTAAGGCGCCAGCCACGTACACCTAAGGTGGCGGGTTCGAATCCCCAGCCCGGACCCGCCAAACAACAATGACGGCTGCAACCAAAAAATGGCCAGGTGCTGTGGCGGGCGCCTGTGGTCCCAGCTGCTTGGGAGGCAGAGGCAGGAGACTTGCTTGAGCCCAGGAGTTGGAGGTTGCTGTGAGCTGTAATGCCACGGCACTCTGCCCAGGGGGACAGCTTGAGGCTCTGTCTCAAAAAAAAAAAAAAAAAAAGAAATTTGGGGAAGAGGTATGAGGATAGGCCTCTATCAATGAGCAAAAACGTGAAGGTATGTGTGTTCCATGTGAATGCTCACCAAAATGTGACCTCAGTAGAGGAGAATTTTAATAAAGTGAATAAGCTGACTCATTTTGTGGACAGCAGTCAGCCTCTTTTCCCAGCCATCTTTGTCAATACCCAATGGGATTATAAACAACGTGGCCAATGGTCTCTAAACAAAATGCAATGACATGATATATGCAATGTGCTGGGGGAAAAGGTTGCTGACTAAGAATTCTAAACACAGCAAAACTATCTTTCATAAAGCAAGAAGGAATGAAGACATCCCCTGATGAACAAAACCAAAGACTTCTTCACGAGCAGATCTTCCCTGCACAAAATACTAAAGGAATCCCTTCGGGCCGAAATGAAAAAAACCCTAGACAGTAACTCAAATACATGGTATATGTATACCAACTCAAATCTACATGAAGAACACCAGTAAAAGTAGCTAGATGGATAAACATAAAATATAGTATAGGGTGGCACCTGTGGCTCAAAGGAGTAGGGCACCGGCCCCATTTGCAGGAGGTGGTGGATTCAAACCCAGCCCTGGCCAAAAACTGCAAAATAAATAAATAAATAAATAAAAATAAAATATAGTATAAATGTATTTTTGTTTGTAACTTGTTTTTTCTCCTATCTGATTTAAAAGATAAGTGCTTAAAGCAATAATTTTAAGTCTTTATTCATGCATACACTGTATAAAGATGTTAAGCATAAAAAAAGGGAAGAAATGGAGGGTTTTTTGTTATTGTTGTTGTTGTTGTTGCTGTTGAGACAGAATCTCACTATGTTACCCTCAGTAGAGTGACTGGCATCACAGCTCACAGCAACCTCAAACTCTTGGGCTTAAGTGATTCTCTTGCCTTAGCCTTCCAAGTAGCCAGGACTACAGGCACCTGCCACATTGCCTGGCTATTTTATTTGTTGTAGCTGTCATTGTTGTTTGGCAGGTCTGGGCCGGGTTCAAACCTACCAGCCCTGGTGTATGTGGCCAGTGCCCTAGCCACTGAGCTACAAGCAGCAAGCCAGAAATGGAGTTTTTTGAGAATAATATCTTTGTATTCTATTGAAGTTAAGTTGATACTAGTACAAACTAGATTATTACAAAGTAGAATGTTAATTATAATCACCAGGGCAACCACTAAAACAATAACTTAATGTTATTATGTCGAGCAAACAATGCCAGGTTATTCTCTTGACCCACTTCTCACCTGTGGCATGATTTTGCTCTCTCATACTCAGTTCCCTGTGCTTTTCCTCCAGTGCTGCTAAGTTAGGGCCGTTAGAGAGCTGGGAATATGGAGCGAAAGAGATGCTGTTTATTTGTTTCATGCATAGCTAAGGTAAAAGAAGTCAATATGCCCTATCCTGTTATTAGTCACAGGCTAGCTTGACAATAAGTAAATTGAAGTAAAAAGATTAATTCTCCCATCGACCCAGAAATGGATTAACAAGCTTTGGTATATGTATACCATGGAATACTATTCATGGTATAATATAAAAAGATGAATACTTTACATCTTTTGTACTAACCTAGGTGGAGTTGAAATACATTCTTCTTAGGCCAGGCATGGCGGCTCACACCTGTAATCCTAGCACTCTGGGAGACTGAGGCAAGTGGATTGTCTGAACTCAGGAGTTTGAGACCAGCCTGAGCAAGAGTGAGACCTTGTCTCTAAAAATAGTCAGGTGGCTCGGCGCCTATAGCTCAGCGGCCCTGTACACTGGGGCTGGCAGGTTTGAAGTCAGCCCAGGCCTGCTAAACAATGACAACTACAAAAAATAAAAATAGCTGGGCATTGTGGTGGGTGCCTATAGTCCCAGCTACTTGGGAGGATGAGGCAAGAGAATCACTTAAGCCCAAGAGTTTGAGGTTGCTATGACCTGTGATGCCATAGCACTCTACCGAGGGTAACATAGTGAGACTCTGTCTTAAAAGTAAATGAATAAAAATAAAAATAATCAGGTATTGTGGTGGGTGCCTGTAGTTTCAGCTACTTGGAAGGCTGAGACAAGAGGATCACTTGAGCTCAAGAGTTTGAGGTTGCTATGAGCTATGACATCTCTACCCTGTGACAGAGACTCTATCTCAAAAAAAAAAAAAAAAAGAAAGAAACACATTCTTCTTAGTAAAGTATCACAAGAATAGGAAAGCAAATATCCAATGTACTCAATACTAATATGAAGGCAGTAGATGATTGAATACACGCCCATATTAAGAGAAAAACTCAATTCAATTCAAGGTGGGGGAGGGGGAATGAGGGAGGGGAGGGGACTGGTGTGCTCCTGCTAAATGGGCACAGTGTAAGGGTATATGGGGCACCTTTTGTGTTGGGGACATAACTACATGAGGGATTCTATGTAACAAATGAAAATATTGTAACTTAGCTATTTATACCCTCATATTAACTTGAAATAAAAAGATAATTCTTTTGTAGAATTATCTGTGATTGGTAAAGCAGTCTGGCTGGTGAAGTTGTCTTTCCGGACCTTCGCTCCACCTCAGTCAAACTGGCCACGCACAGGACACATGCACACTGTGTGTCTATTGTTTGTGTACTAAGTTTATAGTGTATTTGTGAATGTAAAAATTCACTCGAAGCAGCCTGGGGGCTAAAGAGAGATATGAAGAAACAGCAGCTCTATAAGGTACCCAACAAGTCTCTCTATAACATTAGGAGAACAAAATGAGCTGATGAAAAGCTAGGAATCCAGACTTTGCACACCAGCTTCTCCTTCACAGATCCTAGCTGATGTCTGCCTATAACGTTTGTTAATCCCTCCCCATATTATATCCTTTTTTATTACTCTCCTCTGCCCCCTTCCTCAAAATGTTAGCTTAGTGATTTTGGAGTTTTGTTCTTCCTAAATTAAATGCACTTTCAGCCTAAGTTTGCTGTACTCAGATGCCACCCTACATTTTGAAGAGAAAGGAAAAAATACTGTGTTCCCTCCCTCTCTTCTATCTTTCCCTTCTCTTCGGACTTGTGAGGTTGTGTCAGCCCACAGAACCATGGGCTGTGGCTCATATTTGGGCAGTCTTCCACTCTGGTAGGGATAGGAAGATCTAAGGAGCATCATGAGTGAATCACACTGGGATAAGATAGGGCCAGGGGCAACCAGGAAGAAGGTAATACTTGTAAGTGTTTGATGTAAAGACCTCTACTTTTCTTTATTTCAGATCTGGGGCAAAGGCCAGAACAGCAGCCACAGTGTGATAACAATAGGCAGTCAGTATTTGGGGAAGGGACGGTCAATACCTGTGCCAAAGGAATTAGGAGGCACCACCAAACAGGTGGATTAATGTTGCAATAAGGAATTGAGTTAGACAATGAGAAATCGAGGTAGGCTGACAGTAGGAAACTGTTAAGTGATGTCAAAGCCTGGAGGTGCATAAGATTTCAGTCCCTAGAAGGGGAGCCAGCAAGGCTGGTATTGTGGAATCAGGGTACTAGGTGAAACACCTGTGTGAGGGCTTAGGCCCAGGGAGGAGGCATAGATCCAATGACCAGAACTGAGCACAAGGAAAGCCTGGACCTTGGGACAAGGCGTGTGCAGAGTGATAAAGAACACAGCTCTGCAGCCTTTCATTCATTTCAAGCTTTGCCTGTGTGCTGGGTACGCAATGAGGTAAGTCACTTCACCACCCTGTGACTCAGTTTTCTGAAGGGAGAGAGGAATTCCATTTTAAAAACTGGGTCACAGTGATAAGCATTACAGCTGATGCTGAGGTTTAGAGTTGGGGTGGAGCTTTTCAAAAATCTACTGACAAAGCTACACTGAGCCGATAAGTGGGATCAAATTGATGTCCCAGCTGTGGGTGGAGAGAAGACCTACCAAGACTAGAATCAGTCCCTTATGAATAACCTTAGAGCCAAGGTTAGGAATTGGGATTCTGGTTCGGCGCCTGCGGCTCAAGCGGCTAAGGCGCCAGCCACATACACCTAAGGTGGCGGGATCGAATCCAGCCCAGGCCCGCCAAACAACGACGGCTGCAACCAAAAATAGACACTGTGGCAGGCACCTGTGGTCCCAGCTACTTGGGAGGCTGAGGCAGGAGACTCACTTGAGCCCAGGAGTTGGAGGTTGCTATGAGCAGTAAAGCCATGGCACTCTACCCAGGGGCTCAGCTTGAGGCTCTGTCTCAAAAAAAAAAAAAAA
>NW_003852504.1:6125516-6129134 GCF_000181295.1 Otolemur garnettii | reverse complement strand
TGGCATCACGCTCACAGCAACCTCCAACTCCTGGGCTCAAGCGAGTCTCCTGCCTCAGCCTCCCAAGCAGCCGGGACCACAGGCGCCCGCCACAACGCCTGGCCATTTCTTGGTTGCAGCCATCACCGTTGCCTGGCGGGCCCGGGCTGGGGACTCGAACCCGCCACCCTAGGTGTATGTGGCTGGCGCCCCAGCCACCTGAGCCACAGGCGCCGAGCCCTCTCTTGTTCTTAATGAGTTCCAGAGAAGGAGATCCCACAGCCTCCTTTGACAGCTTATATTATTGTGCTTTATGATATTGTCAAGAAATGCCTTCCTATTTCTACTACAACTCATTTCCTGTTTCTGAATTAGTAAAAATAGAGATGAGGCTGCCATTGCCTTTTCTCATGGTAGCTCTTTCATCCTATGAAAATAGTTTAGTGCATTAGCTCTCAAACTTCCTTCTAGGAAGAAGAAAAGATCTATCTTAGTATGCACCTGATATGAAGTACCATTAAGAGTGAATGAATTGGGCGGCACCTGTGGCTCAAAGGGGTAGGGCTCCGGCCCCATATACTGGAGGTGGCGGGTTCAAACTCAGCCCTGGCCAAAAAAAAAAAAAAAAAAAAAAAAAGTCTAAAAAAAATCTTAAAAAATAATAAAATAAAAAAATAAAAGAGTGAGTGAATTTACTCCCTTGTGGGCTGAAGTGACGCTTCTGGGTACTTGTCCCAACTAGACTGTTTATCACACAAAGACTTTTTTCTTTCCTTTGTTCACATTTAATTAGCACTTTTGCACAAAACCAAGAAGGGCAGTTAATTTCGTTCCTTAATGAGCGGGCCAAGCACATTGTTCTGACACTAACTTCACTGGTCCTGCCTAATGTCCAGTTCTCTGGACCCGTGTCTGATCACTAATTCTGGAATGCTGCCTGGTGTTTACAGTAGGGTCACCTCAACGTCTATGGCTTACATTGGCAGTGGCTTTCATTTCTTATAAAAGGGTCTTTGAGATCATTAGGGGAGAAGAACCTTGATCAGCCTCCAGACATAAGACTATTATAATATTTGAAATGTTGTTAGCCATGAAGGCAGTATATATTTGGTTTAGAGTACAACTAAGTCTTTTTGGCTTGGAAAGACAATGTAGCATAATGGTTAAAAATAACAGCTCTAGCAATGAACATACCTGGGGTTGAATACCAGTGATGTTAATTACTTGCCCATGATTTCAGACAATCAAGTTAACTTTTCTCCAGGCTTCACTTTTCCTCATTTCTAAAATGAATGTGTATATAATATTACCTGTGTGCATGGATAAACTCATCACAGTAGATTCATAAAATGGAATACCACACATCAATAAATAGGCATGGAGTAGAATGGTAAATTTTATGCTATATACATTTTATCCTAATTCAAAAGTTAATCATGTAATTTACCCAAAATGGTTGAACTGTACATTTTAAATGAGTGAATGATATGGTGTGCAAGTTACCTCTCAATGAAACTGTTTCTAACAGATGGACTGTTGATACATGCAACCACTTGGATGAATCCCAAAATAATTATGTTGAGTGAAAAGAGCCATACAAAAAAGAATATGTGCCATATGATTCCATTTATATAAAACTCTAGAAGATGCATACTAATCTACAGTGACAGAAAGCAGATCAGTTGTTGCTCGGAGAGGGGATGAAGGAGGGGTAGTATGGGAAGCATCAGGAAGGAGAGATTGAAAAGATGGGCAAGGAAACTTTTAGCTATGATAGATGTGTTAATTATCTTGATTGTGGTAAAAGTTTCATGTTAATTATCTTGATTATGGTGATAGTTTTTTAGATGCGTACATATGTCAAAGATCATCAAATTTACACTTTAACTATGTGTTTATTATATGTCAATTATATCTTTAAAATTCTGTTTTTAAAAATAGTAACCTTTTTATATGGCTGGTAAGAGGTTGGAATGAGCCAATGAATGAAAATGGCCTGGCAAATGATAAGTGCTTAATAAATTGAGATGGCTGCTTCAGCCTGTGGTTTTAGCTACTTGGGGGTCTGAGGTGGGAAGATTGCTTGAGAGCAGGAATTTGAAGCTACAGTGAGCTAAGATCACACGACTGCACCCAGCCTGGGCAACAGAGCAAGACTCTGTCTCTAAAAATTGAAAAAAAAAAAAGTGTGTGGGGAAATCAATGCAGGGAGGAGGGTCATCTGAAAATCATTCAAATACTCATCCAGATTTTCCCAAACAATGATCTATCTGGCACTTGACTTCCCTATCTACCAGAGGGAGGACTTGACTTAAGCTCAGTTACCCACCAGACTGATGAAGTTCTTCCTCCATCAGGAAAAACTGCTCGCACTTGTTAAGGTCCCAAGCACAGGGTAGGTGGCTTTCCCAGACCAGTACCCTAAATAGCTGGCATACTAATTCTAGACAACCTAGTGCCAAGCTACCTGTAAATTCCTCACAGACAAAGCTTATCCTATAAAAAGAAAGGAGACAAAAAGAGAAAGAAATCTTAGTTTATTTTTGCTGCTGTAACAGAGCATTTGAGACTGGATACTTTATAAAAATAAGAGATGTATTTCTTACAGTTCTGGAAGCTGGGAAGTCCAAGGTCAAGGCTTTAACATGTTTGGTGTCTGGGGAGGGCCTGCTCTCTCTTTCCAAAATGGTGCCTTGTTGCCACATCCTCCAGAGGTGAGAAAATGGTGTTTTTCACATGACAGAAGATTAGAACAGCCAAGAGAAAAGCCCCTACAGAAAGCCCATTTTTTAAGGCATTGAATCCACCCATAAAGGCAGAGCACCCATGCTCTAATAACACCTTACAGTCTCACCTCTTAATACTGTTACAATGACAATTACATGTCAACATGAGTGTTGGAGGGAGCAAACCTTCAAACCACAGCAGGATTCCTTACACGGACCCAACAAAATCCTGACCTCATCACTCTTGTAATATTTTTTTAATGCTGCATACATTCACAAACTTAATGGCTTAAAACCACATCCATTTATTATTTCACAGTTTCCATTAGTCAAAAGACTGAACACAGCTTAACTGTATTTTCTGCTCATGGTCTTGCAAGACAGACACCAAAGTGCCAATTGGCATGCATTCTCATTTAGAGACTTGACTAGTTATAAGCTCCCTGGAGTTGTTGGCAGAATTCATTTTTTGTGCCTAGAAACCACCCTTCTCATAAGCAGTCCACAACATGGTATTTGCTTCATCAAGGCTACTCATTAAATGCTTTTCACCTCAGGAAGATACTGTGCTCCCTCTAAAGGGTTTTCATGGGCCTGGTACAATGGCTCATGCCTGTACTCCTAGCTTTCTGGAAGGCCAAGGTGGGTGGATTGCTTGAGCTTCTCAGCCTGAGCAAGAGTGAGACCCCCCCCCCAAAAATAGCCAGGTGTTGGCTCGGCGCCTGTGGCTCAAGCGGCTAAGGCACCAGCCACATACACCTAAGGTGGCAGGTTCAAATCCAGCCTGGACCCGCCAAACAACAATAATGGCTGCAATCAAAAAATAGGCGGGCGCCTGTGGTCCCAGCTACTTGGGAGGCTGAGGCAGGAGACTTGCTTGAGCCCAGGAGTTGGAGGTTGCTGTGAGCAGTGA
>NW_003852504.1:6124289-6125290 GCF_000181295.1 Otolemur garnettii | reverse complement strand
CAGTCTCAAAAAAAAAAAAAAAAAAAGCTGGCCCAGTTCAGTGCTTTTCTGTGGTAGGATAGGCATGTTGGAAGAACTCGTGTCTTCTCTCCACTTCTTGACCTTTGGTTTGCACGTCTTCCTCTGGCAATAAAATCATAACCTATTCATTGTGGTATTCAAGCAGCATCCTGATACAGATGTGCCAAATAGAGAGCCGGATGGGCCGCATATTGTGTGGAAAGTTGACACTTAGCCCAACTGGGAGATTTATACTATCCTCACATTTTGTTCTAAGAGGGGTATGTACCAAGAAAAGTAAGGTTTACAATATATTTCTCAACTCTATCTGCCTTATAGATTGGAGAGATTAAAGTATAGCAATATAGATTATAAAAAATCCCAATAAGACATACAAGGGGCCAAAGCACATGAAAAGATGCTCAACGTCATTAGTTATCAGAGAAATGCAAATCAAAACCACAAATGAGAGCACCCTCACTAGGATGGTTGGTTATAATAACAAACAACCAATAGTAACGTGTTGACCAGGATGTGAAGAAATTGGAACGCCTGAGCATTGCTGGTGGGAATATAAAATGGGGCCGTCTCGAAAACAGTTTAGCAGTTCTCAGAAGGTTAACCATAGCCGGGTGCAGTGGTTCACACCTGCAGTCCCAGCACTGTGGGAGGCTGAAGTGGGAGAATTACTGGAGCTCAACAGTTCGAGATTTGTTTGAGAGTGAGACCTCAACTCATTAAAAAAATGAAAAACCCAGCCAGGACCACAGTGAGCCCCTGTAATACCAGCAGCTTCAGCAGGCTGAGGCAGCAGGATAACCCTAGCTCTAGTCCGAGGTTGTAGTGAGCTATGACGCCACTGCACTCTGCTCAGGACATAGGGTGGGACTCTGTCTCAATGACAACAAAAAGTTAACCATTGAGTTAACTTACTGCCCAGCAATTCCACTCCTAGCTATATACTCCCCCAAATTTAAAACACATGTCCAGGCTCGGCGCCT
>NW_003852504.1:6120037-6121580 GCF_000181295.1 Otolemur garnettii | reverse complement strand
AAAGAAATGTGAATGAAAAACTGGGGACTAAAGATGTATTTCTTATAAAGTTTCTTGCAGATTATGAAGTTTCTTGTAGTTTAAAGCCTTGTAACTCAAATTGTGGCCCAGCAGCGTGAGTACCACTTGGGAATTTGTTGGAAATGCAGAATCACTGGTCTCATTGAGACTTACTGAATCAGAATCTGCAGTCAAACCAGATTCACAGGTGTTTGGCATGCACCTTGCAGTCTTAGAAGCACCAGCCTGACAGTTAGCAGGATGACTTCATGACACTTTAATTTGCCCTTTAATCAGTCTGAAAGTAAAGTGGTGGCAGCACATTTAATATAGTATTATGTTGAATATTCTCTAGATAGATTTATCACACTTGTAATCATAATATTAAAAAGTGATTTAAACATAATTCCTATCCTTACTATCAAACTATTACTTTCCATTGCCCTTTGTGTAATAAAATCCTATAATGCATTTCTTTTCAGTGATAATATTTTAGTGGTAATTTGCCATTATTGTAATATAAACAATATTTGTACATATTGAGAAGACAAGCCTGTTTAGTATACTTTTAAAAATTCTTAAAATTTTAGTTAAAAGTATGGGTACAAAGATAATTTGTAATTTTTAAGTTAAATTCAGTAGTAAGGAAAAATATTTAGTGTGTTGTTTGATTAGTATGCCAAGTAGGTAAGTTATACTACACAGTTAAAAGCTGTTCGTTTTCAAAGTTTTGTTATGTCCTTGTTAAATTGCTAAATTACATTTTCAATTTTATGGGACTGCTCTTTCAATTACGTAAAAAAATTAAGATAAAACAGCCAAGCAGTTTCATAAAGCAAAATTGTTACATACATTTATTGGAGCAATATTTGATAACTATACATAGTCTATTGCATATATTTTGGGTATCTATGATATAATAAACTTTGAAAGCGTTTTTGAGGTATCCATCATATATATGCATCTTGTAAAATACAAATAATTCTCTTTTTGCCTTCCTAAAGCAACATTATGTCCTTTAAAGATCCATTTTGATAATAAAACAGTTTTCTTGATCTTCCTATATTGCTAGGGATTTTATTTTGCAGTTCAATAGCAAACTCAAGTGTGAGCATCTAGCTATTAATAGCCACCAAAAAAGGCAGAATTTGTGTTCATTTTTTCCTAAGTCATTGTGGCGTGAGTGGAAGATAGTTTATTTGTGCTTTATTGTAGGCATCTTTCATTAACATGCTTTGACAGTATGTACAGTCCCATTTCTTCTTTCCATCTCTCCTCTCTTCTGGACTTTCACTTTTCAAAGGACAAGGGACAACTTACTCCTTAAGAATTACTCTTTTGGAAATCAAGAAAACAATCTCATTTACAATAGCTACAATCCCCACAAAATATCTAGGAATAAATTTAACCAAGGAGGTCAAAGATCTCTACGAAAGAAGCTACAAAACACCCATGAAAGAAATTGAAGAGGACACAAAAAAAATGGAAAGATAGTCTATGTTCATGGATCATATGTTACGTTAAGATAACCACACTAGGCTCG
>NW_003852504.1:6115492-6116650 GCF_000181295.1 Otolemur garnettii | reverse complement strand
ACATTTTTCCAGAAAGGGAACTCATGCTGAACCCCACAGGGTGCCATTCTGAGATCCTGGAGATCAGGGAAACTTGTGTATGTCTGCAGGCACTGTACAGATACAAGGAGGGATAGATCAGCCTAGGCACTCCCCCGCATGCTTGGAAAGGTCTCTACCACCCTGCTGTGGGCTGTTTTTGAGGCTGAGACATGAGTGGATAGCATTTTCCATCATTTTGGGGGTTTGACACTGAGCCATACCGTGCCCTTAGGCTAGGTTTGGGCTTGACACAGCTGCAGCCTCTACCTGGCTGGGAAGGGACAGAGAAACCAGCACACATCTGGGACAGTATCAGCTACTGTAGGACAATTGCCTGCCAGCAAAACTTGTCTGAGAAGGGCCCTGTCATCTCTGGTAACAGGTCCAGGATGCCATTTTGGGAATTTGGATGAGTTCAGGTTTCATGAGCTGAATTCAGGCTCATGAAGTTCCACCCAGCTGAGGAGAGACAGGGAGCCCAAGCTCTCCTACACACACCTAAGATGATTACTTCTGCCATGCTATGGGCTGCCATGAGACAAAGTTGCAAGCAGACAGCACTCCCTCTCACATCTTGCATATGTTATTTGTCTGGAAAGGGCACCACTCACTCTGGTCCAGGCCCAAGATATTAGTTTGGGAATCTAAAGCTGGACAGATTCACAGCCAAATTCTGTCAGACCTACAATGAAAAACAGGTATCTATTCTGCCGAAACCATTCCATAACATCAAGAAGGGGTGACTCCTCCCAAACTCATTCTGTGAAACCAGTAACACACTGATATGAAATCCAGGAAAGGACACAACAGCAACAAAAAGGAAAACTACAGACAATATCCCCCATAAAAATAGATGCAAAAATCCTAAAGCAAACAAAGAACAACAACAACAACAACAACAAAAAAAAAAACACTAGCAAACAGAATACAATAGCATATAAAAAAAAACCTCATTATGATCAAGTGGGTTTCATTCCAGGGATGCGAGTATAATTCAATATATGCAAACCAATAAATATGATTCACCACATAAACAGAATCTAAAACAAAATCCATATGCTCCTCTTAATAAATTCAGAAAAAGCATTTGATAAAATCCAGCACCTCTTCATGATAAAAACTCTTTTTTTTTTTTTT
>NW_003852504.1:6109618-6112738 GCF_000181295.1 Otolemur garnettii | reverse complement strand
CCCAGGAGTTGGAGGTTGCTGTGAGCTGTAATGCCACGGCACTCTGCCCAGGGGGACAGCTTGAGGCTCTGTCTCAAAAATAAATAAATAAATAAATAAATAGGCCTGGCACCCATAGCTCAGTGATTAGGGCACCAGCTACATAAACCAAATCTGGTGGGTTCAAGCCTGGCCTGGGCCTGCTAAAGAACAATGACAACTACTACAACAACAAAAATAAGTAGCCAGGCATTGTGGTGGATGCTGCTTGAAGGGGCTGAGGCAGGAAGATTGCTTGAGCCCAAGAGTTTGAGGTTGCTGTGAGCTGTAGCACCACAGCACTCCACCAGGGGTGACATAGTGAGACTCTGTCTCAAAAAAAAAAATATATATATATATATATAAACAAAAAGAAAATGTAGAAAAAAAATTCTTCAGGACACAGGACTAGGCATAGAAGTCATGACTAAGACCCCCAAAGCAAATACATCAGTAATGCAAATAAATAAATGGGACTTAATTAAGCTAAAAGTTCTCTGCACAGCAAAAGTAATAACCAACAGTGTAAATAGACAACCTATATAATGGGAAGGAATATTGGCAAATTATACATCTGACAAAGGACTAATATCCAGAATCTACAAGGAACTCAAACAAATCAGCAAGGATAAAAACAAAGAACCCATCCCAAAGAAGATGAAATATCTGGGAATTTACCTAATAAAGGACATGAAACTCCGAGAAAAGAAATAGCTGAAGATGTGAACAAATGGAAAAACATACCATGCTCGTTGGCTGGAAAGAATCAATATTGTTAAAATGTCCATGTTACCCAAAGCAATTTACAGATTCAAGGCAATCCATATTAAAGCACCATTGTCATGCTTTAAAGAGCTTGAAAAAAATAGTGCTTTGTTTTATATGGAATCAGAAAAAACCTCAAATAGCAAATACATTACTCAGAAATAAAAACAAATCAGGAGGTATCACATTACCAGACTTTAGGCTATACTATAAATCTATAGTGATCAAAATAGCCTGGTACTGGCATAAAAACAGAGAGGTAAATTTATGGAACAGAAAAGAAAACCAAGAGATGACCCCAGCTACTTACCACTATTTGATCTTTGATAAGCCTATCAAAAACATTCAGTGGGGGAAGGATTCCCTATTTAACAAATGGTGCTGGGTGAACTGGCTGACAACCTGTAGAAGACCAAAACTGGACCCTCACCTTTTACCATTAACAAAAATTGATTCATTTGTATCAGAATGTTTATTGCAGCCCAATTCATAATTGCTAGGTCATGGAAGAAGCCCAAATGCCCATCAATCCACAAATGGATTAATAAACTGTGGTATATGTACACCATGGAATACTATGCAGCCCTAAAGAAAGATGGAGACTTTACCTCCTTCATGTTCACATGAATGGAACTGGAAAATGTTCTTCTTAGCAAAGTATCACAGGAATGGAAGAAAAAGTATCCAATGTACACAGCCCTATTATGAAACTAATTTATAGATCTCAAATTCAAGCTACAACCTAATTCTAGCCTAAGAATATGGGGAGGGGGTGAGGAAGGGGAGGGGAGAAGGGTGGATGGGTGGTGGAAGAGTGACTGGAAAGATCACCTATATGGTCTGTCTAACAAGGGTACAAGTGAACTTTTCTAGAATTAGAGTATAAATGTTTTAACACAGTAATTAAGTAAATGACACAAAGTCTATGTTAACCAGTTTGATGAGAATATTTCAAATTGTGTATGAAAACACTACACTGTACCCCATGTTTGCATTAATGTATACAGCTATTATTTAATAATAATAATACTAAAGTGAAAATTTAAAAAAAAAATTGATTCACACTGGATGAAAGATTTAAACTTAAGACACAAAACTATAAAAATACTAGAAAATAGGGCAGCGCCTGTGGCTCAGTGGGTAGGGCGCTGGCCCCATATACCGAGGGTGCAGGTTCAAACCTGGCCCCAGCCAAACTACAACAAAAAACAGCCAAGCACTGTATGGGGCGCCTGTGGTGCCAGTGACTTGGGAGGCTGAGGCAAGAGAATCACCTAAGCCCTGGAATTGGAGGTTGCTGTGAGCTGTGATGCCATGGTACTCTACCAAGGGCAACAAAGTGAGACTCTGTCTCTAAAAAAAAAAAAAAAAAAAAACTAGAAAAAAGGGCAGGGAAAACACTTAAGAATTCGGCCTGGAAGAATATTTTATGAGGAGGACCCCCCGCCCAGGCAATTGAAGCAACACCAAAAATACATTACTGGGATCTGATCAAAATAAAAAGCTTCTGCACAGCCAAGAGCACAGTAAGTAAAGCAAACTGACAACCTTCAGAAAGGGAGAAGATTTTTACAAGTTATGCTTCTGACAAAGGTCTAATAACTAGAATCCACAGAGAACTCAAACTAATCAATAAGAAAAGGACAAATAACCCCATTTCTATGTGAGCAGGAGAGTTGAACAGAAACTTCTCTGAAGAAGACAGGCACATGGCTTACGAACACATGAAAAAATGCTCATCATCTTTAATCATCAGAGAAATGCATATCAGAACCTCTTTGAGATATCATCTAACTCTAGTAAGATTAGCCCACATAACAAAATCCTAAAAGCACAGATGTTGGCATGGATGCAGAGAGAAGGGAACACTTCTACACTGCTGGTGGGAATGCAAGCTAATATGGCCTTTCTGGAAAGAAGTTTGGAGAATACTCAAGGAACTAAAAGTGGACCTACTGTTTGATCCTGCAATTCCTCTACTAGGTATATACCCAGATGATCAAAAATCATTTTACAACAAAGACATTTATACCAGAATGTTTATTGCAGCCCAATTCATAATTTCCAAGACATGGAAACAGCCCAAGTGCCCATTGACCCATGACTGGATTAACAAATGGTGGTATATGTACTACTATGCAGCCATAAAAAAGATGGAGACTTCACATCTTTTATGTTTACCTGGATGGAGCTGGAGCATATTTTCCTTAGTAAAGTATCTAAGAATGGGGAAAAAAGTATCCAATGTACTCAATACTAATATGAAATCAATATATAATCACCTGCACATCCATATGAATGGCAAAACATAACTATAATCCAGAAAGCAGAAGGGAA
>NW_003852504.1:6107932-6108984 GCF_000181295.1 Otolemur garnettii | reverse complement strand
GCCACAACACCCGGCTATTTTTTGGCCGAGGCCGGGTTTGAACCCGCCACCCTCAGTATATGGGGCCGGCACCCTACTCACTGAGCCACAGGCGCGGCCTGAACAGGCATTTTTTTAAGAGAAGATATACGAATGGCCAGCAAAGATATGAAGAAAATGTTCAACATCACTAATCATCAGGAAAACAAATTAAAACTACAGTGAGATACCACATTACCCTTGTCAGAATGGCTATTACTAATAAGTCAAAAAGTAATAGATATTGGGTGGTGCCTGGGGCTCAAAGGAGTAGGTCCCTGGCCCCATATGCCAGAGGTGGTGGGCTCAAACTCAGCCCTGGCCAAAAACTGCAAAGAAAAAAAAAATGGTAATAGATAGATATTGATAGGGATGTAGCAGAAAGGAAACACTTATACAGTGTTGGTGGGAATGCAAATTAGTACAACCCCTATGGAAAACAGTATGGAGATTCCTCAAAGAGTTAAAATTAGACCTACCATTCAATCCAGCAATCCTACTACTGGGTATCTGTCCAAAAGAAAAGACGTTATATCAAAAAGACACACGCATTTATATGTTTTATTGCAGCACAATTTACATTTGCAAAGATACGGAATCAGTCTGTGTGCCCATCACCTGATGAATCAATAAACAAAATGTGTTGTTTGCACAACACATACACAAGCCAAGGAACACTACTCAGCCATATAAAAGAATGAAATAATGTCTTTTGTGGCAACTGGGCTAGAACTGGAAGCCAATATCCTAAGTGAAGTATCTCAGGAATGGAAAAACAAATACCACATGTCCTTACTTATTAGTGGGAGCTATGCAGTGGGTATATATGGTTATACAGAGTGGTGTAATAGACTTGGGAGATTCAGAAGGAAGGAGGATGGAGAGGGGTGGTGGGTACATTAAAAGCCTGTCTTCAGGCTCGGCGCCTGTGGCTCAATTGGCTAAGGCGTCAGCCACATACACCTAAGGTGGCGGGTTCGAATCCCCAGCCCGGGCCCGCCAAACAACAATGATGGCTGCAACCAAAAAATGGC
>NW_003852504.1:6094251-6095682 GCF_000181295.1 Otolemur garnettii | reverse complement strand
AACTCCTGGGCTTAAGTGATTCTTTTGCCTCAGCCTCCCAAGTAGCTGGGACTACAGGCACCCGCCACAACGCCTGGCTATTTTTTGGTTGTAGTAGTTGTTGTTTGGTGGGCCTGGGCTGGATTCAAACCCACCAGCTCTGGTGTATGTGACTGGCACCTTCCCCACTTGAGCCACAGGCAGCCAGCCATTTATTTCTGATTTAATTTTGGTTATTTCTTTTCTTCTGATAGGTTTGGGATTGGATTGCTCTTCCTTTTCCATTTCTTTAAGTTTATTCAGTAGATTGTTGATGTGTTCTTTTTCTGGTTTTCACATGTAAGCATCTAGTGCAATAAATTTCCCTTAGGACTGGTTTGTGGTGTCCTTCAAGTTTTGGTAGCTTTTGTCTTTCTTGTTGTTATGCTCAAAGAAGTTAATGATTTCCTTTTTTATCTCTTACTTGACCCAACTGTCATTCAGCGTAAGATTGTTTAATTTCCATACCTTTGTATGGGGATGAAAATTTTTGTTGTAGTTGAGTTCCACCTTTATTGCCTTGTGGTCTGAGAAGATACAGTGTATAATTTCAGTTATTTTGATTTTGTTGAGGTTTGATTTGGGTCCTAGGATATGATCTATTCTGGAGAATATTCCACAAGTTGATGTGAAGAATGTATATTCTTTAGCTTTGGGATGGAATGTTCTACATATGTCCATTAAGCACCGTTGTTCTAGGGTCACATTTAAGTCCCTTGTTTCTTTGTTTAGTTTCTGCTTAGAGGATTCATCCAGCTCTGTAAGAAGGGTATTAAGGCCTCCTGCTATTATGGTGTTATAGGATATCATATTGCTCAGACTGATTAAGGTCTGTTTCAAAAATCTGAGAGCATTTAATTTATTTGGTGCATAAATATTTAGAATTGAAATATCTTCTTGTACTGTTCCCTTCGCCAATATGGAGTGCCCATCTTTGTCTTTTTTGACTGTAGTTGCTTTAAATCCACTTGTATCAGAAAATAAGATTGCAACCCCTCCTTTCTTCTGATTTTCATTTGCCTGAAAAATTGTTTTCCATCAAGGAAACTTTGTCCTTTGAAGCTGGGTGTGTTTCCTGCAGGCAGCATAAGGACGGCTTGTGCCTGTGCCTCTCCAGTGGGGAATTCGAGCCATTAACATTTATTGAGAGAATTGGTAGGTGTGTTGGGGTTCTATTCATCTTATTTTGTGAAGTTCCATTGCTTAGTTTTATCTTTTGCATCCTATGGAAGATAGGTTTTGTCCTTTAGTTTCTGGGTATTTAATTTGCTGGTGGTGGATTGTGATAGTCACTGCATAGAATAGGTTTAAGTATTTCCTATAGAGCTAGTCTTGTTGTGGCAAACTTCCTCAATGTTTGCATATCAGTAAATGATATGATTTCTCTGTCAGTTTTTTTTTTTTTTTTTTTTT
>NW_003852504.1:6086873-6093310 GCF_000181295.1 Otolemur garnettii | reverse complement strand
AAAAAAGAAATAATTTTATAGATATCTTTGACCCCAGGAGTTGGAGGTTGTTGTGAGCTGTGATGCCACGGCACTCTACCCAGGGGGATAGCTTGAGGCTCTGTCTCAAAAAAAAAAGAGCTTTATCCTCTACCTCCGAGATTCTTTCTTCTGGATAGTCTTATCTGTTATTGATACTTTCTACTGCACCTTGAAGTTCCCTGATTGACTACTTCGATTACTTAAGCTCTGCTATATCCTTTCTATATTCTTCATATCATTCATCTCTTATTTGATTCTGTTTTGGGATTTCCTTTTGGTTATTTTCCACTTTTTCAGCAATTTCCTTCATTGTTTTGACCTTCGTATTTTAACTTCTTATTCTGTCAGTTTTAAAATGTCTTTATAGGTAGAATCCTCTGTAGTAGCTGCCTCATGATCTCTCGGGTGGGCTGCTCTGTTCTGGCATGCTGCCAGGATTTTTCTGCTCTTTCTTCCTCATGAATGTTTTCTTTTTGTCTATTTCCTTGCCCTAATTTTTCCTTTCACTTCCTCCTGGTCTTAAAGTTACCGTGCATCTGACTTAAGGTGCTGAAGTGTCCTTTGGGTAAAGAGCTAAAAAAAGAGAAGATTGAAGAGCAAGAAGAGATAAAAGATAAAAAGAAAAAAAGAGAAAAGAGAAAGGAAAGAGGATAATAGAAGGGAAGGAAGGGAAGAACAGAAAGACAGAGACAGGAGTAAGAGTGGTATATAGTAGGGTCATTTGACCCATACCCACAAATCCCAACCTCTAGGGGGCTGGGTTGGGTGGGTCCCTTGAGGCCTGAAGCTCTTTGCCAGCCTGAGCAGACACAAGACCCCACCTCCACCAAATAGAGCAGAAAGACAAAAATGATATAAATCAAAACAAAACAAACAAAGACCTCAAGGGATAAAATTGGGGGGAATAAGCCTAATAGGGGCAGAAAAAATAGCAAACCTGAAGCCCTTATTATTAAAGAAGGAAACATGGAAAAGTTATAATTACACAAGAAAAACAGAAGAAGAAAAGAAAAAAAATCTAGGGGGAAGAAAGTGGAAAAAAATTTTAGAAGAAAAAAATCTATATATGTGTGTGTGTGTGTGTGTGTTTTCATGTATATTGCCTAGACAACAGGTGATCTTCTGGGGTGTGAGATGCTAATCACTATGCTGATATAGCTGTATAAGATGGAGACTGGAAACCTCTGTCTTGTCATGGAGACCTGGTTTCATCTTCCTGACTTCTTTGCCCTCAATCCCCACAGGGCTGGGAGTCTGAAGCTCTCCTCAGCCTGCTTAATAGAAGTGCCTCTATCATTCCAAACCGTGTCCCTTGGCTACATAGTGGCTTTCCCAGGAAAGCGTGTGTCACTGAAATCTTCCCAGGAATTGCTGTCCTGCTTATCAAGCTTGCCAGAACTGACCTCACACTGGGACACTGAGGGCTGACCTTACAAGGAAGCCTTCCCACAATGGCTGTTCCTGGGCCGCAGCCCAACAATGACAGCTCTGCTCTGCCTAGTGACTCAGTCCCGGCCCCTGGGTGCTTTTTAAAATCACTTGCTCACTGGCCCAAGCTCTCTCAACATAACTCAACAAAGTGCCCAGGTCCAAAAAAAAAAAAAAAAAAAAAAAAAAACACCAAGCAAACAAACAAAAAAACCTGAAGGGCAGGCCTTCTCTGTCTGCAAACTGTCACCCCCACCACCACGGCCACACCGGCCAGCACCCACATGCAAGTAATTGCCCCTTCTCCACTGATCCATCCACCTTCTGGGGTCCTGAAGTCTCCCGTTGCCTCCATGTGCCCCTGAAGAGATGTTTCTGTGCAGAGCCCACAAGCCAGAGTTGCCTGGAGTCTTTTCTCCCCAATCTCACCATACACAGCTGCAAAGAAGGTATTTCTAGACCAACATCTTGCTCCACTCCCTGAGTATTATAATTTTAAGACAGAAGATTTATACTATCTGAAGAGAAACCAGGGTATAGAGTATTACAATTTTAATACAGTTTTTTCTTTCCTTAAAACATGTATACACTGGCTCAGCGCCTGTGGCTCAAGTGGCTAAGGGGCCAGCCACATACACCTAAGGTGGCAGGTTGGAATCCAGCCCAAGCCCGCCAAACAACAATGACGGCTGCAACCAAAAAATAGCCAGGCATTGTGGTGGGCACCTGTGGTCCCAGCTACTTGGGAAGCTGAGGCAGGAGAATCGCTTGAGCCCAAGAGTTGGAGGTTGCTGTGAGCTGTGAAGCCACAGCACTCTACCCAGGGGGATAGCTTGAGGCTCTGTCTCAAAAAAAAAAAAGTATACATTTTGATATCATATATATATACACATATATATATATGATGGTACCATATATATATATATATATGATACACACACATATCATATGTACACAAAAGTATGTCATATGTATATATTCAATTTATGTTGTATTAATACATAATACATTACAAGTTTAAACATAATAATAGAAAATGCAACAGCCGGGTGCAGTGGCTCACACCTGTAATCCTAGCACTCTGGGAGGCGAGGCTGGTGGTTTGCCTGAGCTCACGTGTTTGAGACCAGCCTGAGCAAGAGTGAGACCTCATCTCTAAAAATAGCTGGGTGTTGTGGCAGGTGCCTATAATCTCAGCTACTTGGGAGGCTGGGGCAAGACAATCACTTGAGCCCAACATTTTGATGTTACTGTGAGCTATGAAAAAGAAAATGTAGTATACATTAGCATGTATATATTTAATTATAAAAATAATAAAGTGGATAACTGTGTGCCCACCATTCAGCATTTCCCATGTAGATAATCATATGTGTGAATAATGACAGATTTAGTTCTTTCTTTCTAATCCTTACAAATTTAATTTCTTGAATTATTGTGCAAGCTAGGAACTTCAATACATATTGAGAAAAAGTGGTAACAGTTTGTTTTCCATGCTTTTAAAGAGAATGTTTCTAAAGTTTTCCCATTAGGAATATTTGTTGCAGGTTTTTTGCCACCCTTTACCACCTTAAGGAAGTTCCATTACTGAGAACATCATGTTTTTCTCTTCAAATAGGTTGACATGACGAATGACATTTGTAGAGTTTCCTAATGTTGAACCAAACTTGCATTTCTGGGATAACCCCATTTTGATTGTATTATATTCTTCTACAGTGTGTTAGTCCGTTCCGTTCCTGTTGCTATAACAAAATACCTTAGACTGGGGAACTTATGACAGAAATTGTTTTCTGAAAGTTCTGGAAGCCTAGAAGTGTAAGATCATAGCAGAATTGGAGTCCGGTGAGGGCTGCTCTCTGCTTCCATGACAGTGATTTCTTGCTGCATTCTCACATGGTGGAGGGGCAAAAGGGATGAATGTTGTATCTCCCATAGCAGAAGAGATGAAAAGACTTCACAGTTTTTAAAGCCTTTTAAAACTGGGAAGAGCATCAATCCCATTCATAAGGGCGGAACCCTCCTGACCTAATCACCTCCCCAAGGCCTCAGTTCTTAGTACCATCACACTGGGGTTTAAGTTCTACCAAATGAAGTTTGGAGGGACATCTACAACCCTTTACTTATTTTCTTTCTGCTTATCTTATCAATTGAGACTAGTAGGTTAAAATTTTCCAGTATTTTTTGTTGGATTTATAAATTTCTTCCCATAGTTCTATAATTTTTGCTTTGTAGATCTGAGGTCATTGCTTTATGTGCATGCAAGTTATGGAAGTAATATCTTGCTAATGAATATTTTGTCATGACATAGAGACTCTAATGGTGCTTTTTGTCTTAAAGTACATTATAATATTAATTCTGTTTGTGACTGGTAGGTCTTTTTCATCCTTTTACTTGCAACCCTTCTGTGTCTTTATACTCTGTCTCTTATAAATAGCATTTAGCTTGACTTTGTTTATAAATCCAATCTGGCAGTTGTTATCTTTTAGATAGTAAGCTTAGTCTATTTATATTTACTGTGATATCCTCTTTGGATTAATTCCTTCCATGTTACCTTATAATTTCTATTCATCTCACTTTTTCCATGCATCTTTTTTATTGTAAACTTTGAAGTTGTTGGATTTTTGTTGTTCGGTTTTTAACTATTTCATTTTTTTTCTCTCTATGGGTTTAGAATTGATATAGATTACCTTTGAAATTTTACTATGCCTATTCAAGTCTTGTGGTAATCAGCAACATAACTTTTTTCTAAACAATCTAAGAGCCTTAGAGTGTTTTCAGGCCAATTACCTCTTTCTTGACTTGCATGCTATTTGTGACAAGAATGTGTCACCATGCCTTGCATCTCAAACAGACCTTCAAGGCACATATTTTACTGGGGGTTTATTTTTTAAAATTAATTTTCATGTTAAGAAGTTCTATTTTTTTCAGAGTCTACCTGTTTACTCCTCATAGTACCTTATTGCTGGCTCAGCTTTGTTTGCTTTCTTTATTTCTTTATAATGGTTCCATAATCTGTGTCTAACAACCTCAACATCTGTTTCCTTAGGTGGTGAGAGCTCTCTCGTGCTTCCTGGTTTCTAGTTGACCTTCCCTTATAGTGGCTTGCTTTCTTGTATGCTTCTTGTATAATCTTACTTATCTATTAAATCATAGCTGTGTACATTTATGGGGTACAGTGTGCTGGTTTGATATACAATGTGGAGTGCTTACATCAAACCGATTAACATAACCATCAACTCACTTACTTATTGCATTTATACTTTACTCTTAATGGATTTGAAATGTACCATTGCATTGTACACAATAGGTGAGGTCCCACCACATACCCTCCCTCCTCCTGTCCTCCGCCCTCCCTTCCCCCTCCCTCCTGTTCCCTCCTTCTTTCTGACCTGTAGTTGTGTTTTATCATTCATATGAATGTGTAGGTGATTATATATTGGTTTCATAATAGTATTGGGTACATTGGATACATTTTTCCCCCCCATTCTTGAGATACTTTACTAAAAAGAATGTATTTTAGTTCCATCCAGGTAAACACAAAAGCTGTAAAGTCTCCATCCTTTTATGGCTGCATAATATTCCATGGTATACATATACTGCAATTTGTTAATCCATTCATGGGTTGATGGGCATTTGGGCTACTTCCATGAACTGACAATTATTTCCTGGGCTGCAGTAAACATTCTGTTGCAAACGTCTTTATTGTAAGTGATTTTTGATCATCTAGGTAGATACCTAGTAGAGGAATTGCAGGATCAAATGGTAGGTCTACTTTTACTTTCTTGATAATTCTCCAAATTTCTTTCCCAAAAGGCCGTATTAGTTTGCAGTCCCCACCAGCAGTGTAGAAGTGTTCCCTTCTCTCCACATCCATGCCAACATCTGTAGTTTTGGGATTTTGTGATGTGGGCTATTCCCTGAGAGAGTTGTGGGATCACTTCTTGTATAATTTTAATTGAGAGCTCGTTGACTGATCTTGAAGTATGAAAGTCCATGGGCCTAAATTTGGGAGGCTTTTCTCCAGAGCAGAGATATTTCTCCTTCTGCATGTACTCATGGGATACCATTCTCCCAGAAAAACTTAGCCCATTGGTCTCATCTCAGTTGAAGAATACTGATGACACTAGCTTAAGGCTTAATAACCTAATAGCAATGCTGCCGTAGCCACCTTCTCTAAGGGGAATGCCACTCATCTTTATGTCCTCCACAGGCCCCAGTTCTCAGTTTCTTTGCATAATCTAAGATCAAATCTACTAATTGTATTTTAGTTTTGATTATATTGTCTTTTTCATTCTATATGTTCTGTGATTGTTTTTCAAATCTATTTATTTCCTTTAAAACTTCTCTCTTTAAGAAAAAATATTTTCTTTCTTTTTTTTTTTTTTTTTTGAGACAGAGCCCCAAGTTGTCCCCCTGGGTAGAGTGCTGTGGCATCACAGCTCACAGAAACCTCCAACTCCTGGGCTCAAGGGAGTCTCCTGTCTCTGCCTCCCAAGTAGCTGGGACCACAGGCGCCTGCCACAAAGCCCGGCCATTTTTTGGTTGCAGCATCATTGTTGTTTGGTGGGCCTGGGCTGGATCTGAACCCACCACCTTAGGTGTATGTGGCTGGTGCCTTAGCCACTTGAGCCACAGGCACTGAGCCAAGAAAAAATATTTTCAAGTGTCCTTTTTCTCCTCTCTTTCCCCAGGCCTGAAGTATCTACTATGATAGTTTTCTAACTAGTTTCCCTATTTCTGTCTTCAGGGTATGAGTAATGGAAAACAAGATTGGTGGCTCGGTGCCTGTGGCTCAAGTGGCTAAGGGGCCAGCCACATACACCTAAGGTGGCAGGTTCGAATCCAGCTTGGGCCCGCCAAACAACAATGATGGCTGCAACCAAAAAAATAGCCAGGCATTGCGGCGGGCGCCTGTGGTCCCAGGTACTTGGGAGACTGAGGCAGTAGACTCGCTTGAGCCCAGGAGTTGGAGGTTGCTGTGAGCTGTGATG
>NW_003852504.1:6085568-6086685 GCF_000181295.1 Otolemur garnettii | reverse complement strand
AGACTATGTGTTAGGACATTTACTAAATAAGATGATTTAGAGAGGGGTGACTTTTTTCTTTCTTGTATCATGTATAAAGGATTTTCAACCACTTAAACTTCCAAATTTCATTGATTCTAAAATGCATATTTCCTTACATTTAACATCCCTGAAATTGGGATGAGCCTTACAATCGCTGTCAGCCTTGTTGCACTCATGACATTGTTGTCATACCCACATGGGCAAATTTGATCCAAATATCTTCTGGGGTCTTCTGGTAAGATCAGGAAAACACTAACATGAAGATTTGCAGAGTAAGTCTGAGCAACCTGGATGATCATCCTCTAGAAAATAGTGAGGCACTCCTTTAGCATCTTCAATGCCCTTGCCGGTGCAGAGGATGATTCTGTGTGCAAAAATCACAGGACTCAATGGCTCAGAGTCAAAAAAGCTAAAGAAAGTTAGGCTTGGCTCAGCGCCTGTGACTCAAGCGGCTAAAGCGCCAGCCACATACACCGGAGCTGGCAGGTTTGAACCCAGCCCGGGCCACCAAACAACAATGATGGCTGCAACAACAACGACGACAAAATAGCCAGGCACTGTGGCAGGCACCTGTAGGCCTAGCTACTTGGAAGGCTGAGGCAGGAGACTCACTTTAGCTCAGGAGTTGGAGGTTGCTCTGTGAGCTGTGATGCCACGGCACTCTACCCAGGGTGAGAACTTGAGGCTCTGTCTCAAAAAAGAAAAAGAAAAAGAAAAAAAGAAAGTTGGGCTTAATGAGAAGTTTTTAAAATACCATACTCAGGCTCAGCACCTGTACTTCAGAGGTTAGGGTGCTGGCAGGTTCAAACCCGGCTCAGGCCTGCTAAACATCAATGGCAAAAACAACAACAAAAATAGCTGGGCATTGTGGCAGGCGCCTATAGTCCTAGCTACTTCGGAGGCTGAGGTAGGAGAATCACTTAAGCCCAAGAGTTTGAGGTTGCTGTGAGCTATGATGCCATGGCACTCTACCAAGGGCCACATAGTGAAACTCTGTCTTTAAAAAAATAAAATAAAATAGGCTCGGCACCTGTGGCTCAAGTGGCTAAGGTGCCAGCCACATACACCTAAGGTGGCAGGTTCGAATCCAGCCCAG
>NW_003852504.1:6081776-6082886 GCF_000181295.1 Otolemur garnettii | reverse complement strand
GCGCCTGTGGTCCCAGCTACTTGGGAGGCTGAGGCAAGAGAATCGCTTAAGCCCAGAAGTTGGAGGTTGCTGTGAGCTGTGATGCCATCAGCCCTCTACCTAAGGGGACAGCTTAAGGCTCTGTCTCAAAAGAAACAAAAAAAAACAAAAACAAGAAAGTGCTCCAGGTGAGATTTGAACTCACAGCCTTGGCAACAATATTGTTATGATATAAATGCCATGCGCTAATCAATTGCGCCACAGGAGCAGTAGATGTAGCTTTTCTCAGAAGGATACTTCAGTTGTTCATAGACACATGACCTCACCAGATAGCTCCACCTTCTGTTGCATATGCAAATAAAAGTTAAAATGAAAAAATAGCAGGTGGGGGTCGTGCCTGTGGCTCAAGGAGCAGGGCCCCGGCCCCATATGCCGGAGGTGGTGGGTTCAAACCTGCCCTGGCCAAAAACTGCAAAAAAAAAAAAAAAATAGCAGGTCATTGTGGTGGGTGCCTGTAGTCCCTGCTACTTGGGAGGCTGAAGCAAGAGAATTGCGTAAGCCCAAGAATTTGAGGTTGCTGTGAGCTGTGATGCCACCCACAGCAGTCTACTGAGGGTGCCATACTAAGATTCTGTCTCAAATGAAGAACAAAGAAGAAAGTGTTCCAGGTGAGACTTGAACTCACAACCTTGGTAACAATATGTTATGCTATTAATACCATGTGCTAACCAATTACACCACAGGAACACTTGGCTGTGCACTTCCTCAGTAGAGTACTTCAGTTGTTCATAGCCATGTGACCTCACCAGAAAGTTCCGCCTTCTGTTGCATATGCAAATAAAAATTAAAATAAAAAATAGCTGAGCGTTGTGGCGGGTGCCTGTCGTCCCAGCTACTTGGGAGGCTGAGGCAAGAGAGTTGCTTAAACCCAAGAGTTGGAGGTTTCTGTGAGCTGTGACACTACAGCACTCTACCAAGGGTCTCAAAAATAAAATAAATAAAAATAATTTTCTTTTTTTGAATTCCCATATCATTTAATTCCATTTATGGTACTTATTACTTTCCTTATTTTACTAGAGTTATTTGTGTACATGGCTTATCCTTTCTTCTAGTCTGTATTTTTTTTTTTTT
>NW_003852504.1:6078292-6080098 GCF_000181295.1 Otolemur garnettii | reverse complement strand
CTTGAGTCACAGGTGCCAAGCCTAGTATACTTTCTTTAAAATTTTTTTGGTAGTTGTGCATTAATGTTCTTGCAGGGTTTTTACAGATAATGAAATTATTCATATAATGTAAAAAGAAAGTAAATACATATGCGTAACATTTTCTTCATTTGAATCTGTTCCTTAGCATAATTCCCAGGAGTGTAATTACTAGGTTGAGGGCTCCTGATGTGTCCAAAATGCTTTCTGTAGTGAACATCTCTTCCAAGCAGTCACCTGATGAGTGGCATTGATTCCACCACCACCTTTCAAGCATGAGCCCTCACTAGTCTTAGTCAAACTGAGTCAGCCATCCTTTTGCCATGCTGTTTGAGATAAACCAGGCCTTAACTATTTTGAATGTGGTATTCCCCTGGCCACAGAAATTGGTTCAGTCGTAGTCCCAGTAGTATGAAGCTCAGGATTTCTTTCCTGGTTATAGAAGGCAGCATGCTTTTTCCCCCCAGGATATTCAAGATAAAGGGAATAGCCTTGTTGCTTTGGCAGCCATTTGGCAACAATGAGGGGTGGCAGCCTGAGGATGAAGCAGACACAAAGAGGCAGGCGGGGCTGAAGGAATTACAAAATGTATGGTAGGTTAGACAGTGATAAATGCTACAGTTCAAGACAAATAATGGCCAGTAATGAGGTTAGGTAGTGCTTGGTGGAGATGTTGCTATCTCATATAGGGTGGCAAAGGACATTTGAGCATGTGGATAGCTGGGTGAACTGTATTTCAGGCAGAGGAAAATAGCAAACGCAAAGGCCCAGAATAAGGGGCATGAATGGTAAGTTCATGAAACAGCATGACGGTTAGCATGGTTGGAGCGGTGTGGTAGAGAAGGAAATGAGGTCAGAGAGGAACTGGGAATCCAGATTATATAGATCTTGGTTGATATCACAAGAGTTTTTGATTTTATTGTACTGAGGTTTACTTGTGTAGACAGTGTTGTCAGAACGGTTCATCATGTCCTGGATTTCTTTTCCTGACACAGATCACCTTTTCAAAGATGTAAAATATATATATATATATATATATATGTAAAATCATCTTTGTTTCTGCTCATTTTCAATTAACTTGATCTTCCATACCTAATGTTAATATTTTACTCCATCTAGAAATTATAGTGTATAATATAAAGTATGAATTCAAACTATTTTTTTCTCAAAGTGCTATAGTTATCCTAACATAGTAAATTATTATGCATAAATAATTTATTTCTGGATTGTTTTCCTTTTCTATTGCTGTTCTTTATCTTTCTTTTTTAATCACTATGAGGTCTCTCTTGATTATTAGTATTTTGTGATTTTTTTCCAATACTATTTGCTAAGGTAGATACTTTCTCCTTTTTCTTCCTTTGCAAAATATTCTTTTAATATTATCAACTAGTTTATTTCCCTCAATGAATTTTGGTATCATTTTGTTGAATGTCATAGCAAATACTGGGATTTAGATTAGAAAATTATCCTAATTTGGTACATTATAATTGAGGAATGATCTGCTATAATAGGGAAAATAATTGTTTTTGAGATGGGGGTCTTGCTGTATTGTCCAGGCTGGTCTCAAACTCCTCGACTTGAGCAATCCTCCTGCCTCAGGCTCCCAAGTGGCTAAGATTACAGACATGCACCCCTGTGCCCAGCTCCAGGAAACTAATTTCAATGTGTTAATATATGTCTAACTGAATTCTTCCTTGGCCTAGAGATTTGTTCAAATGGTGATTTTGTATTTTGTGGGAATAAATCCGTATCAGTTTGATTAGGTTGAAATTTGAGAATTTAAGGGTA
>NW_003852504.1:6074923-6077882 GCF_000181295.1 Otolemur garnettii | reverse complement strand
GGTTCAAACCCAGCCCCGGCCAAAAAAAAAAAAAAAAAGAAAGAAAAGAAATTTGGGGATTTAAATTTTTTCAATAAATGTTTTATTTTAATTTCTGTGGAAGTTAGTGTCAGGGTAGGATGGAACAACCTAGTATGTAAAGTTGAGGATATTGTCATTTATTTACCTTACAAATATTTGTTGAATACCTGTCATGTGTGCTAAGTTCTGGGAGCACAACCATGAACAAAACATACAAAATCCCCGCACTCTTGAATCTCACAGTCTAATCACAGAGTGTGTAATGAGCAATGATAACAATTAAACGCTTGCTCCCAGACTGCAGTGGATTTTACCGAGAAGTACAAGAAGATTGCTTCTCCATAGTTTAGTGTACTTTCTGCTTTGTTTTACGTGGATTTGATTTTGAAATTTTGCCATGGATAGCTAGGAATGACTTGTAATGATATTGAGTAATATACAGAATATAATGTGAACGTGAAACTGTCATTGAAATTTGCTACCCCTGCACCTGGACTGCAGCTGTACCCATGAATCTTTATTCGGAGAGGAATGGGTTTCTTGTTTGCCCTTAGAAGAGTTTTGTAAACATATGCTCAGTGACCCATGTAATAATGTGAAAGTTGCATTAGGCTTATGGAACTCAAACAGCTTGGTATAATCTCCCTAATTATTTTTGATATTTGATTTGATTCTTCACTTTGATCGTCTTCACTGACTATTTTTATCTGCGTAGATACTGGAGGGGCATTGAAAACAAAGGACAAAATCTGAAAGCAAATAGTAAAAGCCTTTATGGAAGGGACGTGAAGGACAGACAGTATCATTGTGTAATGACAACTAATATGAAAACACTAAGATGATTGGGAGAAGATGACAAGGATGTACAAAGTAAGGTAATTAAGATTTTATAAACTTCTAGATCACTGATGAGATTGGACTCAGTTTAGAAATTAATTAGAACATACTCAGTGGTCTGAAAAAATTCCTTTTGGCATGGGTCTAAATCTGAACAGTTTGAATTTCTCAAAAACAACAGTTGTGGTAGAACAGCTGTTATTTTAAAACTGCGAATCTCTACAGAACAAACCCTGTGCCCTGGATTTGGCTGTATTTCATTAGTAGGGCTGAAGCTCCTGGAAGAAAAAGCAATCTTGAGTCTTGGGATGGGAAAGAATATTGAGCCTTGACACTCTGGTACTTTTCACAGCAGCTTGCAAAAGGGCATTTTGAAGGGAGGGGATGTTTGAGGAGTCTATAAGAAGAGTCAAAGAAGAAGGCAAGAGGGGAGGGAATCAGCAGTGGAACTGCCTGTGACAAAAGGACAAGCAATCTCGGATCAGTACAGAGAAGCATGAAAAGAGGAAGCAACTGTGGGGATCTGGAAGAGAAAGCTGCGTTTATTAACATACAGTAACTGCTAACAGCGGATCAACTCCCTTGCCCTTACTAGCCCATTTACCTTTCACAGCCCCTCTATGAGATAGTTACTTTTTTAAAATATATATATAGATAGATATATATTTTTTTAATTGAGACAGAGTCTCACTTTGTGGCCCTTCGTAGAGTGCCGTGGCATCATAGCTCATAGCAACCTCCAGCTCTTGAGCTGGAGCGAGTCTCTTGCCTCAGCCTCCCAAGTAGGATATAGTTACTTTTATTACTCCATTTTACAAATAAGAAAACTAGGGTACAGCGAACTGGAGCAATGTACCTGAACTTACTCAGTAAGTGACAGAGCTTGCTTACTTACTTAACTCAGTTCCTGATGGTCCGTTGTTGAGTTCATGCTCTTAACCATTACGCTTCATGATCTTTTTCAAACCTTATGAAAAGAGCTAGAGCAGCATTTTGACATCATCCCAAGGCCAAAATTTTTCTTTTGTTGTAGTTATTATTATTCTGTGTTTAGCATACAGAGATTTCTTTTGTGAAATGAGGTGCTTTGAGCCTCTTGGGGTTCCTCCTTGTACAAAGGTTGATTTTGCTTTTTTTTTAGTTTTCTCAGGCCGAACAGTGAAGAAAGGTTGAATCTTTATATTTCTTTCTTTTTTTTTTTTTTGAGACAGAGTCTCAAGCTGTCACCATGGGTAGAGTGCTGTGGCATCACAGCTCACAGCAACCTCCAACTCCTGGGCTTGATCAAGCGAGTCTCCTGCCTCAGCCTCCCAGGTAGCTGGGACCACAGGCGCCGGCCACAACACTTGGCTATTTTTTTGTTTGTTTGCAGCCATCATTGTTGTTTGGTGGGCCCAGGCTGGATTCGAACCCACCACCTTAGGTGTATGTGGCTGACGCCTTAGCCACTTGAGCCACAGGCGCCAAGCTGAATCTTTATATTTCTGAGCCAATTTCAATATTAAATCCATAATCTAGGCTAGCACACGCTTTTGATTCTTCATGTATTTTATGTGAGAATCACCGCTGACCTTAGAAGCCCATTGTGCGCAGGGAGAATGACTGTCTTAGAGTGATTTAACTGAGCTTCTGTGGCATCCGTCAGTATAAAATTAGGCTTGTAAAGCAAATTAAAAGGGTGGGAACGTTAGAGTGATTAGAAAGAAAGGGAAATAAGTCTTCAGAAGAGAAAGGCTTGAGAAAAGATGGAGAAAGCGGAATCAAAATGCACAAAGTCCTTTGGATTGCATTCCCTTCTTTTAGGAGAATAGAGCCGAGATGTGCTGGAGAGGTCTAGGGAGCCAAATACAAGGGTCTTAGTGTATTCTGGTGAGCTCTGGCCTGAAGTTATCAGGTGAGAAAATGAAACTGTATAACTTTCTGTACTTTGGACAGGGTTTGGAGAAGCTACCCCTACTATACTTTGAGGTTTCCTTTTAAGGTTATCATGTAAAATATATAATATTAATAAAAATCCCCCAAAGATTTTTGTCATAAGCAACTTAGATACACTGGATTTCTGGAGTTATTTTTCCCCCCAAGGATGTGGTGCAAAAAAAAA
>NW_003852504.1:6072023-6074235 GCF_000181295.1 Otolemur garnettii | reverse complement strand
TTTTTTTTTTTGGTTTTTTAGAGACAGGGGTCTCACTCTTGCTCAGACTGGTCTCAAACTCATGAGCATAGGCCATCCACCTGCCTCAGCCTCCCAAGCTCTGGGATTACAGGTGTGAGCCACCATGCCCAGCCCCGATGGTTGATATCTTTAGTATTTACTATTCCGTCTATGAACATGGCATGTTTATTTATTAAATTCATCTTTTATATCTGCTGAAAGGAAAATTTCTACCTTGGTTAATTAAATCAAACCTAGAAACTTAACTCTTGTCCCCTACAATTGTCTGCTGCGGGGGTCTGTTGGAGTAGCTAGTACTTGAGAGCATGGAGTTTGGAGTTAGAACTGCAATTCTCTTCTAGTTCTGCCATTTTCCTTACTGTGTGGTTTTGGATAAATCACTACACCTCTCTTAGGTTCATTTTTCAAATCTGTAAGTTGGGGTTAATAAAAGTGCCTACCTCACCAGGTTGGTAATAGAGTTGACTTAGCTAATGGGTGGTGCCTGTGACTCAAGGAGTAGGGCGCCGGCCCCATATACCAGAGGTGGCAGGTTCAAACCCAGCCCTGGCCAAAAACTGCCCCCAAAATAAATAAATTAATTTTTTTTAAAAAAAAGCAGTGCTGTTCCTGGCTCAAGAGCTCAATTATTAATAATCACTGACAGCCAGGCCAGGCATAGTGACTCACGCCTGTAATCCCAGCACTTGGAAGGCCAAGACAGGAGGATTGCCTGAGCTCACAGGTTCGAGACCAGCATGAGCAAGAGTGTGACCTCGTCTGAAAAAAAATAGCCTGGTGCCATGGTGGGTGCCTGTAGTCCCAGCTACTTAGGAGGTTGAGGAAAGATAAATGCTTGAGCCCAAGAGTTTGAGGTTGTTTTGAGCTATGATGCTATGGCATTCTACCAAAGGTGACAAAGTGAGACTCTGTCTCAAAAAAAAAAAACAAATTACAGCCTCATTTATGCCTGCCAATTGAAAAAAGAGGTCCTACTTTCCCTTTGGCACTTTGGTCTAAATGTAGACACATTAACCTTTACTGAGTACCTTCTAGTATAGTTGAGGTAAAGCTGGTATGTTGAACAAGATTGTTCTAGACTCCAGAGTCTAGGGAATAACAGCAGATAAGTAGAGAATAACATGAAACCTGGTATTATGCTTTACAAGATGAGCCTTACAGCTTGGCGCCTGTAGCTCAGTATAGTTAGGGTGCTGGCCTCATATGCCCGGGCTGGCAGGTTCAAACCCAGCTCAGGCCTGCCAAACAACAATAACAACTACAAAAAAAAAAAAAAAAGCTGGGCACTGTGGCACGCACCTGTAGTCCCAGCTACTTGGGAGGCTGAGGCAAGAGAATCTCTTAAGCCCAAGAGTTTGAGGTTGCTGTTAGCTGTGATGCCATGGCACCTTATTGAGGGCTACATAGTGAGACTCTGTCTCAAAAAATATATATATATATATGAGACTTACTTTTCAAAGCCCCATCTATTTGCAGAGGTGGATATCATCTTAGCAACACGCTTTCACCAAGGTGAGAACTTCTGAATCCTCTGGTGTCTGAATCCAAGAGAGCTAGACTTAGAAACTCTTCATTTTCTTGCATACCTAGGGCCTACCTTCTTAGTTTCTCATTTCTATCTTTTTGCCCATATGGTTCACAATCTGGAATAACCCCTGTTGTCTAGGGAGATCCTATCCATGCTTCACCCCATGAGTGTGGATTTTCCCTACAGTCGCAACTTTAAAAGAATAGTAGAAAATAACACAATAGTATCAGCAGTTGTACAAAACACACATGTATAAGTAGAAGTGGTACATGCATGTAATCCTAGCACTCTGGGAGACCGAGGCAGGTGGATTGCTTGAGCTCGGGAGTTCAAGACCAGCCTGAGCAAGAGTGAGACCCAGTCTCTAAAAAGCTGGGCATTGTGGTGGGTGCTTATAGTCCCAAATACTTGGAAGGTTGAGGCCAGAGAATTCCTTGAGCTCAAGAGTTTGAGGTTGCTGTAAGCTGTGATGCCACAGCATTCTACCGAAGGTGACAAAGTGAGACTCTGTCTCCAAAGAAAAAGAAAGAAAGAAAGAAGGTAGCTTTTGTTACATCTAATAATAGAATAGTTTATAGTTTTTAAATACAGATATAGAGAGGATAATATAACTCTCCTATCATGTTTATTCTTAATTTTTTTTATTTTGCATTTTTCTATGGT
>NW_003852504.1:6070575-6071545 GCF_000181295.1 Otolemur garnettii | reverse complement strand
CTTGGGCTTATGTGATTCTCTTGCCTCAGCCTCTCAAGCAGCTGGAACTGCAGGCACCCGCCATAATGCCTGGCGATTTTTTGGTTGTAGTTGTCGTTGTTTGGCAGGCCCAGACTGGATTCGAACTGCCAGCTCCAGTGTATGTGGCTGGTGCCGGCTTGAGCCACAGGCGCCGAGCCTGCTTGTCTTTTCAAAAAATAAATACGTTCAGTATTTCTTTAGTTACATACGATTTTGCCTGGTATTTAAAAGCAGTGTTATTCTTTTCATGTCTATCATTATTATGTTTGTCCTTCTATTCCTAATTTTACAGAATGTGTATTAAATGTTATGATTTGCTTTTTTGAATATCCCTGAGAAATGATTCTTCATCCATTTGGCAAATATTTATTAAGCTTTCGCTATGAGTCACCTACTGTGTGAGGATGCTGGAGAGAGAGAGAGGAATAGTGTCACAGGCTAGTAGTCAGAAGGGCAAAATACCAAGTATTACAATACCACATGATAAAGTCTAAAACAGAGGGCAGTTTAACCCAGAGCTTCCCAAATGATGCTCCTGATATATTGGGTCTGGGCTGCAGGCAGAGCTGCAACCCAGTTTTCAGCTGATACACACAAGAAGAGCTAGACCATTGGAAATACTGAAATACTTCCATAGTAAATCACAATTTCCCTAAGGATAATGAGTGACCCTTCACTGACCTAGCTATGCTCCCCCAGGTTTCCCCCAAACCTACCAATTAAAAGGGTAACATCTGGCACAGCAAGGGACCACTAGGACCCTGATGTAATGTTACTGCCCGTCATCTATTGTTCATTCTGATTGGTCAATTTCTGTGCCTTACCACTTGGTAAATATTGTGAATAGCATGACTGGTTATAGATGTGCCAATATATTCATACACTCAGCTCTCAGAGTGGCCAGTGTGCTTGGGACAGCCAGAAAGCCCATTTCCCCACTTACAGCTCG
>NW_003852504.1:6068463-6070440 GCF_000181295.1 Otolemur garnettii | reverse complement strand
GTACACTTCAGTGGCCTATACAAATATTTTCATTTTCTCCATATGTCATAAAAAAGTTGAGAACATTTATTTAATCTATAGTTGTATCATATTAATAGACTGCCCTAGCCTGAACCATTGTTGCTTTTCTAGGATACTGGGATGTTTTGCACCTTTCAAGGTTTTTCGAAACTATATTTGTTAGTGTTTGAGCTAAGGTTTTTTTTGTTTTTGTTTTTGTTTTCTTTTGAGACACAGTGTCACTATGTCACCCTCAGTACAGTGCTATGGCGTCATAGCTCACAGCAACCTCCAACTCTTGGGCTCAAGCCATTCCTTTGCCTCAGCCTCCAAAGCAGCTGGGACTACGGGCGCCTGGCACAATGGCCAGCTAGTTTTTGTTGCAGTTGTCATTGTTGATCAGCAGGCCTGGGCCGGGTTCGAACCCGCAAGCCTGGGTGCACATGGCTGGCACCATAACCACTGTGCTACAGGCACCAAACCTGATCCAAGTCTTTTGACAATAAACTGTAATATAGTTTATATAAAGTCTCTGGGTTTTTTTGTTTTATTTTATCTTTATTAGGTTTTGAGGTCAGGACCATATTTGTTTCATGGAATGAATTAGATATGCCTAACTTCTATTTTTTTTTTGAAGGTTTGAAGCTTCTTATCATGTTTGGAGACCTCATGTGTCAGTTTCTCAGTTCATTCTTCAGTCATTGATTTACTCAGATTTTCTACTTGTAGTATGAATTTTATTATTTTTTATTTTTGCAGAGAAAAGCAACCATTGTACCAATTGTACATACCATTTCTTTGCAATTAAAAAATATTGTTTATACTGGTTGTTATATCCCCCTACTCATTTCTAATTTTATATGTGTGTTTTTCTTACTAGGTTTGCCAGAGTTTTATCAACTTTATTAGCCTTTTCAAGCAACTGGCTCTCGAATTTATTTATTCATTCCACTGTTTTTACAGCCTTTAATTTATTTATTTTTGCTTTTATCTTTATTATTTCCTTCCTCCTATTTTCCTGCACAATGTTTTTGCTCTTTCTGCAAATGTTAAGTTCAAAGTTTGGTTTGTTTTATTGGCCTTAAAGTTTAATAAGGAGCGGTAAAGATGATGCCACGATATGTGGGTCAAAAGCCACTTTCTCTGAGCTAGATAGATGCTGGCAGAAATGGAAAATGGGAATTGCCAGGAGTCCAAAGCCAGAAAAAGGAGGAGAGCAGCAAACCTCCTTCACAATAAACCTCACTTCAACATTTTCCCAAAGCGTTTCTCCACAGTGGGGCAGTAGGGAGTAAGAAGTGTTGGAACTAGCTTTCTGGAGAGGCAAAGGTACTCTGCTGTGCTTGGAAACCTGTGTGTATTTTATGCTGGGACTCCGCCACCCAGCCTGTTTGCCGCTGGTGTAGGTGCGTGCTTGTAATTCTTATCCCCAGGTGTTGACTTTTTCTGAGTCTTGCTGTCCTTCCTGCTTGCTGCAGTAGTTGAGAAGTTCAACTTTCCAGACTGCTGTTTTAGCTAAGTTAAATTGCCTGACTCCCTCCAGGGGCCAAGCCCAAGAAGCCTTTGAAAGTTTTGAGCTTCAGCTAGGAGATGCCTGCTGCCACTACCACCTAGGCTCCCTCCTCTTGCTCAAAGGTTTGGCATTAAGGGCTTAAGGCATAGATTGGCTATCTCATGGTCCCAGGAGGAACTGATGAGAGATGGTTTGTGTGCTCAAATTGATTTATAGGTGTGTGTGGAGGAAGTGGAGGAGGAGAAGAAATAAGAAGAGTAAAAAAAAATGAGAGTAGGTTATAAAGGAAGGGATTCCCAGAACAAGAGGAAGCAGGTGCAGGGAAATCCCATGCTTTTCTTCCCAAAGCTCAGGCATCCTGCTTCTGAACCTCTCCCCTTCAAAAACTTATTTCTCCTATGCTGGCTCTTGTTATGAATCAGTAGGGGGCAGCAGTCCCAGTTTTAAATGTAAGTATTATAATA
>NW_003852504.1:6065983-6067859 GCF_000181295.1 Otolemur garnettii | reverse complement strand
AACCCACCACCTTAGGTGTACGTGACTGGCGCCTTAGCCGGTTGAGCTATAGGCGCCGAGCCCTAGCCTTCTTTCTTAAAGCTGGCCAAACCCTTTTGCACGTTTACACTTTCTAGTCCATCTGGCTTTTTTCATGGCCAACTCTTTTTCATCATTTCATTTTTCCCATCATCCTTCTCATCATTTAGATCAAATGAATCATTTAAGTAAAGTGTTACTTACTTGGAGAAGCCCTTCCTGATCCCATTAGACTAACAAAGCACTGCTTTCCAACCCCAAGCTACTGTTAATCCCATTTTCTTGCTTTATTTTCCTTATAGAAAATCTCATTTGTTTCCATGTCTGCCTCTTTTACCTGTATGTTAGCTTCATTAGGCCAAGGATCTTATTGCCTGGTTCACTGCTGAATGCTTAGGTGCCTGTAACTCTTCAGCACATACTAGCTAGTCAATAAATCTGTCTTGAAGGAATGAATGAATCTATGTGCCAAGCATTACGCTATGAGCTGGTAGTACAAACCCAGAGGGAGATCATAGAACAGTGGAAGGGAAAGCTATATAAGTGGATAATTGTTAAATAATGGGATACATATATACTGTACCATTATAGGCTTTGCCTCCGTACTCAGAAAGGATTGGTTTTAAATCCTGGCTCTACCATTTACTAGTCTCATGACTTTAGATGATTGCTCAATTTTCTCTGTGGCTCACTTTCTTCGTTTATACAAAGAGAATAACAATAATAATACTTCTCTCATAGAATTATTACGAACATCACATGAGATACATCTAAAGGGTCAATACAGTGTTTGATAAATGGGAGTTAGTATTACTTAATCCCTAAAGTGTTATATGTAGAGTATGCTGTGATTTTAAATCCTTTGTTGTTGTTGTTGTTGTTGTTGCTGTTGCTTTTGCCCACCTTTGGCTGTGGCTTTTCTAGTGGAGAGCAGTCCAGACGTGGAAGGAGCTGCAGTCATGTTCATTAACAGTAAGCTCACTTAGAACAGCTCCGGCCTGGCTGATGGAGCTGGAAAGTGCTTTTCTGAGAGGGAATGGTGCCTCCTACTTTCCATTCCATCTTAAAAAGCCAGACCAGTACAGGGAAATTAATTCAGGCCTTTAAAAGCTGATAAATGCAAAGGCACTTACTGCTAATATTTCAATCAAGTGTCAAGATAGAACTGATTAAAAGAGCATTCAGAAGCTTCCAGTGGATGGAAGCTGGATTCCTTAACCATTGTAATGTAAGACATCATTTTAATTTTTTTATTTGACCCCACCTAGTGCCACCCTACAAATACTTTAAGAAAAAAAAAAGTACTATTTTGTAAAGTGCCACTCTGTGTTAATTTAAGAGAAATGTATTTACATGCATTTGGCATCCTTTCAGCCTTCCTTCATAATTGTGGGACTAATTAAACATATACTTGCAAGCAATCAGTGTCAGAGCTAAAAGGGCTTGTAGGGATTACTCAGGTGAATCTCTCATTTTGTAGAGAAGAAACAGGCCCAGCATCTTGCTTGAGACATATGGCTTGAAGAAAGCAGTGTTGTAGAAAGTTTAGTCTGGTAGCACAGCAGCAAATCTCCACTGGCCTGCTACCAATTTGAATCTCCACTTTTTTGTTCTGGCCCTGCTCCTCATGTTTCCATTTCGTTAATTAAACAAAGTAACTGAGCGCCTACTCTGTGCCATATCTGCTGCTAGGTGGTAGATATGGGTGTATACGCACATGGCCCAGTTTTTATTCATCTGGTGGTGTAGAAGAGAAACCGATCGGCTCAGCGCCTGTGGCTCAAGTGGCTAAGGTGCCAGCCACATACACCTAAGGTAGCAGGTTTGAATCCAGCCAGGGCCTGTCAAACAATGATGG
>NW_003852504.1:6062322-6065495 GCF_000181295.1 Otolemur garnettii | reverse complement strand
AAAGAAAGAAAGAAAGAAAGCAAGTAATGGGAGAAGTACAGGATGTTGGAGGAGCACCTAGGAAGCTTACTTAACCCAGACAGAGTGGGGCAAAGAGTGGAAGAGGGGCAATCATCAAGGGCTTTCAAGAGGAAATCTTGTTATTACATCTAAACTAGAGAGCTGAAGGCTGAGTGGGAGTTAGTCTCGTAAATGGAGGGCAGAGAGAGGGAATGTGGGGCTACCCTGTGCAAAGGTCAGGCAATGAAGGAAAACATGGTGTGGCCACAAAAAGGACTGAAGCACTGATCCATGCTGCGACATGGAGGAACCTTGAAAACATTATGCTAAGGGAAAGAAAAGCCACGTATTTTCTGATTTCATTTCTATGAAAAGTCCAGAATAGGTAAATCCACAGAGGCAGAAAGTAGATTAGTGGTTGCCTCAGGCTAAGGGGTGTGAAGCTTTGGGGATAATGAAAATGTGCTAAAATTAATTGTGGGGGTGAATGAACAAGTCTATGAATATGCTAAAAGGCATTGAATTGTACAGTTTGAAAAAGAGAATATAGGCTTGGTGACTGTCCTCAGTGGTTAGGGCGCCAGCCACATACACCAGGGCTGGCGGGTTCGAACCCAGCCTAGGCCTGCTAAACAACAGTAGCAACTACAACAAAAAAAACCCGGGCGTTATGGCTGGGCCTGTAGTCCCAGCTACTTGGGAGGCTAAAGCAAGAGAATCGCTTAAGCCCAAGATTTGGAGGTTGCTGCTGTGAGCTGAGATGCCACAGCACTTAACCAAGGGCAACATAGTGAGACTCTGTCTCAAAAAAAAAACAAAAATTAAATTAAATTTAATTTAAAAAAGAGAATATGTTATGCTGTAAAAATGAAAAGATATGTGATGTGACCAGAGGATGGAAAAAAGAGAAGAAGGCCAGGCACGGTGGCTCACCCTGTAATCCCAGCACTCTGGGAGGCCAAGGTGGGTGGATTGTTTGAGCTCACAGGTTCTAGACCAGACTGAGCAAGAGTGAGACCCCTCCTCTAAAAGTAGCCCAGTGTTGTGATGGGCACCTATACTCCTAGCTACTCTGGAGGCTGAGGCAAAAGAATCACTTGAGCCCAAGAGTTTGAGGTTGCTGTGAGCTATGACACCACAGCACTCTACCAAGGATAACAAAGTAAGACTCTGTCTCAAAAAAAAAAAAAAAAAAAGGAGGTGAGAGAGAGCCAAGAGATAAGGTTGAAGAGAGAATAGTACTACTAAAAGCTAACATTTGTATAACACTGTTCTGAATACTATGCATAAATTAACTTCTTAAAAACTCAAAGCAACACTAGAAGGTAGGTCTTGTAATTGCTCTAATTTACAGATGAGAAAACTGAGGCACAGGGAGGTTAAATTGCTCAAAGCTACACAAGCTACTAATGGTAGCAAAGCTGGGATTTGAATCCAGGCAGTCTTGCTTGAGTCTAACCATTACACTGCACTGTCTGATTAGGAAGGGCCTTGGAAACCATGCCAAAGAGTCCAGTTTTTTTCTTGAGGGCCTTTTTCTTTTTTTTGAGACAGTCTCAAGCTGTTGCCCTGGGAAGAGTGCTGTGGTGTTACAGCTCACAGCAACCTCAAACTCTTGGGCTTAAGCAATTCTCTTGCCTCAGCCTCCCAAGTAGCGGGGACTACAGGCGCCCACCACAATGCCCAGCTATTTTTTTTTTTTCTGACTGAGGCTGGGTTTGAACCCACCACCTCCAGCATATGGGGCCAGCGCCCTACTCCTTTGAGCCACAGGTGCCGCCCAACGCCTAGCTATTTTTTGTTGTTGTTGCCGTTGTCATTGTTGTTTAGAAGGCCCAGGCCAGGTTCGAACCCACCAGCTTCAGTATATATGGCCAGCACCCTACCCACTGAGCTACAGGCACCGCTGTCTTGAGGGCCTTTTGAAGTGTTTTCAGCTGAGGCAGTAAAATCAGCTCTGTGTTGAAAAAATCAATTGGATTCCTTTGTGATCAGATTTGTGTTAAAAACAATCAATCGCATTCTTTTCAGATGTGACCAAATGGATTAGGGAAGGGTGGAAGGGTGTCAAGGCAGAGTCAGTGAGGCCAGTAAGGAGTTGGTTTGAAATTTTTTTTTTTTTTTTAGTTTTTGGCCGGGGCTGGGTTTGAACCTGCCACCTCCAGCATATGGGGCCAGTGCCCTACTCCTTTGAGCCATAGGCACCATCTGAGTTGGTCTGAATTTGGGCATCTGAAGTAAGAAGAGCAGTAGCAAGGGGGGTAAAAAGAGGTGATGGATTCAAAAGTATTTTAGAGAATTAATTGGCAGGACCTGAAGATTGAACGAATGTGAAGAAGAAAAGAGAGAGAATCAAAATTGACTTCCAGATGACTTTCACTTGGGCTGCTGGGTTGATGGTGGTGCTGTCTTCTGAGATCAAGTTCAGCTTCAGGCATGTTGGTACCTGTGGGACATTCAAATATAAATACTGAGTTGAACGTACAGATCTAAAAGCTGAGAGAAAAGACCATGCTGTCAATACAGATTTGGAGAACTGTGGGTCTATACATGATATCTGAAGCCACAGGAAGATGATCTGTCAGGTGAGCAGAGAGGAGCACCCAGGAAACAGACCCAGTGAGCACCACTATTTAAGGACTGGTAGAGATGCGGGGACTGAGCTGGAGGAGCCAGACGGGACAAAAAACAGGAGGATATGGCCTTGCAGAAGCCAAATGAAAAGAGTGTTTTGAGAACAAGGGAGAGTCGAGTGTGTTATATACATCTGAGAGCTAAGGACTGAAAAAATGCCATCGGGTTTTGCAATGAGTCCATTGGTGAGTGCAATTTCAGCAGAGTGTGGGAAGGGAAAGTCTGATTATAGTCCTTGAGAGAGTGATTCATAAGAAGCTCACTTTTCCCCTTTTTTTCACAGCTCCCACTACCTCATTTTTCTACTTGAGTTCCTCTCTGCCTAAGCCAGTCTTTCAAGCCTTTTACCCACCCCCAATTTTGGTAGCTCCTATTGGACATTTAGGCTCCTTTTCCCTTTAAAGCTCCATTTCGTTTTAAAGGCTTTACTGGTGATGACTAAATGGACACAGGAGATAATTTAAAAAAACAAATCTGGGGAAGTAATTTAAGGCTTCTAGAAATCTGATAACTTTCTCATTGTGGCTGTTTTTTTTTTT
>NW_003852504.1:6059265-6062158 GCF_000181295.1 Otolemur garnettii | reverse complement strand
CCACAACGCCCGGCTATTTTTTGGTTGCAGCCATCATTGTTGTTTGGCGGGTCCGGGCTGGGGATTCGAACCCGCTACCTTAGGTGTACGTGGCTGGCGCCTTAGCCGGTTGAGCTATAGTCGCCGAGCCTGTGGCTGTTTTTTAGACCAGTGTTCTAAAATGTTTTCTACAAGTAGTATGTGATCAAAAGGGTTCCACAATTAAACAAGCTTCATTGCTATCTGACATCCCAGAGCTTTTAATACGCTAATACACACTGTGAATCTGTGAGTGTACCAAGTAGGGAATTAATCACAATGTTTCTCAAACATACTTGACTGTGGAACCCTTTAGTTGAGAAGCATTTCTAGGATTGCCTTTCCACAGAAAATATTGGGAAAGTCCACCCGTGCTTATCAGTTCTACTATGCCGTTTTTAGAGGGCTCTAGACATTTTTAAGCTCTCTCACGATTACTCTTCCACTCCTGTGGGTGGAGCTCATGCTCCTTCTCCACCTCTTCAAAGTCTCCATCCTCTTACTCCTACTACCACTCAGGTAAAGCATGATGCGAAAGTACCTACGGGATTTGGGAGACTAGAAAATGGAAGCCCAGGCTCGGTGCCCATAGCACAGTGGTTACAGCGCCAGCCACATACACCGGGGCTGGTGGATTCAAAACCAGCCTAGGGCAGCTAAACAACAATGACAACTGCAACAAAAAATAGCCAGGCATTGTGGCATTCGCCTGTAGTCCCAGTGACTTGGGAGGCTGAGGCAAGAGAATCTTTTAGGCCCAAGAGTTTGAGGTTGCTGTGAGCTGTGACACGCCACAGCACTCTACTGAGGGTGACATAGTGAGACTCTGTCTCAAAGAAAAAGAGAGAAAAAGAAAATGGAAGCCCAGCTAGGAAGCCATTGCAGAGTCCACCAATTGATTCATTTATTCATTCATTCATTCATTCAGAGATTGAGTGCCAACTAGGTGCCAGATACTAGCTAAGTACTGGGAATATATTAATGACTTTTACAGCAAAAAAAAAGTATACTCAACGCCCCCCCAAAAAAATAATACCCTGCTATCATGAAGCTTACATTTATAATAGGGGCAAAAGATAGTAAACAAGTAGAGAAAAATATAAAGAATGATTTTTGGACTAAAGGGATGAACTCCTAAGCCAAGTAAGATAGGGGAAATAAGAATGGAGTAGCTATGGCCGGGCGTCGTGCTGGGTGCCTGTAGTTCCAGCTACTTGGGAGGGTGAGGCAAGAGAATCTCCTAAAGCCCAAGAGCTGGAGGTTGCTGTGAGCACTCTCTCTCTAAAAAACAAAAAGAATGGAGTAGCTAGGCTTGATTGTTGATTGCCCGGAGTTCAGTGGTTAGGGTGCCGGCCGCAAACACTCAAGCTGGTGGGTTCAAATATGGCCTGGGCCTGCTAAACAACAATGACAACTACAACAATAAAAAAGCTGGGTGTTGTGGAGGGTGCCTGTAGTCCCAACTACTGGGGAGGCTGAGGCAAAAGGATGGCATAAGCCCAAGAGCTTGAGGTTGCTGTGAGCTATGACACCACAGCACTCTACCAAGGGCAACATAGTGAGACTCTGTCTCAAAAAAAAAAAAAAAAGAAAACAAAAGAATAAAGTAGCTAAACCTCAGAAGCTGGTATGGGGAATAGGAAAAGAGAAATTTAAGTTTTGCAAAGCTGAATCAGGAACCTAGTCCAAAGCTTGGCTTTCCCAATTCTTTTTTTTGCTTACACTTTTGTTTACTCCTCAGAGAAGATTTGGACAGCTGTTTTGCGGCCTACATATAAGACCAATTGGATTTTTGTAAAGAAATTATAGAATCTATTGCCTGGGCAAGGATGTCAGGGAAGGCATAGAATTCTGAAAGGCCTCAGGCAGTTTGGGACCCCTAAAATGACATAAGGTGAGTAATAATAAATTGTCTAATGCTTTGTAGTTTTCAAAATACGTTCTCATCCAGGGCCTCCATTATATAGAAAAGCAAATTGAGGCTAGGAGGCTGAGTTGCCTTAGAATGCATAGCTGTCCAGCAGTGGAGCTGGCGTTTGAAATCAAGTCTTTAGCTGGCAGAATTTCTACACATTGGTCACATTATTGCTGGGTTTTCGATTCTCATGCACGCAGGCATGTCTGCATTATTCTCATGTGTGAGTGCTCATGGGGGAGGTGAGAGCACCGAGGAGGTTGGGGGTAATGATTAACTCTCCTTAGGGAAAAAATAGTCCCTGTTAATGTTTTTGGATTGAATGAAAGAGTTTTCAGGGCAAGGGCCAAGTAGCGATTAGATCTTTTTCCCTCCAAGTAATCCCCATTCAGGGCTACAGAGCCTTTGAATTAGAGAATTTGGATAGAGTTTGTGTGAAGCTTTGGGTTTGCAGCTGAAAGGCAGATGTAGTGAAGTTAAAGAAGGCTCAAAGGTGTTGATGAAAGGATAGGAGAATATAACTTGCATTAAAAAGGTTGAAGAAATTGGAATTGTTCTCTTTGGGACCTGCCTACTTCTCACATCATCTCTTATTACTTCTAACTTTGCATTTTGTTTCAGCAATACTGAAATGCTTATAACGTTTTGCTTCCCTCCCCACCTTTCCATGACATTTCTCAGCATCATACCTGTATATCGTGCTGTCCACTCCAGAACACCATTCCCCACACAGCCATCCTTTACCCTTTACTGAGTCAGCACTTACTAGGCTCTCGAACTATGCTAAATATTATTTTGGGGGGCTCGGTGCCTATAGCTCAACCGGCTAAGGCGCCAGCCACGTACACCTAAGGTGGCAGGTTCGAATCCAGCCCGGACCCGCCAAACAACAATGACGGCTGCAACCAAAAAAGAGCTGGGCATTGTGGGGAGCACCTGTGGTCCCAGCTACTTGGGAGG
>NW_003852504.1:6056192-6059012 GCF_000181295.1 Otolemur garnettii | reverse complement strand
CCACAACACCTGGCTATTTTTTAGAGACGAGGTCTTCCTCTGGCTCAGGATGGTCTCGAACCTGTGAGCTCAGACCATTCACTCACCTCGATCTCCCAAAATGCAAGGATTACAGGCATGAGCCACTGCACTCGGCCCTAAATGTATTTTTTTTTAATGCTGTAGCTTGTTAATTATTTCTGAGTTGGGAACTGTCACCTTCCCTTTATGTATGAGTAAACTGAGGCTCAGAGAAGTATGTCCACTTGATCAAGGCCTCACAGATAGTAAGATGAACCAGGATTTAAATTCAAATATTTCTGATTCCAGAGTCTGAACTCTCTAATGTTACTCTGAGTCCTCTGAGAAGCAGACCCAAGACAGAAATAATGTGCAAGGATTTTGTTAGGGGAAACACCAGTATGGGAGAAAATGGAGAGAGAGCTAGAGAAAGCTGAGAGAGCCATCAGGCTGAGATGTAAATCTGACCCCTGATAAAGAAGGAGGAAAGAAGAGTTAGGTGGGAGCACCCTTGACTGTCGGGCAGTCAGAGAAAGGTTTGGCAAGGCTGAGTCCTTGAGTCAAAGTCTGTGTCTCCCCACAACAAGTCTGACTTAGCGTCCCTGCTGTGCTCAGTCCCGTGGCTGGAAGCATCCCATTGGAAGTGTACCCTTGTGTGAACATGGTGATGAATTTCAGAGCATGTCATCCTGGGCCCTTGATCAATAACACTCCCTATAGTTCAGTGGCTCTCAACCAGCCAATTTTATCCCCTCAGTGGGCATTTGGCAACATCGGGACATATTTTTGGTTGTCACAAGTAGAGGGAATAGAGGACAAGTTGCTACTCAACATCCTGCAATGCACAGGACAGACCCCACAACAAAGAATAATTTGATCCAAAGTACTGATTGTGCAGAAGTTGAGAGGCCCGGCTATAGTCGGAGGCCCACCAGGTGCATTCTCATGATCACTGCAGTCCTTCATCTCTCAATTGTATTGCTCTACCAGGAAGCTTTCCCAGACTTTCTGCTTTACACTCTTTCCATTTATAAGCTCCTCCTCTCTTGACTTGGTAGTGTTCTGCACACATCCTTTATAGTGTCTATCAAACTGCATTATTATTGTATATTGACTTGTGAGAAGCTTGAAGGGTGGGGCTATTTCTTACTTCTCTTTGTATCCCTTGAACCCAACCTAGGGGCTGACACCTAATAAATGTTTATGAAGTGAACAAAGATGAGAGAAAACTCTGGAACAATTTAAGGTTGAATATATGACCAACCATCATCGTCATCACATAGCTCCTTTTCAGGACTCCTCTACCCTAGTGGCTTCTATAACCCTCTATTCAAATCTCACCAGTAAATTCCCCATTGGACATTTTCATTTGAAAACCTCATGGTAACTCAAATTCAGCGTGTCAGTAATGAATTGTATGATCTTCCCCAAGTCTGATTTTCCTCCCAAGTTCTCTACGAATGGCCCCGTAATTTAAACTATTGTTATTAATATTATTAATATCCAGGTGGTGCCTGTGGCTCAAGGAGTAGGGCACCAGTGCCATATACCGGGGGTGGCAGGTTCAAGCCTGGCCTCGGCCAAAAACTGCAAAAAAAAAATCATATATATCTATAATTAATATTCTATACACATTCTTCTTCATCACCCAACAGCATTAAATCTCTAATTCCTAAAGGTTTAACTTCTTTTCCTAATGGCTCTCAAATCTTTCTCCTTTACTCCATTCTCACTGCCATTGCCTTGACACTGGGTTGCATCACTTCTCTTGTAGATGATTACAAGAGTCTCCTAACTCATCACACTGTTCCTAGTCTTGCAACATACCTCCTACAAATTTACAATGTACACTGCTGCCAGAGCGATATTCCTACCATATCTGAGTACATGATCCTCTTGCTCAAGATCCTTCAACGGCTCCTTGTGATCTTCAGGATAAAGTTCAAACTTCTTATCACTGTACACATGACTTTCATGACCTGGACTCTGCCTGGCCTTCTGACCTTGTTTTCCATCACTTTCTCACACATACCTTTGGCTCGGGTATTGCTCAACTGGGGCCAATTTTGTCCCCTGGAGAGCATCTGGCAATTTCTGGGGACATTTCAGTTTGTTACAACTTGTGGAAGCAAGGTGTTATTCTCACATAGTGAGTAGAATTCAGGAATACTAGTAAACATCCTATAATGCACAGGACAGTCTCCTAGAACGAAGAATTATCCATCCCAAACTATCAATAGTAACTGTTCCAACTGCTTTGAGTTCCTTATAGACATCATATTGGTTTCACTTATCTGTGCCCCACATGTGCTTGGAATACCCCTCTCCCCATTTTCACCTAGCTGACTCCCATTTGCTCTTCAAAATACCATTTAGGCCGGGCGCCTTAGCTCACACCTATAATCCCAGCACTTGGGAGGCTGAGGTAAGTGGATTGCCTGAGCTCACAGGTTCCAGATCAGTCTGAGCCAGAGCAAGACCCCATCTCTAAAAAATAGCTGGGTGTTGTGGCAGGTGCCTGTAGTTCCAGCTACTTGGGAAGTTGAGGCAAGAGAACCACTTAAGCCCAAGAATTTGAGGTTGGTGTAAGCTATGACACCACAGCACTCTACTGAGGGTGACAAAGTGAGACTCTGTCTCAACAAAAAAAAAAAAAAAAAAAAAGAATAGCATAAAATTGGGTAAGAATACAACCACAACTACAACTACCTGTCAAGTTAAAAGTGATGACACTTAAGGAACTACGGCAAAATCTCAAAAGTGGTTGGGGTTTGGACAATAAGAACTTGAGGGACATTCTGCAAATTTCAGTGTTAAACA
>NW_003852504.1:6051733-6056172 GCF_000181295.1 Otolemur garnettii | reverse complement strand
AAAAAAAAAAAAATATCTGGGCTCGGTGCCTGTAGCTCAGTAGCTAAGGTGCCAGCCACATACACGGAGGCTGGCGGGTTTGAACCCCACCTGGGCCAGCTAAACAACAACAAATGCGACAAAAAATAGCTGGACATTGTGGTGGGTGCTTGTAGTCCCAGCACTTGGGAGGCTGAGGCAAGAGAATCGCTTAAGCCCAAGAGTTTGATGTTGCTGTGAGCTGTAATGCCATAGCACTCTACTGAGGGCAATATAGTAAGACTTTGTCACTCTGTGTCAAAAAAAAAAATTTGATTAGAAGTTGATCTAAAGGGGCGGCGCCTGTGGCTCAAGGAGTAAGGTGCCGGCCCCATATGCCAGAGGTGGGGGATTCAAACCTAGCCCTGGCAAAAAAAAAAAAAAAAGAAGAAGAAGTTGATCTTAAAATGGCTTTTTCATTTATTCAATGATATTTTTAAGTTACCTACTATGTGCTAGACCATTGTGCTAGACACTGAGAACCCTGCATTGAATAAGAGAAACATGGTTCCTACTTCAAAAAACTTACAAGTCTGGTAGGTTATATATGCTTGACTGAAATCTACTTAGTCTAAGTAGACCACTTGGGGATCTCAGTTAAGGGTCTGGAAATGAAATCAATTAGAAAGTTATAGCGCTCCCTAGTCTGGTTTGACTTGCCTGTGGTAAATTGACCAGTTTGCAAATCCTTGGAGTAACAGGCCTGTCCTTCCCCTGAGCCATATGCAGAGGACAAATGCAGCTGAACTTGCTCTATTTCTGGCCCTGACTCTCCAGACTTAAGAAAGACTCTATCTGCCAGGAAAAAAAGGTTACTGATCTGAATAAGCTGCAAAATAAGTGGAGACCACCCACTTCCTTAATTGACTTTGTATAAAGAGAATGAAAGCTCATTACCCATCCTGTCAGTTGCCCCACATCTCCGGAGCTGGGGCAGCATTTGAATAATGAAAAGCTCACTAGTGCAGAAACAGTTAACATTTACAAAAACAGTTAACGTTAACTTTGGCACTGTGTGTCAAGCAAAGCTTGGCTCTGTTATCTCTTCCTTCCTCAAGAGTCTCTCAAACTCAGCTATACCACTAAGGTATCCAACTGCAAAGAAGTAAATCTTTACATTTTGAAAAGAGGTCTGATGTTATTCACTTGACTTATCTGAGAAGCTTCAGGTTGAACTCATGCTAGGAAACAACTTATCTTGACCACGGTTGGGAAAATGCTACGAGAAAGATAAAGTTTTAAACTCCAATCTATAAGAGAATGGGAGGATCACTAGCCTCCAGATGTCCAGAGAAATTTCCAACTGAGACAACCTCGGGAATTATTATGGAGTCTTTGGGCAGCAGAGAGAACTCCCCATTTCATTTATCTATTTATTTAACAAATATTTGTTGTGTGCCTACTAAACACCATGCACCTGGATGCTAGAGACGCAGCCCCGGGGGAGGAGGGGAGCAGACAAAAATCCCCAACCTGGTGGAGGTTGCATACCATTGGATAAACATTTGGTGAACAAAGGTAAATTGCTCTGCATCTGTGCTTATGTTCAGCTCCCTGAGGAAGGCCTAGCAAGTAGAAATGTTGGGTTCCTTTACAGATTCTGTAACTTTGGGGAGGGAGTTGTACTGATTAGATATATCAAATCATGGATGAAACTACTTTGACCCTTTAGTGCACTTTGAGTTTCTCTGAAATACTTACCTTGTCTTTCAGGACTTTAAAGCTGTAAATGGAATCATTCTGGTTCTCAGGATCCATAATTAAGCTCCTCTGTTTGCATGCTCAAATCTTGAGGGTGCCCCTTGGGCATTTGGAGAGCATTTAGCACACTCAGCAGCCTCTGCAACAGAAGCCAAAGTGGCAGCAGGAGGGCGTTCCATAAAAGCAGCTCTCTTCCTAGAGCCCATAATTAGAATGTGTTAACTACATCCTCTTTGCATCTGGTACACAGCAATTCAAGGGTGACAGAGGCAGAATGGAAATGGGACCCATAAAAATGTTCTATCTGTAAAGGTAAGAAGTTGGTCTTTATTCTCACTTGTACTGGACATCAGAATTTTTGTGCCTGAGTATTAGACACCTATGAAGCCACCGTATCCTCAAAGAGAAGCACTATTATTATTTTTATTTTTGCCATAGATTCTGGCAAATCATAAGAGTTCAAAAAAAAAAAAATGACAGCTATCGCCATCATCCTTATATCAGCACTTCACTGTCTTACGAAGAGTGAGGCACTATAGCCGAAAACACTTTGGGCTGAGATTTAGAAGTTCAGGTCTGTGATCTGGCTTCATCATAATTAGTCATGGGATCCTTGGGAAGCTCACTTATAGTTAAGACTGCAGTGACTCATGCAGCATGGTAACAAGCTGAGTCTTCAGTGCTAAGGGTTAGCGAGACAGGAGGAAGTAGAAAAAATTACAAGGAGAGCAAATTGGGGCTAGGAAGGAAATAATCTGCTTGCATAGTGTTACTGGATAGTCATATCCACTCCTCAGCCTGCCCTGTGCCATTGGAGACTGACCTATACAGATCGCATGAATGGGTTTACTCATTTCCTGATTTCTAATTGTCTTAGTCACCAAAAGGAGATCAGAGGGTAGAAAGAGAATGTAGTTAGAGTATTTATCCCCCAGGATCTCTCTTTATGGGCCAAGTATTGGCAGTGGCTACATTCCTCTACTGAAGGCTACAACTCTTATAAAGCCACACTCTTCATACTGTTCCCTCTCGTTGGCCCTTCAGGTGTAGAGGAGTAATGGCTCCCTGCTGTTACTTCATGGTGCTGCCCCATCTCTTGTAGGGTTTTTGCACTCTACTCATACCTTTGTAAATAACCCCTTTATGAAATCTTCCACAAAATACTTTATTTGAATGTACCATCTGTTTCCTGCCCAGACCTTGACTGAGAAACCTAGGTGACTCTTGTACTATATCCCAAGGCCCCAGCACAGTCCTTGGTACATGATAGGCACCAAGTAAAAGTTAGTTAAAATGATAAATTAATGAACTGTTTTTTAGGATAGTTGGGTGGTCACAGGTAACTCAGGTATAATTTGGGGTATCAGATGTTCTAAGGGGGGCAGTCTGGTCGGGGGAGCACCCATAGGGCAGTGGAGTAAGATTTGGGGAATACGGGAGCCATATTTCAGAAAAAGGAGGCAGAAATTGAGTAAGGATAATATCTAAGATGTTAGTTACTGACTGGGGTTCAAGGCAGGGTTCAAATATGGGTATTTGAGGCCATAAAAAGCAGGAATACATAGTTCAACTTAATCGTTTGGTTTTTTTTTTTTGAGAAAAAGTCTCACTATGTCACCCTCAGTAGAGTGCTATGGAGTCACAGCTCACAGCAACCTCAAACTCCTGGGCTCAAGCAATTCTCTTCTCTCAGCCTACCAAGTAGCTGGGACTATAGGCGCCTGTCACAATGCCTGGCTATTTTTGGTTGCAGTTGTCATTGTTGTTTAGCTGGCCTGGGCTGGGCTCAAACCCACCATCAGTGTATGTGACTGGCACCCTACTCACTGAGCTATGGGCGCCGAGCCAATCATTGGGGTTTTGAGGAGGAAGAGTGTCCTAAAGTCTGGGATCTATTAAACAGGACTGAAGGAGTCTAATTCACTAGGCTGGCATTGTTTGAGGACTCTTAAGTATCCATTTCTGTAAGATATTTATAGAGTTCTTTGTTCTGATTTTGGTACTTATCAAACAGTCTTCAGGACCTAACTCAGTTTCTATAATCTTCCTTCTTGGAAAGTGAATGCAAAATGTAGCCAATAGCTCTATTTTTTGGTTTAAAAAACAATAGGCAGTGGTGTGCAAAGGTGTTAAGAGCATAGGTATTATAATTATATGGGTTTTTATAAAAATCCTAACTTGACCAGCTTGGGCAGGTCATAACTTTTCTGAGTCTATGTTTACTTTGTTAAAAGATGAAAGTGGGGGCAGCGCCTGTGTCTCAAAAGGGTAGGGTGCTGGTCCCATATGCCAGAGGTGGCGGGTTCAAACCCAGCCCTGGCCAAAAATAAATAAATAAATAAAAGCTTCTTAATCAATATCATATAGGCAAATTTAATAAAAAAAAGATGAAAGTGGTGATAGTACTTTACTCATGACTGTTAAATGAGAAAATTCATGTAAAGCACTTAGAACACTTCTTGGCATATAGTAAATACCCGGTAAATCAATTTTATTTTATCATTTATAATAGTATTTGTCTTTCTGATTCATCATGGGTTAATCTCTTGGAGTCTGATTAGCCCTAGAGCAACACAGAGAACTGAGTTTTGTTTTTTTTTTTTCTCGAGACAGAGCCTTAAGCTTTTGCCCTGGGTAGAGTGCTGTGGCATCACAGCTCACAGCAACCTCCAACTCCTGGGCTCAAGCGATTCTCCTGGCTCTGCCTCCCAAGTAGCTGG
>NW_003852504.1:6042905-6051358 GCF_000181295.1 Otolemur garnettii | reverse complement strand
GGATTCGAACCCGCCACCTTAGGTGTACGTGGCTGGCGCCTTAGCCGGTTGAGCTATAGGCGCTGAGCCACCTGTGGACACATCTTCATGATGCTACCACACCACTGGCCAGAGGAGAATAGCTATTTATCTTTTGGGTTTCCCCAGCCTTTGGATTTTGCTCCTGTAGCAATGCTTACCACTTTTTACATGTCTGGTTTGGTTTTTGGTTTTGCTTTTTGAGACAGAGTCTTAGTATGTCACCCTCGGTAGAGTGCCGTGGCATCACAAGTCAGAAACCTGAAACTCTTGGCCTTAAGCGATTCTCTTGCTGTAGCCTCCCAAGTAGCTAGGACTACAGGCACCCACCACAACGCCTAGCTATTTTTTTGTTGTTGTTGTAGTTGTCACTGTTGTTCAGCTGGCCCGGGCCAGGTTCAAACCTGCCAGCCTCAGTGTATGTGGCCAGCGCTGTAACCACTGTGCTATAGGCGCCAAGCCTACATGTCTGTTTTTCCTACTGGACGGTGAACTACGTGGGGGAAGAGCCAGACACAAAAGTAGGGGCTTAGAAATTCTTGCTGAAAAAAAAATTGTTTTTACAGTTTTTGGCCGGGTCTGGGTTTGAACCCACCACCTCCGGCATATGGGGCCAGCACCCTACTCCTTTGAGCCACAGGCACTGCCCTTTGCTGAAATGTTTTTAACAATAAAATTTCATTTACACACATTTTCTTAGACTTCAGATTCTTCTAAAGAATAAGTTGGGTGCTTCCTTCAGGATGTTAGGGCACCTGCTTTCCTCCTCTTATTCCAACCCCTATTCTTTCCATTCCCAGACACCTGCCCTCCTGCTCTGGACAAGTGTTGGAAAGCAAATATGGCAGAAATAAATACCATTCAAGTGGTGCCTACACTGCAGGGAGCCCATAAAAGGAGAAGGCCCCTCTAAACTGGAGATCTGTTTATTTTGCAATTAACAAAAAGGTCAGGAGGCCTGGTATAGAATCCAAGTGTTACTCTGCTGTGTTAGCAAGAATTGGGGGTTTGAAAGTTATTGCTAGGGATTTGGAATTTTTATTATGAATTCCAGGAAACCAAAGGTTTCTGGGTAATGCATGAATCACAGCAAAGTATTCTGCCATGCTTTGACCCAAAGTTAGCTCCGTTTTGGTGATATAACAAGGTCAATAGGTCATGGGAGCTCTACTGGGTTACCTTAAAATGACCCCTTTTGAGGATGTAACAGATTATTAATCAGGAGCCATATCAAGGAGCTATGGCTAGGGAGGAGCAAGCTTTCAACCTTTGATTTAGGAGCTGGGAATTTACAGTTCTCTTTCTTCTGCAGGGCCCTAAATTGGCTTGACATAACTCTTACAGGAACATTTGTTTAGCTGTTACTCTTCTCACTATAGGGAATTATGGAATATCGTCCATTCTGAAAACATTATTGAAGGCCAGGGGCAGTGGCTCATGCCTGTAATCCTAGCACTCACTCTGGGAGGCTGAAGTGGGTGGATTGCCTGAGCTCAGGAGTTGAAGACCAGCCTGAGCTAAAGTAAGACCCCCCACCCCCGCTCTAAAAATAACTGGGCATTGTGGAGGGTGCCCATAGTCCCACCTACTCAGGAGTCTGAGGCAAAAGGATGGCATAAACCCAAGAGTTTGAGGTAGTTTGAGGTTGCTGTGAGCTATGACACCAGGGCACTCTACCCAGGGTGACAAAGTGAGACTCTGTCTCAAAAAAAGCAAAAACAAACAAACAAACAAAAACATTATTGAGTGCCTACTGTGTACCAGGTACTAAGCAAGGGGAATGAAGACAGATAAATAAATGAGACCCTGTCCTCCCTAATGTGTTTTGGGAGACAGACATGAAAACAGAGAGATGCAATCAATTGTCATGGGTGACATGATGGAGTATGTGCAGGGCATAGTGAGACCTAAAGGAAGAAATAGCCACTATAGCCAGGGAAAGAGTAAGGGACAGGAAAAGCTTCATAAAGGAGGTGGCATATTTTAACCATATAAATAAAAAGAATCATTTCAATAAGAAAAATGCTGTCCTGAGATCACTCACATTTGCTTTGGCTGTAGGATCATTGATTCTGCATTTGTTTTAACCCTCTTCTATTGACTTGTATCTACTTGTACTTTGAAAATTGGTTTTGAGGTCTTAATTGTACGATTGTGCATCTCGAATTCAATGAATTTGCCTTTGAAGCTAAAGTGCTTATGTTCTTCTAGCCCTCAGTTAATGCATGTATTTGGTTGCTTAACAATGGAGTATTTCTGTACTACCTGTGCCATCTCAGATTTCTTGGAAGAAGAATCCTTTTGTTGTTATAAACTGCCTTGTAAGCTTTGAAATATTATTTTTAAAGGTGCATGCTGGGAGGCAAGGAATAAGAATGCATTTGGGCTGCAAAGCCCAGTTCAGACTTATCTTCCTCTTGGCACCAAACTGCCTTAGACCCACAGTCACATTCTTACCTGCTGTGAGCCAGGTAAGCTCCTGTCAGTACAGCCTTGACATTCCCTCTCTATTGACAAGAATCAGAACCACAGCACATCTCTGCTCCTTTTTTTTTCCTGGGACTCTCAAAATGCTTTCTCAACAGTACGTCACAATTCTTGTTATGAAGGAAGCAAACGCTACAACCTATTTATAGCTTCTGAACCGGGCTTGACGTCTTCCTGAAAAATTAACTGTTATATACAAACTGGAGCTTTTGTCACGATGGGCCCCTACAGGCCTTTACAATCAAAGTGCTCTTTATATGATCAGAAAAACTAAATCCTTATTTAAACACTTTCTTTAAATATTATTCAAAAGTAACACATAACCGGTATTGCCATCCAAGGGACGATTCTTTTTTTTTTTTCCCCGACAGAGTCTCGTTATGTTGCGCTGGGTAGAGCGCCGTGGCGTCACAGCTCCCAGCAACATTCAACTCTTGGGCTTAAGCGATTCTCTTGCCTCAGCCTCCCAAGTAGCTGGGACTCCAGGCACTCACCACAACGCCCAGCGAGTTTTTTAAATTTTTATTTGCATATGGAACATGAGGCACAACTGTCCGGTGAGGTCACGGGGCTACGAGCAACTGAAGTACTCTGGCGAGCAACTGGGTATCGAGAGCTCCGGTGGCGCAATTGGTTAGTGCATGGTACTGATGTGATACTGTCAGTGGAGTAATACTGAGGTTGTGAGTTCAAGTCTCACCCGGAGCATGTTTTTTATTCTTTTGAGACAGTCTCCTGTTGTCGCCCTCTGTAGAATGCCCTAGCATCACAGCTCACAGCAACCTCTAACTCTTGGCCTTAAGCGATTCACCTGCCTTAACATCCCAAGTAGCTGGGACTATAGGCACCCACCACAACACCCGGCTACCAAGAGCGGTTTCAAAGAGAGTGACTCACAAGAGCATCTTCTAGGACACTTCCTTTTAAAAAAAAGTTTGAAAAAATATTAAATTGACAAATAAAATTGTATATATTCAAGGTGTACAATGTGAGGATTTGATAGACGTATATATTGTGTACTGATTATTGCAAATTAATTAGCACATCTACCACCATCCATAGTATGTGTGTGTGTGTGTGTGTGTAGTGAGACCACTTAAAATCCTATTCTTTTATGAAATATCAAGCAAATAATGCACTGTCACCAACTGTAGTCACCATGCTGTACATTAGCTCCCCAGAATTCATTCATCTGATAACCAAAAGGCTGTTCCTTTCCACCGTCTCTCCATTTCTCTGGTAACCACCATTCTACTCTCCGCTTCTGAGTTCAACTGCTTTGGATCCCACATATAAGTGAGATCATATAGTATTTATCTTTCTGTGTCTGACTTATTTCACTTGGCCTAATATCCTCCAGGTTTATATATGTTGCTGCGAATGACAGGATTTCCATCTTTTTATGGCTAAATAACGTTTCATTTGGGGTGTGTGCGTATGTGGGTATCACATTTTCTTTATCTGTTCATCCTTCAATGAACACTTAGCTGTTTCCATATCTTGGCTATTCTGAATAATGCTGCATGAACAGATATTGCTTCCAGATACTGATTTTATTTCTGGGATACTTCTAAGTTATCCCATTAATGAGCATTTGTGCTTCATGTTCACAAGTTAATGTAAGCTAATTTAATTTGACATTCCCTTTATAATGACTTCTGTGGAACCAAAAGAGAGTCAGTCTAAGAAAAACAAAGCTGTTTGGCACTAGGCAAGAAAGTCGGTGTCTGTTCTTGTTGTAATGCAACCTTCTAGAGAGAACCAAGGTAAACAATAAGTTAGGAGAAATTGTCATTTATTGATCCTAATAGTAAGATGTCAGATGATGTTAGAGAGAGAGAGAGAGAGAGAGAGAGACCCTCCCCTCTTTGTCTTCACCATTTGCAAACTACTTGAAAATCCGCCTCAGCAAAATCTCGTCTATTTGGACTAATGGGGGTGGGGGCAGGCAGACCAATCTGAATTAGTGACAGGTTGGAATTCTGGAATGTTTTAAAACATGCCCTTTTATTAGTTGAAGTCTATGTGCACCATAATTCAAAGTAACTGCTAACAGTGGTTCCCCAGAGAGATCCTCAGAGACTTGCTTTCATGAATAGATAAGACCCATTTGTTATTAGCAGTATCCATTGACTCATAAACAATGCACTGAAGTCCTTAGAAACAGTTTGTTCCTTTACAATGAGAATGCATTTGTGATGTGATTTGAAGGGGCGTGCAAAGAGATCTCTCTCCAGAATTTCACACACAGTTGGTAGCACCTCAGAGATTGAGAAGTGACTATACTGATGGGATAAGGGAAAGTGGGTTAACCCAGCTCACTCTCTCTCTCTCTCTCTCTCTCTCTCTCTCTCTTATTTTTTCTGAGATAGCATCTCACTCTGTTGCCCAGGCTAGAGTGTTGTGGCTTCAGCCTGGCTCACAGCAACCTCAAACTCCTGGGCTCAAGCGATTTTCTTGCCTCAGCCTCCCAAGTAGCTGGGGCTAAGAGGCCCACCACAAATTTTGGCTAATTTTTCTATTGATTTTTGCATTTGTAGTAGAGACGGGGGTCTCACTCTTGCTCAGGCTGATCTCCAACTCCCGAGATCAAGGGATCTGCCTGCCTTGGCCTCCCAGAGTGCTAGGATGAGTGGGCCACTCACTGTGTGTCTGGCCCTAGCTATCTCTCTTAAGAGATGCATAGAATGTAAAGTTGGAAGAAATCCCCCAACACTGCCCCTGCCTCTGGTAGCAAGAGTGGAGATAACTACATCAGGAGGCTGCTCAGTGCTAATGTTTGGAAATGGTTTTCCTGTAGTCTCCATGACTAGATGGGCAGACAGCTCCTCTAAGCCTGAGTGTGTACTTGCCACATCCATAGCCTTTACTTCCCCAACAAAGGAAAGCAGGAGGCTGATCTTGGCTGCCTGTCTCCTTCCTTCTCTCACCGCTTTCTCTCTCATCTTGCAGGCCATGATAAAAACTTTGAAGCAAATTGTGAGCTAGAAATCAGTCTTTACCCTTCCTGGGTTGCTGGTGGAACATGTTAATCCTTCAAGAGTCAAAACAGAGAACTAACATTTTGGAATGTTTGACAAGCTATAGAGTTGATATATTTTTGAGAAATGGATCGTGAATAGCACTCAGTCAAGTCACAGTGTGTGGACAGCCTGCCCTCCCACCAGCCCAAAATGAACTCACCTTTGCTCTGTTAGGTAATGTAAATATTCGCCTTCCCTCCATATCTAGCTTGAATGTTTGTCTACTCTAGTCTCTATGGCCTTGACATGCCTGGCCACAGCATGAAGAGTCTATATTACAATGTGAACTCCCGCAAAGGGTTTGTGTTTGGTAATCTTTGTACAAGTCTCACGAAAAAAGTGTTTGATAAGCGTTTTCACAAATAATTTTATTGCAGCAAAATACATGTAATATAAAATTTGCTATCATAACAATTTTTTTTTTGAGACAGAGTCTCAATATATGGCCCTGGGTAGAGTGTTGTGGTATCACAGTTCACAGCAACCTCCAACTCTTGGGCTTAAGTGATTCTCTTGCTTCAGCCTCCCAAGTAGCTGGGACTACAGGCGTGTGCCGCAACGGCTGGCTATTTTTTGGTTATAGTTGTCCTATTGTTGTTTGGCAGGCCTGGGATGGATTCGAACCCACCAGCTCTGGTGTATGTGGCTGGCGCCCTAGCTGCTGAGGTACAGGTGCTGACCTCATCATAATAATTTCTAAATGTACAGTTCAGTAGTGTTAAATATATTCACATTATTGTACAACCAATCTATAAAACCTTTTCATCTTGCAAAATTGAAACTGTACCCGTTATACAGTAACTCCCTATTCCTTCCTCCCCCCACTTCCTGGTAACCCCCATTCTATTTTCCATCTCTATGAATTTGACTACTCGAGATATCTCATATAGGTAGAATCAAACTGTATATGTATTTTTCTGACTGGTTTATTTCACTTAGCATAATATGCCCCACGCTGGCTCGGCGTCCGTAGCTCAGTGGTTAGGAAGCCAGCCATATACAGCGGGGCTCGCAAGTTCAAACCTGGCCCAGGCCTGCTAAACAACAACGCTAACTGCAACAGAAAAATATCTGGGCATTGTGGAGGGGACCTATACTCCCAGCTACTTGGGAGGCTGCGGCAAGAGAATCTCTTAAGCCCAAGAGATTCAGGTCACTGAGCTGTGACACCAGGGCACTCTACCAAGGGCAACGCAGTGAGACTCTGTCTCAAAAAATATATATATGCCCCAGGCTCATCCATGTTGTAGCATGTATCAGAATTTCCTGCCTTTTAAAGGCTGAATAATATTCCATTGTATTGCTATGCTATATATTTTTTATCCATCCATTTGTTGGTAGACACTTGGGTTGCTTCCACCTTGGTTTAGGGTCCTGTTAGCCTGCAGACTAACCTATATGGTGGAATGAAATCTCTCCATCTATCTTTGTCTTGCAGTCCTCCCAAACAACACTGATACCAAGGCGATAAGAAAGGCACAAATATGGAAAACAGTTACACAAATGCTGCTATGAACATTGGTGTATGAATACTTGTCCCAGTTTTTGCCTAGGCAAGAGTGCAGTGGTGTCATCATAGCTCACTACAACCTCAATGTTAATTTTATTTTTAAATATTTGAGGATAATGGTGTTTTTTAATGAGACTGAGAAGGAGGAACATGAACTAGATGCATTATTATATTAGAGTTGCCCATTTCCCATGTATCTATTGCATACCTATCAGGTGCTAGTGCTCCGTGGTGGTGGGGATTTTTGTCTGTTTACTTCTTCCTTGGTATTAAATGCCCAGAACCTAGGATAATGCCTGTTATTCATTCACTCCTTTGTTCAGCAAATATTTTTTAGTTTTTTTTTTTTTTTTGAGACCGAGTCTCTAGCTGTCGCCCTCGGTAGAGTGCCATGGCATCACAACTCACAGCAACTTTCAACTCCTGGGCTTAAGTGATTCTCTTGCCTCAGCCTCCCAAGTAAGTGGGACTACAGGCACCCACCACAACACCCAGCTATTTTTTTTTGTTGTTGTTGTTGCAGTTGTCATTGCTGTTTAGCTGGCTTGGGCCGGGTTGGAACCCGCCACCCTTGGTACATGTGGCGGCGCCATAACCACTGTGCTACGGGTGCTGCCTTTTAGTTTGTATTTTTAAAAAGTTGTATTTATTTCAAAAAATTGGGGGGTAGAAGTGGTTTTTGTTACATGGATGAATTGTACAATGCTGAAGTCAGGGATTTTAGTGTACCCTTCATCAGACTAGTGTACATTATACCCAATAGGTATTTTTTTAAATGTTGTACCCCATTCCCAACCTCTCCCTTCTTAGTTTTTAATGTCCATTATGCCCTTTTATGTTCAGCAAATGTTTGAGAGTACCTAATCTGTACCAGGCACAAAATGATTATGAAAATCTGCTTGAGTGGGTCATGCCTGTGGCTCAAGGAGTAGGTAGGGTGCTGGCCCCATACACCAGGGGTGGTGAGTTCAAGCCTGGCCCTGGCCAAAATTGCAAAAAAAAAAAAGAAAATATGCTTGAGTAATGGACATAGTTAATGAAAGAAGTCAACAGGGTCTTTCCCAATCACTTTGTACCCCATAGGCTAAACATTGACAGTCCCTTTACTTGCACAGGGGGATGGGGTAAATTTAAGAGTGGGAGAGAGTAGCTCAGCTAGAGGAGATCACTGGAAGCAGAAGCCTTTTCCAAGTGATCCTGGATGGACAGCTGCCCATTGGACAATATATTTTTTTCTTTATTAAAATAATAACTCTGCACATTGATACATTTATAGGGTACAGTGTATGATTTGATATACAATGTGAAATGCTTACATTGAACTGGTTAACACATTCACCTCACTTACTTATTTGTTGTGGTAAAACAATTACACTCTTTTCTTTTTTCTTTTTTTCTTTTTTTTTTTTTTTTGA
>NW_003852504.1:6033613-6042213 GCF_000181295.1 Otolemur garnettii | reverse complement strand
ATTCATATGAATGTGTAGGTGATTATATATTGATTTCATAGAAGTACTAAGTACATTGGATACTTTTTTCCTTTCTCGAGATACTTTACTAAGAAGAATATGTTCCAGCTCCATCCAGATAAACATAAAAGATGTGAAGTCTCCATCTTTTTATGGCTGCATAGTATTCCATGGTGTACTTATACCACAATTTGTTAATTCATTCATGGGTCTATGAGCACTTGGGCTGTTTCCATGTCTTAGCAATTATGAATGGGGTTGCAATAAACCATTGACCAATATTGAAACCATTTTGAATTAGGAGGAAAGCAGAAAGTAATGTCTAATTATCCAAATCAGCAATTTCACACTGACAAGATTTTTTAAATTTTAATTAATTATTTATTTATTTATTGAGGCAGTCTCACTATGTTGCCCTTAGTAGTGCCGTGGCATCACAGCTCACAGCAACTTCAAACTCTTGTGCTTAAGCCATTCTCTTGCCTCAGTCTCCCAAGTAGCTGGGACTACAGGCGCCCACCACAACACCCAGCTATTTTGTTGTTGTTATTGTTGTCATTGTTTATTGTTGTTTAGCAGGCCCTGGCCAGGTTCTAACCTACCTGCCCCAGTGCATGTGGCCTGCCCAGGTTGCATGGGTGGCAAGACTTTTTTTTGTTTGTTTTTTTGATTTTTCATTTATGCCCCAAATCTGAGTGAGGCAGTGGGGAGCTGCTATTGTTCTAGAAATGCCTTCAAATTAGGGGACTCAACAACTAACTTAAATGATACCCGGTACCCAATCAATCCCACTTAGTTCAACAAGGTGATTATTCACAGAATCTTCTCAGAGCTCTCTAGGGTTCACAAAATGAACCTTAAGTTCACTTAACAATGGCCACTTAAGTTTCTTCTTTTAACTAACATAAGATATGCTATTGTAAAAATTAGGGTTGGGGGCTGTCAGGGAACTATCTAAGAATCCATCCAGTTTAGCCCTTGAAGGCATTTTACTTCCCATACTGGATTCCAATATGTCCCATTTCCTCTCCCTTCTGTAAGCCCCGAGATTTTCCATGTCTATCTTTCTACTTTAAAACAACTGCTACCTACCACTTCCAGCCTAACCCATATGGTGGGATGAAATCTCTCCATCTATCCTTATTTTGTTGTCCTGCCAAACAACATTGATACTATGGAGATAAGAAAGTCATAAATAGAGAAAACAGCTAAACTCAAGACATTTCACTAACGTTCTTGTAATCAATGTTCTTGCTTCTTTCTATTAAAGGTACCCAGAAGCCCCAGTGGTCTCCTGCTCTCTTTTATCTGTGAGGGTGGCAGTCCTCATTGCTTATAGGATAAGGCTACACTAATTAGGCTAGCATTCAAGGCCCTCTGTAAGCAGACTAAGGCCTACTGCTCCATTATTATCTCCCACTTGTCTTCCAGTCTACACAAGCTGTCTGTTCCCGTCAAATGGTCTACTAATTGTTTCCCCCCAAACTATTTTCATTCCTGTTTCCTGGTCTTTGTTCACATTAATTCCCTCAAGCTCTCTACCCTTTCTTCAGGGTTTGGAGTTTTACCTTTTGTGACCACGCTGGCATTTGGGGCAGAATTGCTTCCTCCTTGGAATTCCAATCATCTTTCTAGTCCGCACTACTCTGGATTTAACATGTGGGAGTACATGTGTGTGTCTGTGTGGCTAAAGGCAGGCGCCTCATATCTCTAGGGCTAACACAGTGCCAGGCACTGAGTAGGTATTCAGTAAACATTTATTCTTAATGATGATGTCATGTTCTCGAAGCCTGTTCTTTCTTTCCCTAGGTAATGTTTACTAATGTGAATGAAGTGCTGCTGAGACTTGCTCATGTTTTTTAAAAAGATGAAGATGGGGATGACTCAGTGGCAAGATCTTTTGGCAGAGAATTCATCTCGAAAATACTTGTACTATCCTAGCAACACACGTGTAACAAGGGGAAACAGCCAAAACAGTCTTAAGATCGAGCAGGACAGATTTTTCAGATTTCAACAAGCAAGACTCTTTCTTCTGTTTTTCTTTCTTTCCTTCTTCCTCTCTTCTCTTCCTTTTTTCCCTTGTTTTCCTCCCTTCCTCCCTCATTCCCTTTCTTCCTTCTGCTGTCAAGGTGATTAAACACTGAAACGAACTGCAGGGGGAGATTACTGAGAAAATTTGGAGAAGTGGACAATTTATTCATTCATTCAAAGGAAAACTGGGAGGCAAAGTAAAGGAAGGGGGGGAACGGTGAAGTATGAGGGATTTGGCGTTTGTCCATAGAAAACAGAGGAAGGTGGATCAAACCATTCCTTCCTTCCTTCTTGCTTCTTTTCTTTCTTGCTTGCTTTCTTGTACTTTCTGGTCTCTCAACTCTGTAAGGCTCCCCCAGCGGGCTGAAGAACCCTGTGGTGGGTGGGGCTCCTTCTTCACTGTGTTGTAGAGCCATCAAGCAGGCCAATAAAATTTTAAAAAGGCTGCAGATGTTTTTCTCTGTGAAGAAGGCTTTGGAACGGTTACTGAGTAACTATTTCTCTGTTAACTGTGGATATATTTTCAGATGCAAAAAAGACTCAAACAGGCTGACAACTTTAGCTCTGATATACTTCACCCAAAGGAGTGCTGGGGCGAGGGGTGGGGAAGGACCTGCCACTGCATCCGGAGTTGGGGAAAGACTCACACAAGTGGCAGGATGACAGGTAAGAGAATAAACAAGTAATATTAAAAGTCGCTGAGGAGAAAACAAACAAAGCAAGAAATAAAATGTTAAGGAGACAACGACTGACAGAGGAAGCAACTGTGGACCTGTGTCTGTGATTAGGTTCCTGGAGAAAAGTGTAGATGATGTAGCACAAGATACTTCAGTTGCACAACCATCTAATCTAGAACTGGTCATTTATAAAATAATTTTTGTTTTTTTCCGGCTAGCAATCTGTATTTTTAGTAAGTTCTGCTGCTGCTCATAAGATCAAGCAAGTTCGGAAAGCGCTATCCTATAATATAGAAGATGAAGTTCACGTCTGTAATCCTAGCTCTCTAGGAGGCCAAGGCAGGTGGACTGCTTGAGCTCAGGAGTTCAAGACCAACCAGAGCAAAAGTGAGACCCCGTCTCTGCTAAAAATAGAAAAACTGAGGCAAGAGGATCCCTTGAGCCCAAGAGTTGGAAGTTGCTGTGAGCTATGATGATGCCACAGCACTCCACCCAGGGCGACAGCTTGAGACTCTGTCCCTCCTCAAAAAAAGTGCAGAAGTAGCAACACATGATTTCACTTGAAAAACAATTTATGCAAAAGACAGAAGAAGGGGGATAAAGGACTGAAAATTTGAATTTGAGATTAAATAATTATATATATATATATTTCCCCTTTTGTTCCCCAAATGATTTAAAGTGGTATAATTGTAATACTAATAGCTAACATATATTGAGTGCTTCTTGTCAGCTTGCCACTATGCATGCATTTTCTCGTTTAACGCTCACAACAAACCCACGAAGTAGGAATTACTATTGGATTTTTCTGAGACACTCTCTTACTCTGTCACCCAAGCTAGAGTGCCCTGGCATCAACCGAACTCACAGCAACCTCAAACTCCTGGGCTCAAGCGATCCTCCTGCGTCAGCCTCCCAGTACCTGGGAGGACAACACTAGGCTAGTGTTTCTATTTTTAGTAGAGATGGATCTTGCTCTTGTTCAGGCTGGTTTCAAAATGAGCTCAAGTGATCCTCTGTCCTCAGCCTCCCTGAAGAATTGCTATTGTTATTTCCATTTTACAGATGAGAAAATTGAGACTCAGAGAAGTTAAGATAGGAAAAGTTAGAGCTGGAAGTCAAACGCGAGTCTATTGGTCTCCAGAGCCTCTGCTCCTGTTTCACTATATTGCTTACAAACACCAAAACCAACCAACCAACCAGCAACCACCCCCCCCAAAAAAATAGGAACACCACCAAAGATTAAAAGAATACAACTAAGTGGAGAAATTTAACTGAAGGGAAAAATGGAAGAAGGATGGGGTGAGGTCCTGTGCATTGATTGGAAGTGGGCCACTTATTTGGCTCTGAGCTTCCCAAAAAACAAAGCAACAAAGAAAGCATGTGGTGATTCAGAGGATCCATAAGACAAAAGCAAAACCACTTTTTAACAATTTCTGGTAGATTTTTTCCAGAGAGAAATGTCCTGCTTGCTGCCTCAGAAACAGGGGAAACGCTTTTATTGAAAAGAGTTTTTCAAAGAACTTGACTGTTTATTAATGTTTTAAAAATTGGGAAAGCAAATGTTTAAAAAGGAAATAATTTAAATATGATTATAATATTATTCTCTCGTAAATATGTTTTATAGTTCACACTTTCATTCTAAAGTAACTACCTGCAGAGTTTTTGTCCTTGGAAATCTTAAAGAAAAGAGTGGCTATTCCTCTGGCTCAGATTCCTGAAGGCGAGGACAGGCTTAAGGGGGCCCCTTCCAACTCTGGGGCTGCGATTCTATCCTTGTGTAGCTGTGCAAACACTTCTACCTGGGGCAGCTTAACTAGTCTTAAACCTAAAGACTCAGCCACAGCCATGGCAATGAATGCTTCCATTGTGGAAATCCTTTCTGATAAAATAAATGTTTAAAACACACACACACAATAAAACAAAACCTCCCCAACATTTGGGATTAAGACACACCCAAGTAAGACATTTGCAGAAACAAAAGTTTGACTTAGTAAATGCTTGTCACTGGCGATGGAGAGCCAGCACTTAGGCACCACTCATTTAACTCCAAGCGCCTTTTGCTGAAGTCCTTTGTGTCTTCGATGTCAAAGAAATCTTTTCTAAGGGAGCCATCAGCACCACCTCAGGGGTGATGTTTTAAGCCTAATGTGAAAAAGAGAGCTTCTCTCAAACTTCTTATATGATTAACACGGTTGAATGCCCTTTATGACAAAGCGTGGGGAGTGCAAATAAAATTCTCTTCAGGAGGAGACATCCCCCCTTCTTCTTCTTTTTTTTTTTCTTAAATCATTTCTTAGCGATGTAGCACAATAAAAGAACTTTCACATTTGGGGATTGCTGGGGGAGACAGGGGGCCAAAGGAGACGGAGCCGCGCAGTTTAAACCCACCGAACTCGTTATGCTTTGGGTCAGCTGGCTCAGAGGAGGCTTCCTTGCTGGATGTAGTCAGACTGCCACCGGTAACTGGAGAGAGAATCGAGTTAAAGTCATTGTTGTGTGTTAGGAAATGTTAGGAAATGCGCCAATACTAGCACGTTTGCCTTTTAGAGGCTGCTGGAATCTTTGGCCTTCTAGCTAGCATGGTGCAGGGTGGCTTCTCTGAAACGGGACCGAGGTGGCTTGTTGCTACAAAGAGGGGCCTGGGTATGCCTGTGTCAAGAGAGAGACTTCGTCCTTGCAACAGAAGGCGTCACCCTCTGGAGTGCTGGAAGGACTGCTACCCGACCAGGTTTCCCCTTTATAAACACAGTCCAGCCGCCTCGGCCTTATCTACTTGATTCTAAAATAGCTCGTCAATTTAATAGCATTCAGGTTGTTTATGCACACACAAGGCCCTTTGAAAATAACCCTTTTCATGTCGCCAAACAGGCATTTTGAAATCAACTAATTGGATGGTTGTCTGAATTCAACTCGTTGTTTTAAAAATAACCAGTTGTTCCACTGAATTACATTTTTTTACCCCCAAGCCAATTGGTGTGTGTAGACAGAGTTTGAGTCAATCCAGATGGCTGGCTGCATTTTTGACTTGAACTGACTGGATGTTTTGTGGTCAGATATATACAGCTCTTGATAGCCACTGGGGAAATGGAGTAGAAGGGAAGGAAGGTGTAGGAAAGTTAGGAGAAATTATATCAACAAAAGTTTCCATCTTGAGTGCTGTGGATCCAGACATTTTCTGCAATCAATCCTCCCTCCCCCTCAAAACACGTGCACGCACACATACATGCACGCACACACACATAGTTAAGAAAACAGAAATAAAGTAATAACATCCCTCCCAGCTGGCTCTGCTCACGGCTGTGGGTCTTTTCTTTCTTTCTTTCTCTCCATGAATTTCTTCACTGCTTGGGTGGCCTGTGGAGGGATTCTGGCAACTCAGCTTCATCAGTTTAGCTCCGTCTTAGGCTGACTTTTCCTTCCTGTGGGGAGCTCTCCTTTGAGGGGCTCAGTGTTCCTCTCGGCCTGCTGAAGGCAAGGCAGGAAGTGGAGGGCTTCGGTCAGACCTGTACCCTCTAATTCCAAGCATGAGGCCTGATGCTGACCCATGCAACCACTTTTCCTGAGGGAAACTGTGAATTTCCTGTAATGAATGTAACCAGTCCTCCCTACCCAGACATTACTGCTATATTTTGAGAACTTCTGGGTTTTATATCTTCTATAGTTCCCATAATTATCTGTCAAATTCCACCGGCCTGAGAAAGTGCAATGCAGATGCTTTTAAAGCCTACCTCTTTTGGACTTATCATTTCAATTTCTTCATTTACCTTACTGATAAGGGCGTGAAAGTGGAGCAGAGACAGACTTTCCCTGAACCACTTACGCTTCGGTTTTTCACTTGCAAGGGAGAAAGGGTTCTCTAAACATTGAAAATTGAACTGTAGGGTGATTTCCAAAATGGCTTCCACTTTTTTACACAAATTCTGAATGAATCGTATGACACCAACGCTCTTCTGCTGCTCAACTTGTACCTTTCTTATGTGTGCAAAGGTCATTATTTGCAGTGAAGCGAAGAGCACAAGAAATATTCTGAAACTTGTCCTTGTCTATATTGTTCTCAACTTTTTTCTCTCGTCTAGTAAATCCTAAATTGGCATGTTTTTCATAACATGTCATTTTTCATGCCTGGCTATTTAAGGTGAGTATTGATTCCCTTGAGCCTTCCAAAGACATCTGGATAGCATTCAAAAGTTTTTGCCTATGACATTTAGATTTTAAAGCACTGCCACATGGCTTGTGGGTTTTTTTTTTTTTTAGACTTGAGGTATGGTCCTGTCTTCATTGTTGACCTGCTATGTGACCTTGGGATCATCATTTTACCTCTCTGAGTCTCAGAGGCTTTTTCATCAATATTCCAGGGGTAATAATCCTTGCTCCCCGATCTATTCCACAGGGTTGTTGGGGAGAATGATCCGAATAAGGTATGAGGAAGGCCTTTGTGAGAGGTGTGAGGTCTTAAACACATGTAAGAGATTCTGAAAGGAATCAATTTGACTGGGATTATTAGGTAGTTCAGGAAACTTGGCCCTTTTTTCTCAGATAAATAAAGAGGTTTTGTTGTCAGGTCCCCAAATTGTACTACGTGTTACCATTACTTCAATCTCTGTTTGTCGGATGAAATACCCCAGAAAATCAAATTCTAAGAAAACAATAGTATGCCTCGATTTTGAGAATCAATTATAATTGATTAAACAATAATCAATCGTATAAACAATAATACTGCCTCGATTTTGAAGATCAATTATATTAGTATAGGGATAAGGAAATTTGGGAGGCTTGGATTTTATCAAGATCCCTGAAACTATGAATGTCTTAAAGTACATCAATAATATTGTGAGTTCTATTTGCAGCAAAACTAATAGAGATCTTCTCCTTGGATTTCAGAATCATGCATGGTTGCTTCAGATGTGAATACACCATTGCTCATACAAAGATACTCTGCTGATCTTCTCATTTTAGGGTCAAGAACCAAACCACTTCTGTGAAAATACACAGAAGAACAATAGGCAATTTCATCCTTCATTTTTGATCTTTCTTTTTAACTGGCCCAGAGCTTCCGTCCTTGAGTGGTGGAGGGGTTTTTGATAAGCCCCAGATGGTTTTAGAGGCAGACAGATAATATATCTGCTTTATATTATCATCTTGACTAGCTGCTTGCATGTGATTAAATGACCTTTTTGCCATAGGAGCAGTTACACCGAGGAAGATGAACTTTCCCTTCCATATGTGGGATAAATGTTTTCCCTCCACACATAGACTATAGCCCAGAGACTAATGCTGTTTCCAGTTGTTAAGAAATCACTGGCCTTTTTCCTTTGAAGAAGAATCACTTTATTGCCTAGTAAGGAGCAAAGAAAAGGAAAGTAAATATGGCCTGATATTTCCATAAGGTAGTAAATTAGAAATAGCATTAAATATATGTGACTTTGTAAAGTTTAAAACTGGGGTAGATCTGGCTGTAAGCTCAAGTTTGAAAACTTTTTTTTCAGAAGTGAATTTGAGCTCCTGCAGTTACATCCAGGAAATACGAGCCATTACTAAGGCTGGGAATTGAGGGTAAGGCCAAAAAAAAAAAAAAAAGTCTGGAAATGTAATTGTAATTGGGGAGGCCAAACGACAGAGGTTAAGCCCTGGGAAATGGAAAGGCAAATCCGTGTCTGAGAATTCCTGGGCCTGTGGCAGGTCTCTTGCTGGACCCAGGCCATCACTGAACACTGCTTAGCACTCATACCTTCCACACAGACCTGTTTTAAGGAGAAGCTAAAGGGAGACTAAGCTGGAACCAAGACTGTGAAGTTAAAGTAGACTCTCTGAGGGCATATACCTCCTTTAAATTTACAAATCTGCAAACCCTTGATAATCTGGCATTCCCCAAAGCTGGCTTTTTTTTTTTTT
>NW_003852504.1:6029607-6032668 GCF_000181295.1 Otolemur garnettii | reverse complement strand
TTTTTTTTTCTTTTTTCTTGCAGTTTTTGGCCAGGGCTGGGTCTGAACCCACCACCTCCAGCATATGGGATCAGTGCCCCACTCCTTGAGCCATAGGTGCCACCCCAACTCAATTAATACTTATTAAACAAAAAACGAATCTGGCTCTGATGGCTGTTAAAAGAGACAGATTTGGCTCGGCACCCATAGCTCAATGGTTAGGGTGCCAGCCACATGCACGGAGGCTGGAGAGTTCGAACCTGGCCTGGGCCAGCTAAACAACAATGACAACTGTAACAAGAAAATGGCTGAGCATCGTGGAGGGCGCCTATAGTCCCAGCTACTTGGGAGGCTCAGGCAAGAGAATGGCTTAAGCCTAAGAGTTTGAGGTTGATGTGAGCTGTGATGCCACAGCACTCTACTGAGGGTGACACAGTACCACTCTATGTCAACAAAATAAGTAAATAAAAGAGATAGACTTTAGCCAGGCATTGCGGTAGGTGCCTGTAGTCCCACCTACTCGGGAGGCTGAGGCAAGAGAATCGCCTAAGCCCAAGAGCTGGAGGTTGCTGTGAGCTATGATGCCACAGCACTCTACCAAGGGCAACAAAGTGAGACTCTGTCTCTAAAAAAAAAAAACAAGAAAGAAATAGACTTAAGATTCACATGGTAATGTGAATATCTACATTGTACCAGACACTGTACTTATATCATCTCTAGTCCTCTCAAAGACCTTGCAAGGTTCTGTTTTTCCTAGCACACAGAGAAGCTGAAAAAATTTTACAATGGACACGAGTTTGCCTGTTACCTATGTTCTATAATTAGTGTTGTACTACCTATGTGTTGTCACATGCATCTGTGTAGCCACACATTCATTGTCCAAGGTTAAGTTTTTTTATTGTGGTAAGAATACTTAACGTGTGATCTCCCTTTTAACAAATTTTTAAGCATATAATACATTATTGTTGACTATAAGTACAATGTTGTACAGCAGATCTCTAGAGCATATTCATCTTGCTTGACTGAAACTTTATGCCCCATTTCCCCTTCCCCCCCAGGCCCTGGTAACCACCATTCCACTCTCTGCTTTTGGCCATTTTAGATACTTCATGTAAGTGGAATCATGCAGTATTTGTCCTTCTGTGCCTGGCTTATTTCACTTAGCATAATGTCCTCCAGGTTTATTTCTGTTTTCTCAAATGGCAAAATTTCCTTCATTTTTTCAAAGGCCCAACAGTATTTCATTTTATACACACACACATATTCTATGCCACATTTTCTTTATCCATTCATCTGTGATGATCGTTTAGGCTTTTCCACATCGTGGCTATTGTGAATAGTGCTGCAATGAACATGGAAGTGCTAATATCTCTTTGAGATCCGGCTTTCAATTCTTTTGGATAAATATCCAGAAGTGGGATTGTTAGATAACGTGATAGTTCTATTTTTAGTTTTTTGAAGAACCTCCATACTGTTTTCCACCAACAGCGTGCAAGTTTTCCTGTTTCATCACATCCTTACTGACACTTGCAATCTTTTTGAAGGTTAAATTTTTAACCCTTATTTTGTAAGGGAAGGCTCAACCAGATAAGACTGCTTGCCCAAGTCACCTAGCTAGTAAGTAATAAAGTTGGAATTTGGACCCAGGATATTTGACTTCGGAACCTATGCCCTCTCCACAATACTATGCTGGCTCTTGTGATCACTGTGTTGCAATATAAGTTAAAACAAGTCAACTGGGGAGTGGGTTAAAATTGATTGGGAAGTTGAAATTACTATTTCTGAAACCAAAGTAACAACCTAGGAAGGGCTACTTTAGCCTTTGATTACAGAATTAAAATATGTGGAAAACAGACTAAGGTAGAGGGGCATGAATCTGTATATTCCACATTATACATAAAGGGGAAGAGAAAAAAATCATTTCAGAGTATTTGTTGCTGTTGTTTTTAAGAAATAAAATTTTATGATGTACAGTAGGCCTAGTACAGATTCAGCTCAATTTTTCAACATGTCTGTATATTCATATCATATGAAAATTAAGTATGATAAAACAGAGCATCAAAAATATATCAGACTATATTTCACACATTCCGTTTACTAAGGCAGGAAAGTATGTGATACATTTCAGAACCATTTCTGCAGAGGGATTGAGACAGGTTTTTCAATAGGGAAGAATTGGGGTGGCACCTGTGGCTCAAGGAGTAGGGCGCCGGCCCCATATGCTGGAGGTGGAGGGTTCAAACCCAGCCCCAGCCAAAAAAAAAAAAAAAAGGGAAGAATTAATAATAAACTCTCCTAAAAGTTTATTAGGATAATTTCCAAACAATATGATGACTTGTTAGACCTCCATACAGTGAGATTGAGATAAGTATAGTCTCTTACCTTCAGTACTCTGGAATCTTAAAGAGTCAACATCAAAGCTTCAGGTATCTAAATTTTTCACTGAATTAATTTGTAAAATCTCTGATTTAGATGTCTAGAGATAAAAAAATGATAGACACATGTCTGTTCATATCTTCACTCTTGCAACATTGCTTATAATAAGTATTCTATCCTGTTCATTAGGAGAAAAATTAATTCTAATTTTTTATACAGTATTTTGATTAAGAAGAGCACTGATTTACTATTATTTCTTGAGTATATGCTATGGAGCCATTACTGGGGTCTGTGTTGTGAGGGATATATTTAGTCCTGCCTTCAACAATATGTACTGGTATGCATTGGGGGGCTACTGCATTCTAGCCATTGTTCGAGATGTTGTATACAGAAGGATATAATTCCTTGCCTCAAGGAGTTCACAGACACAAACACCAACAGCCAGAGGTAGAAGGGACCTTAGACAGTATGTAAACCACCATTTTCAATTTACAATTAAGGAGTCTATGGTTTAGAAATGTTAATTTACTTAATCCAGGCTCCGGAGGCTCACAGTGGTAGAACAAGAACTAGAAACCGGCTCAGCGCCTATAGCTCAACCGGCTAAGGCGCCAGCCACGTACACCTAAGGTGGTCCGTTCAAATCCCCAGCCCGGACCTGCCAAACAGGCTGCAACCAAAAAAATAGCCGGGCGTTGTGGCGGGC
>NW_003852504.1:6023809-6027135 GCF_000181295.1 Otolemur garnettii | reverse complement strand
CTCTTTTCCCCAGACTAGAGTGCAGTGGCATCATAATATCTCACTGCAACCATTTGACGTTTGATCCTGGGCTCAAAATTTTTCCTGCCTCAGCCTCCCAAGTAGCTGGGACTATAGGTGCATGCCATCACACCCTGCTAAGTTTTTTATTTTTTTGTAACAATGAGGTCTCTCTATTGCTTAGGCTGGTCTGAAATGCCTGGCCTCAAGTGAACCTCTAGCATCAGCCTCCCAAAGTGCTAGGATTATAGGTGTCAGCCACTGTGCCCAGCCTACTGTTGATGTTTGTACATAAACTTGTCACAGATGGGTAGCAAACAGTGCATGGACCAACACATGTACCAAGACTACACCCTGAGTAGCACTTTACTAGAGAAAACACAAAAAAGAATAATATGAACCCCTGTGCATCTAAAGCTCTCAAGTTATTGTGAAGACAAATAGGTAAACATATGTTTGCTACATATTATGGCAAGTGTAGTGGTCACCCCAAGTGTTGTTCAGCAATCAAGCAGACTCTGGGCCTGGTTGGTAGTGTAGGGGAATACATCAAAAGATATATGTTGGGGTAGAATACTTTGGAGTGGTCTCAAGCTATTCTTTCCCTTATTTTGGCTGCAGGTCCCAACCATACTGCTTTTCAAGAGTACAGTTTCAAAGGGATAGCCTTGATGTTAACTATAGAATTAGGGGTCATCCTGAGGATGGCCTTTTCTTATAAGATGCTACTTGAAATTCCCCACACTTTGGACTGTGGATAGGGATTGCGCAGTGGGATGGGAGAGTTTATCAAAAGTATGATTTGCTATCTGTGGTGGTGGCTGTCAATTTCCTGTCATATATTGCTGGGAATTCAGGGAGCTCTGGGGATAAGAAAGGACTTTTATGGAAGCAAACACATGAGAGGTCAACTGTTAAATGCCAGTTGGCTTATTAAGCGCCCAGGCTCCAGAATATAAAGACCCAGAAAGAACTTAGTGAAATTATTATAGGTTCTCCACACCATACATCAAAATAAATATGTTACATTACCTGAACCACTGTGTTTTTTGGTCTACAATAATTCAAAGCACAATAAAGTATGTGTGAATTGCCATGTGGCATATAAAGCCATGCCTCAGGCATCACCAGTGTTTGGATTTAAAGTTACTATACTCTCCATCACCAAACTATAAACCTCTTAAATTTTTATAGAAAACCAAATATTCTATGCAAGACACACAAAATATTAGATATACATACAGTATATCTGCCCAATCAAAAAAAAAATCAATGGACCAGGGTATAAAGAAATATGTTAGAAATCTAGATCAATATTCCTTATACAAACACAGAATAGAGTAACTTTTTATTTGTAGTAATCAACATGATGCCACAAATAAAAATTTCAAGTTTTTTTAAGTCTTGGACTCTGACTTACAAGAACCTCAGTATATTTTAGGATTTAGTGAGGGTGAAGCATAGTCCCTGGTCTGAGGAGAGGCTATCCATCCACAGCTCACAATGCAAGCATCTCAGAGGGTCTATTAATTTTCCATACACATGGAGCCAAATTCTGCCTGGGATTATTATGCAATTTTCAAAATGGCTTTAAGTCTTTCAACTTACAAAGTTACCATTTACATTGCACTGGCCTGCTGGCTGGGATGAATGAATGAACACTCTTTCCCAAAGGACCATAATTCATTCTCTGATCATAGCATATACATTTGGGAGCATTGGGATCAGTGTGCCTGGCGCCTCCCCTCCCCTCCACCCCACAAAGGAGTCATACACTGCAAGGGAAGGGGAGACAAAGTGGCTGTGTGCCATAGAGTGCTGAGGTGTGGCTAGGGAGGTGTTGACCAGTCTAACATATAAGCAACTGTCTACATGATGTGATTTCAGGTGCACCAAAAAAGGCCTCATTGCCCCTCAGTTTAAACACTCCCTTCCCACTGGCAGATGCCTGGAATTCCACAGTTTTTAGAGCTCTGTTCCTTTAGTTTAAAGCTTTGATCCTGTTAAAATACTCTTACCCCTGGGTGGGCAGCTCCATTCTACCCTATCAAGCATATAACATTGTAAGCAGATGAGTTTTAAAGTTTCTTCTCTGAAAGCAGGTTTTGAGAGTGGGGTTCAGGGCAGAAGATACTGTGTACCTGAGGGAGACAGAAAGAGTAGAACATTACCTGAGGGGCAAAGGGAACTGGGCCCAAGACAAACAATGTGTGCGTGTGTGGCCGTGTGCAGGGCTGTGTATGAGCTCCTCCCATGGCGGCAGCTGGTGAACACCCTTTCTTAACCCTCTCCCAGAAAACTTGATTTATGCTGCTTTTGGAGCCATGGAACCAGACTCTCCTCCCAGCTACAGCAAGATAATAGCTGCTGGCTACAGCTGGGAATTCTCGAATTCTTTCAAACTGGAGACTAGGAGCAAAAGGTGAAGAAAAGTTCTTCTGGGCCTGCTGGGCTAGGTAGCCTTCCTCTGGGGTCCAAAGAGAAAGATGGGGCCCAACAGTGTTACCTAAATGCTTCCAACTGGGCCTGAAAGCATAGGACCATGAATTGTAGAAACTGAACCCTGGCTCAATCAGCACATCCTTTTGTGATTTTAGACTGATTGTTTCTCTTTGCCTCTCCTAGCTGAAGGGTAAGGGTGAATCATTGGTCTTCTGACACGAGGAAGGGAGCTTTGAAAGGTAAGACAGTTGTTTATGTAAAGGAGAAGAAGAAAATGCAGTCTTAGTTCATAGTCACCCATCTGGACAGTATAGGTATGTAATGTAACAAATTTCATGCTTTGGTTTAGGAACTGGATTTTCATCAGTAAAATTCCATGTTACTGGATAGGCAGAGTGGACAGCTGTCCATGGCATTCCTGCAAGCTTTACCTGACCAAAAGCCTATCCTTCAATGCCTGTTTCAGTGCCTGAAATTTCACTGTGAGAGTCATCACTTCAGGGCTAGAAGGGTAGAAAGTCTTTGAGAGGCACTTGTAAAAATGGAATCACTCCTCAAATCTAGCAAATTTTAACCTTAGGTTAGCTAAAAGCCCTGAAGTAGCTGCTTTTGGGAGGCGTGTGTGTGGAGGACCAGAAGCTTTCAGGCCAAAGAAATATTTCACAAAACCTCAGGGCCAGATTGCCTATGACCTGGCCCGCATCCTTGTCATTCACCTATTTCCCCGCATTTTGTTACATCTTCACATTCTCAATACTGTTTAGTATTTTTAAGTAAGCTCACCCTTTTATTGAAATAAATTTATCTCAGCACTACCTCTTTTGCTTTGTCCTAATCAAATCATGGATTGGAAGTACTAGTTTTATATATATATATATATATAT
>NW_003852504.1:6012291-6023789 GCF_000181295.1 Otolemur garnettii | reverse complement strand
TTTTTTTTTTTTTTTCCTAATCCACCATTAAAATAAAAAGTAAAACTTCATTGGGCCACTTCATTGAGCCCAGGGATTCACACACTTCACTTTGGGAAGCACTGTCCTAGCTCATACAAAGTGTGTTAGATATAAAAACATATATTAAAAATAAATCACAGCCCCCTTTTCCCAGGTACTCAAGACTCAGTAGTTGAAAACAACTGTTGCCTTTGTAGTTAGTTGCATGAGTCTGGAAGATCATGAATTTATGGGAGGTCATGTCTTCCTCTGCAAGGTCATGAAATTCAATCAATGCTTGCCTTCCAATCTGCCCTTTGGTCACAGGGCTCCACAGGTGGAACATATCAAACTCACCAGCCAAATTATGACTCTTAATTGGTGTTTCTTTTAAAGTGGATATGTCATTTGTCAAATGTTCAATGCAGGCGCAGGCCTAGCCCGAGGCAAAATTATGAAGTAGGAGAAGAATGCCAGATACATGGGCAGCACTCAATGTTTGTTGAAAAAAAGAGTGAATGAGCCCTCCGTCCTTGACTCCTTCTCTCCCAGCCCCCATATCCAGTAGGTCACCATTCCCTTTTAAGTCTATTTCCTAAACATCTCTGGTAGTTTTTCCTCCTTCCAAATCTCTACTGCCACAGGCATTGGTCATTTCTTGTCTGGATTATTTTCACAGCATCTTAACTGACCTCCTTGCTTCTAATCTCCACAGTGCTTCTGGAGAGAACTTTAGTGGCACTCCTGTGCTTAAAATTTCCTTAAATGGTTCTTTAGGCTCCTTCACATGCTTCAAGACCCTGCATAATCTAAACCTTGCTTACCTCTCTCACTTTACCTCTTCTAACTCCCTAGCCTGAAATTATTACTTGTACTTTCCATCCTCCAACTGGGCTATGACTGGCCCTCTCAATGTCTTTGTTCACGCTACTTTCTTTGCCTGGATGTTCTTCCATCTATCTGCTTTTCTCAGCTCAACTCCTACTGGTCTTTCAAATGGAAGTTTAGGGCATCATCTCTTCTGGAAGCTTTCTGGGATCCCCACCCCCACTCTCTAGCACTTAACCACAGTGCATTAACATTTGTTTGGTTGTTTTCCCCATTAGGCTTGTACCTCTTTTGAGATCAGGCACCAGGGGTTAATCTGAATCCCCATTGTCTGTTTGTATCCCACAATGGTTGGCACATAGTAGGAGTTCAAATATTTGTTAGTAAAAGAATGGATGAGTGAATTAACTCCTTAGCGACCCTCTTTTCCTTTGTCTGTCTTCTCAGCCCACACGTCCTGGGACACAGCCTCCTCTGCTCTACCCCTACACTTTGCATACCCCAGACAAATCCTAATGCTGAGTCTCTCCAGCAAAACCTACTTTTACCTAGGTCAAAAAATAATTCACTAATTAGTTTATTAGTGAATAAACTAATTCACACTGAGGAATCAAATCATTCTGTCATACAAATACTGAGTTCCTTCTATGTGCAAAGCACTATGGTAGGGTGTGTGTGGGTGGGTGGGGGGTTTAGGGGGCCAGGGAAAGAATCCACTCTAAAGATCCCTACTTAGGAGTATACAGGTAATGCTCCTAATCTCTCTGAGGATACTAGATTTTCAGAGAACTGGATTTCTAATGGTGAAATTCAGGCAGAAGAGGTGGAGTTGTGGGTCTAGATGACCTTTCAAACAGCCTTCTACATCGTCTATGAAATAGGCTAGCTCTGGCTCAACACATTTGCTGTTTAACATTATTTTCTAAAGAATTAGGCTGCCATTAAGCCCCTGGTTATTTCGTTGTCACCAGTAATGCTATACTTCCGGAAAGTCCACTTAGGGCTACTGTGCTGGAGATAGATTCTTTTAACATCCTGGGACCAGGTGCGGGGCTTTCTTTGACTTTGTGTGGTTCTATCCAATCAAACCTAGCAAGTAAAGGGGCTTTCAGACTTTCTAGGTACAGTATTCAAGGGCAGGCTGTGAAAACCCCAATGGTCCCCAGCTGTCCCTGAACGTGACTATTTGTGGGTTGGCTTTGAGAACCTGCCCAGAGCTGGGTTGGGAAAACGGTTCATGCGAAGCTCCTTTCTGAGAGCAGAATGAGGACGTGGATCTCGTGCGGAGAAGGCAGACCTTGTGCAGCTCTGGACAGGGTTGGGAGAAGGCCTATGGTGAAGCAGAGGGGCATCTAAACCACGGACTCCCCCCCAAGAAGGCTGGAGAGGTGGCAATAATCCTAAAGGGAAAAGCCCTCTAGGCTGCAGGCCAATGAGCGGCGGGAAGGAGGAGTGAGGCTGGGGAACTTCTCCCAGAGCCAGTCAGAAGAGACGGCTGCTGAGAAGCCAATCAGCACCCTCGAGCCTGCAGCCCCTCTGCAGTAGTTATGCCAGAGCGCCCTGTGTAGAGCGGCAGCGAGCGGGCAGCTGGGCTCGGCTGCCAGGAGCCACCGCACGCGTTCCGCACCCTCCTCTCATACTGCCCTTGCCCGTGCCCGGTCCCACCGCCGCGGTGCTGAGGTCAGCCCCACCGCGCTCCACGCCGTGCTCCTGCACGCCGCAGGCTTAGCAGCGGCACCACCGCCACCGCCTCCCAGCCCCGCGGCTCGTGGCGCCCCGCCCCGTCCCTCCTCGCCCCGCCCCATCCCAGTCAGCCCCGCCCTGCCCCGCGCGGTCAAGCAGTTCCCGCCCTCGCCCAGCGCTCAGGTAGCTGCGAGGAAACTTTTGCAGCGGCTGGGTAGCTGCACGTCTCTCACTCCTCAGGGCCACAGCCAGGACTTGCTGAGTCCTGGGACTGCTCTCGCTCCTGCTGCCACTCTCCCGCGCTCTCCTAGCTCCCCGCGAAGCAGGATGGCCGGGCCCGTGCGCACCGCGTGCTTGGTGGTGGCGATGCTGCTCAGCTTGGACTGCCCGGGACAGGCACAGCCCCCGCCGCCGCCGCCGGACGCCACCTGTCACCAGGTCCGCTCCTTCTTCCAGAGACTGCAGCCAGGACTCAAGTGGGTGCCTGAAACTCCTGTGCCAGGTGAGGAGGGGTCCCTTTCGCGTTTTCCGCGCCCAGCGGGAAGCCAAAAGGCGCGTGGTTCTTGTCTCCCAAGAGCGCTGGCCCCGGGCTCCGGCCGTACGCCCTGCAGCTGGGCACCTGGGAGTGGTCGGTGTGCCTGGGGCCTGGCCGGGTCTACCGAAGGAGGAAGGGAAGGAGCTTGTATGTGCACCGAGTCCGCATCCCTCAGGCTTGTGCTGCTGTCAGGGAAGGTGCAAGCGGGAGGAACCGCGGGGATCGCTATCTCGTGAGCGCCCAGATTTTGGGAGGGCGGGAAGGTGGGAGCTGTTTCCCCGGCCTCTGCGAACTGGTGCCTCAGAGCCGAGCTGCTTCCTCGGGAATTTGCCACCCTTGCTCGCACGTACGTGTGAGAATTTCAGCCTTAGCTGGATCGCAGCTCTAACCACCTTTTTCCCCAACGTGCCCCCCATGCCCTCCTTTCCCCAGCCTGGGTTTCCTAGGCTCACGGGCCCAAGTGCAGGCAAAGTTGAGGACACATTACCGAATCCACAGTGGCGGGCAAAGACACACTGAGGGAAACTTTTGAGTAGGAGGGTCCTCCAAATGAGGAGATCCGAACCCTTCCCTTCAAAACAGCGTTCCTTCTTATCTAGGTTGGCAAAATCGCTTTTAAAACGGTGCTGCTGGCCCAGGGAGCCAGAGTCCAAAGATGATTTAACTCCTCCCCCTCCAAAATTCATTTGCCTTCTTGACAGACTGGATCCTGAAGGGAAGATGATTTTAGGTGGAGGAAAGTTTCTGAACGCCTGCCTTTTGTTCTACACAATCAGATTGTGCCATGAGGACATATTTTAACCTCAGCCGAGGGCTACCACTGTCAACAGATGAATATTAATAGTCTTATGTGATTGACTGTCCAGCGACTGGGCTCCTAACGCCTGCCTTAGAATCCAATTAGAACGAGTTGCTACACTGACAACGCGGGCAAGAAGAGTCAAACAGGTTAATATATCGGAGGTGCTCTCGGAAGAAGCAGTTTTACTCGCTAACTGTAAGATGTTTGTAGCCTCCAAGGTCCCTTCTCGACTCTTGAGTCTTAGTGAGGAGCTCGTCTTGTGCTGCCGAGGGATCTTGGTGCAGCCCTAGCCAAAACTTGGCTGGTGGCTCTCAACAAGTCATGGAGGCGGGCCTGATGGTTGGACCAAGTTGTGAATGCAGATGCGCGCCCTGTGGGCGCTGCCAGCAAGTGTTCACTGGCAGGAGGTTACCTAGGCAGCCAGCGTGCCCTCAGCCTTTTCTTTAGGTTAATGAAAAGAGCAGAGCGAGCCTGCTGTTTAGTTGCAAGGGTAATTGGTCACCCTTTTTGGTGACTGAAATGCACTTGCGCATATGTTAAATATCGCTTTGCAGGATTTCACTGTAAGGGAGGGTAGAACCACCTCTTCCACTGTTACATGTTAATAACATACCACGTGGGCGTGTGCAGGAGCTGTAAGGGGCAACCTATGAATCAGTTCCGCAGAGCTGAAACAACAGGCGAATCTTTCTCCTCTGGAAGTGCCATGGTAATTAGATTGCTAAGGACAGAGAATATAACTTTTGTTGATAATGTAAAAATTGGTCCTCACAGGCAGAGCCCCCACAAGATGAGTGGGCCCAAGGTTGGGTTTGGGGCCACATTGGCTGATTGTAAGCCAGGGAGTCAAGGTGGTGCTTAACAGAAGAAAAAGACCAGAGGAAAGCACAGATACTCATTTAGCAACCCCCTCCACACACACACTTAAGCAGGCATTCACCCTCCCCCTGTTCTCTGGCTGCCTGCCTCTTTGCAGCATCTGTATAAAAGTATTGCAAGGGCCCACACACTGTGTATGAGATTTTGGCCAGGACTTCCTCCTGGCCTAGAGATGGCCATACTTATAGAGAACAGGGACTTGTAATAAAGATTTTTCATCTTTTTCTACTATTTCATGAACTCTATATAGGAGAAATCACTTTTCACAGGTTTTCATCATATAGACCCAGTATTCCCTGTTTCAGTTCTATTTAACAAATGTATATGATCTTGAGCACCCTCTACATGGCGGGTCTTGTCCTGATTCGTAGGACAAAAGCCAAACTTCAAATATGGTGATCTCCATACAGCTACCATGTAGCCTAGATTTTCTGGGGGTGGCGCACATTTCCAGTACTCTTCCCTGGCATGAAAACATGTGTCCTGAATTTCAGTTGGCCAAATATGGTCACTGTAGTTATGGAAAACATGGTGAAAATCCTAATGTCCATGTGTAGAAAGAGCTCATCAGTATTTCAGGAAAGAGGGGATAATGGCAGATGAAATACAATGGCAAGTGCATAATTTAAAGTGAATAAATGTGTAATTTGCTGCTGTCGTTCAGTGGTTGGAAATTGAAGGAGAGCTGCAAATTATTTGATAGTTATGAACCATCATGATGACTGCTTGACTTTTTTTCACCCATCTATATTTTAAGCCATGTTCAGTTTCCCTTCTGCACTGTATTAACAGATTTAAAGCCTTCATTGTCTGTTGTCTGCTTATCAAATGAGATTTGGTCACAGTGAGGAGAAATCCTTAAGAATGTCCTGAATTGGGCAGCCTCTGTGGCTTAAAGGAGTAGGGTGCCAGCCCCATATGCCAGAGGTGGTGGGTTCAAACCTGGCCCGGGCCAAAAACTGCCAAAAAAAAAATGTCCTGAATCACTTGGGGGGAGCATTTGGGATTGAGCGTTAACTTGGCCATTAGTAGAACTGGGTTAGAGTGGATAAGGTACATTTCTTACGTTAATATAGATGAGACTAAATGGTATTTGAGATCAGCCAACCTAAAAAATAAATCACTGGTGCTGAAGGACTACTCTAGACTTCCACAAAGCTATTATAAAGCCTTACAATCTCATGTTCCCATTTCTTTTACAGTGTCCAAGGCAAGGATAAGGGTCTAAATAGCATGTCCCCAAGATCCATAGATCTCCTCATACCTCACTTTTTTTTTTTTAAAGGATTTGTAACTTGGAAAGCACCACAGATGGAAACCAGGCGCATGGAGTTAGCGTTTGGCAGAAAAATCTATATAACTTCCAGTGCAGCTCTTTTGCCCTTATTTAATTTAGAAAAATTAAAAAAAAAGCCAATGAGCTCATAAGTCTAGATGTTTATTTTGTTTTGCTTAACCTACCCACAGGCGCAATCAAGAATGGATACAATTTTAGGCAAGGAAAGTGAGCTAGTAATCAGACAATGATGTTTCCAGTTGTCTCAAGGGAATGTTACAGAAGTCTGAAAAAAAAACTCCTCTAAACAAAAATCAAGTGTAATTCACTTTATGAATGCCATACACCACTTTCATGGAGGGGGAAGTGTAGAAGATGGATGGTAATGAAAAAATCAAACAAACCCTGGTAGTGTTGCAACTCCCAAAAGATTGAGGGATCTTGTCTTGGAGGGCCTTGGAAAGTGCAAGAACCAAACCAGAAGGCCAAATCCCTATACGGGTAAAAGGCAGCCTTGAAGAGCCAAAATTGACTTGCAGTTTCTGAAAAAAGAAGAAATAACATAAAAATAAAAAGCAACATTCTTGAGAGTTTGGTATTTGTTTTTTGTTTCTCTCTCTCTTTTTCTCTTTAAGTGTGAGAACTAGCAACCATATCTGGGTTGCCAGCTGTGGTTCCCCAATTAGTTTGAAGCAGTTAGCGGTTGTAATGTCTGGAGAGAGAATAAGAAGTGAGGTGTGGGAGGGGTTTTTTTCCTCTGAGATTGCACTAAACATTTGGGTGAGCAGGTGATTTGTTAAAACTTTGAAAAAGTTGTATTGTTGTGTACTAAATTGGAATAGGTTAGAGAAAGTTTTCCAGTGTGGTCTGAAAGTATTTATTACACTAATCCTGATACTGGTGCTGAGATGTGCTTAGAAGGAGCCATCAATCTGATGGAGGAGATGACTGACGATTGGTGGGGCATGTTGGTCTGGAAGAAGTCTTAAGACTGCCAACTCCTTGGCAGGCTCTGTATTAGGTGCTGGAGGTACAGAGAGGAGTGAGAGGCAATTCCTTTTGTCAAGGAACTCACAGTCTAGTGGGGGAGCACACAAGAAAACAGGCTTCCCAGGAAACTTGTAGGATTAAATGGGGTGAAAAGGGCTAGAAAATACCTCCAGGAAATTGGCTGAAATGGTCACAATAGCCAGCCTGGGCCAGGGAAAAGAACTGAAGAGATAGAGTGGGAGATAGCGAGACGTCTTTTAATAGGACCGCCATCTTAAAAAGAGTTTTCTGAATTCTTGGAGCAAATTCCATTTTGTAAGCATTAGGAAATACAGACATAAGATTTTGATGGATGCTAGATGACACAGATGGTGTCAGTTTTGCAATGTGTTTTTTTCTTATGGGCTGGTAGGTTGTATCCAATGTTTTGATGCAATATTTTTGAGTATTCTGCTACTTCTGTCTTTAGCGTTGAAATGTTTGCTATTCACTGTAGCCTAGAAAAGGGCTGCTTATTACCAACCTGGGAGAAAAGAATCCTGGATTTGTCTGGTATGAGACAAGACAGAAAACATGTTTTCTCCTTAAATGACAGCTATCAACGACCACGCCAACTTCAGTGTTTGATGCGTATACAAAAGCATGGGTCTTAAGTGGTATCTTATTACTCTTTTCTAAGAAAATTGAAGATAATCACTTATAACTTGTGCACACGATACATCATTTGGAAAGAATTTCACTGGGGATCATGTTGCTCAACTGAAAAGTTCTGGCATGCTGAATTTGTACATTTTTGTGAATGCTTCCTTTTACTCTGATCTCTAGCTTTTTTCTGCATATGGTTATTTGTATGTTTTAGATTATAAGCTTCTTAAAGGGAAAGCACTACATTTGCGCCGGGTTGAGCACAAGGCTAAGAGCAACATTTGGTAAATAACTGACAAAAATGGAATGCCTGATCCATTATATATTCTCTGTGACCTCTCACATATTTTCTCAAGCTATATGTCATCATACTTATTTTTAAAGCCTATGTTCAAATTACTACAGTACATTATTAGGGTGTGTATACAAACTTTTCAGGCTACAAATATTTTGGCTGGAGACAGACACAGGCTTAGCTCAGTTAGCTGGCAACTCTTACCATCAGGCAGGGCTTATTAATGTTGAGTACCCAAAGAACAAATTGAAATTAGCAGCATTGTTATGACTGGCTTCGTATCATTAAAGATCAACAATTATTATAGCACATAAATTGTAGGGCATCTCTTAAATCAAGTCTTCTTTGATTTAATGTCAGCTAGACCTTTCTTGCTAAGGTTGATATTACCATATTTGGGAGTTGAGCTGTACCACATGCAAGAACCTGTTGAAGTACTTCACAGGTTTCTTTTGCCTGGGATCAGAATTCAAGAGGCTATTCCAGGAGCCAGCATCTGTTCAGTCCTATAGCCAATCTTGTAAATGGGTTCGATGTTTTTGGTAATCTAGGATCTAATGGAAAGTGCAGGCAGAAAAATCCCTCACTTATCTGCCCATATTTAGCAAATTGTCTGCCTTGAAACTGGAGCCTCGTCACTCCATTAAGAAATGAGCATCAGAAAATAGAATCCAAGTCATGGGTCCCAGACTGGCGTTAGAGACATCATAAGGTAATGGGAATATACCTTCTGAGACATAATGACAGGGAGAATGAGGTTCAGAAAGCAAGGTGAAGGTGGGCATATCAGCAGAGAAAATGTGCATTTTGAAATGCTGTGTGCAGGGGGGAGCAGAATGCTATCTGGAACATAGTCTCACTTGAATATCTTGTTGAATTTCCCAAGTAAAGAAGATTTAGTTCTGTACTTCAAATTACGCCAATTAAAGATGAATTAGCCAATTGCTAATTATTAGGCATACTAGTTTGCAATTTTTAAAGCAAAAAATGAATCCAGATTGATTACTAAGGCGTTTTCACTTTTCCCTCTCTTTGTGTGTAGCTGGACAAAGCCTCATTTGAGTTTGTATTTTTCCTCATGAATAAAAAGGAGTCAATGTTAGGACCAAAAATGCATTGCTGGTGTTCCAAACAGTTAATTACTTTTAGTAGCTGAAATTGTATTTATATGCTAGATTAGTAAATCTACTAAGCTCTTTGAAGCACACTTAATAAGCTTATATTGATAAATAATTGATAGAAAGGGAGATAAAATACAAGTGAAAGTAGCAATAAGAAGGGGCAGGGAAACCAAAGCCATTATAAAAGAAACCCGCACGCATTGTATTCTTTCCATCCATCTGAAAGTCGAAAGATGTACATTTCTCAGCAGAAGTGATGATTTTGAAAATATTCTGTATTTTTTCCAAATTTCCACAGCGAAACAGATATTTACTTCTTATAACTGAGAAGAAAGTACAACTTTAGATTAAAAATTCACTTGGCCCTTTTGAGCCTGCCTTTTGAGAATAAGTTTATTACTAGAAAATTAGAAGTCTCAACTATGGCAACTCTAAGGTACATGTTTCTAATTATATTTTCCCTGCTAGACTGTCACATATTTATGGTTAGAGACTGTATCTCATTCATCTTTGTATCCCCAGAATGTCTAGCACAGCACACAATACAAATAATAGGTAGTCAATACATATTTATAGACTGAATGAATGAATGGAGTTTGAAATGTATTACAAACACAAAGTTTCCATAAATCCTATATTTAAGTAATTGATTTATTTTTACCAATACTAAGGTTTCTAGAAAATGTAAACACTTTTTCAGGTCAAAAATCCATTTGTTGTCTATTAGGTAAGAAAGTATATTGGTTTAATTCATTAGCTACACAATTACTCTCTGGAAGAAGTAGACTAGCCGAATCATACAAGAGGTAAGTACTTTGTGTTTTGTGTTACAAGGATATTTTAAGTTATTTAAGGATAAATTAAAGATCTCTGCATATACATAAATGCATATATTTATCTTCGTTTTACAGATCTGTGATATTTAGGTTTGTGAAAATAATGCAACTTGCTGTTAATTACAGAAACATACATTGAATACATGTAAGTTCTTCCACAGTGTTTAATGTTTCTTACCTATGACATTAAGCTTCATATATGTACATTAAAAAGGATATAATCCAAAGTGGATTTTAAGCCATGGAAATTTTATTTGGGTAGGATAGAGAGCCTCACGCAAATTCTCTTAGTTTCTGTCTGCATTAGGCCAAACTTTAATTACTTGGCTAGGGATGTCCTATTAGGAATCCTTTCAGATAGTGGCCCAAGTAGGAAAGAGGGTAAAGAAGAAAGGGACGATGTTCACTTGGAAAAAAAAAAAAATTAGAATTCAATTTGCATATTCTCCTCCTTAATCCTGGTTCTGCTCCTTCTCTCCCAAACTCTGTATATTAGTACTTATAGTATATATCAAGGCATCCCGAGATTCTCCATTGCTCTGTGTCAAATTTCAGTTTGGATGACTGAAGCTGAGGGACACATGGTGAATAGAGTAAGAGAATGACAGATTTAAGACAGAGATTAAAAGCTCTCCGTCTAGTATATATCAGAAAGTTAACTGGCATGTAACAGATGGAAAGGATTAGAAAACAGTTGAATTTGGAAATTTGCATGTGTGCAGAGATAATACAGAGGGATATCCCAATTGCACTTGATTCCCAGAAATACTTTATCTGTACTTCTTACTTTCTTTCATGTCTGTTGCTTGTTCAGAGCATCTTCCAGACCATATGCTATTGAATGCAGGAGCCGTGTTTGATTCATTATGATATCCTCTAGAATGGTGAGGAGAGTGACTTATACAGAGTTATTAATGAAACTAATGAATTAATTAGTTGGAAAGAATACGAATAAACTTCTAAAGGCATAGTCTAGCAGGCTTGACCTCTGTCCAGTGAGATACTAGAATGGCATATAACTGTAAAGTACTGGATTTTCTGAAGGCACCATTGTCTAAACTGATTTGCTGCAGAGACAGAAGAAGGGTTGGTAGAGTTGAAGCATATTTATCTATTCTCTGTGGCCCTGGGAGCCTCGTTGCCCTTCTTTCAAAACTGAAGATTGAAGGCGAGGTGATAAGTAAGGAAAGATTTTTAACTGCTGCCTTGCCTAAATGTGGCATTTGCATATGTTTCATACACATGTATATGCAAAATGCACACACACATATCTACATATATGTTCACAAATTACATGCATGTATACATATACAGATTCCTATTATTTTGATAGTAATAAGCAGTAATTTATTAGTATATAATTGAAACTGATAATTGTGAATTGTTACTCTTAACAGTAGGTGGTCATTCACAATCATACCTTCTGTTCGTGTCATGAAAGCCTTGCTTTTGTATCTCTCATGTATACACAGTGCAACACTCAAAGTGTCTGTGGTTTCTGAGTTCCTGCAACCTGGCTGGTTTTAACTCACTCACACATATTTGTACACTCATACATATAGACATATGATATCCCTACATCTATCTGTATGGCTTTTTTTTTTTTTT
>NW_003852504.1:6010365-6012177 GCF_000181295.1 Otolemur garnettii | reverse complement strand
TGCCTGCCACAGCACCCGGCTATTTTTTTTGGTTGCAGCCATCATTGTTTGGCAGCTGGGCTGGATTCGAACCCACCACCTTAGGTGTATGTGGCTGGCGCCTTAGCCACTTGAGCTACAGGCGCTGAGCCAATCTTTTGAAATACTTTTTTTATTGGCTGGGGCTAGGTTTGAACCCGCCACTTCTGGCATATGGGGCTGGCGCCCTACCCTTTTGAGCCACAGGAGCCGCCCTATCTGTATGGCTTTAATAATCTAGAGAGTAAGCCTAACTTAGGCTAGGAAGATAGAGGCGGTAAAGAGTTTGAGATATTGGGTAAAACATTTTCTGTTGCATTGGCCCCAAGTTGTTGCTTGTTCAGTTACTTGTCACTGATACCATAGAGCTACTATTTGTTTCTTTTTTTGAGACAGAGTCTCACTTTGTCGCCCTTGATAGAGTGCCATGATGTCACAGTTCACAGCAACCTCAAACTCTGGGCTTAAGTGATTCTTGTGTCTCAACCTCCCAAGTAGCTGGGACTACAGGTGCCCGCCACAAGGCCTGGCTATTTTTTGTTGCAGTTATCATTGTTGTTTAGCTGGTCCAGGCCAGGTTTGAACCCACCAGCCTCGGTGTACATGGCCGGCACTGTAACCACTATGCTAGGGTTGCCCAGCCCATAGAGCTACTGTTATTTATCAAGTTTCATCATGTCCCCAAAACATGACAGTCAAAACATACTGTGAATTTGGCCTATTTTGGAGCCAAATTCTAGCACAAGCTGCATTGTGTGTTGAGCTCCGTAGAAATGAGAATGTGACCCAAGAGGCAGTTTCCAGGTTAGCTTTCATGGAGTGATTATACTGGGGACCACATTTATATGTTTTGGAAAACAGATGGAAATTCGTAGAAAAGGAACTCACTAATAATGAACTTCATGTGATATCTTTGCTTAAATAGTTTAAAAGGTTCTTTATTAATTCTTCACTTCAATCAAGATTTATTGAGCACTAATTCTATGTCAGGTATTGAGCCAGAAACTGATGAACAAGATAAAATCATTGCCAATAAAGAGCTCTCTGCCTAGTGAGGGAGACAGACACAGAAAACCAAGGATGTCAAGGCAACACGAACAGGGATACCATAGAGCTCGGGTACCGTGTGAGGGCCTGAGGATTAGAGAATCCTATGGAGCTATGGAGGAGGGGAGCCTGGATGCCTTAAAAGGGCTATTAAATAAGGCATGTGCAAAGGTACAGTGTTAGGAGACAAAAGGACATTTGTTTGGAAGAGTTTGGACTGGTTGGAGCACAGATGTAGAAATGAAAGGAAGATGAACTAGAAAAGTAGGCAGGAAATGCTGAGGAGTTCAGGTTATATCCAAGGATGATGGGGGGCCAGAAAAACCTTGTAAGAAGGGAAACATTTGTTTGTAGCACAGAGGATAATTGGGGAGTGAATGGTGGCAGAGATTTTTAGTAACACAAGAGATAAGACAGGGGGCATTAAATCAGAAAATAAAAGCTAAACGTGAAGTAGAGTAGACATGACTATGAGGACAGAAGGGAAAATCTGGAATTTCTAGTTTTTCTGGGTGATGGGGCTACGGCACATAATACATGCTCAGTAAATGTTTGTTGAATAAATGAGTGAACTATAGGAGCAGAATATTTTATTTTATTATTTATTTATTTATTTAAGACAGAGTCTCACTATGTGGCCCTCAGTAGAGTGCTGCGACATCACAGCTCACAGCAACCTCAAACTCTTGGGCTCAAGTGATTCTCTTGCCTCAGCCTCCCAAGTAGCTGGGACTACAGGCACCTGCC
>NW_003852504.1:6007025-6009317 GCF_000181295.1 Otolemur garnettii | reverse complement strand
CATTGTTGTTTGGCGGGTCCGGGCTGGGGATTCGAACCCGCCACCTTAGGTGTACGTGGCTGGCGCCTTAGCCGGTTGAGCTATAGGCGCTGAGCCGGAACAGCATATTTTAAAGGGTATAACAGTGATTTCAGTTTTATTTTTATTTATTTATTTATTTTTTTGCAGCATTTTGGCCGGGGCCAGGATTGAACCTGCCACCCCCGGTATCGATGCCCTATTCCGTGAGCTACAGGCACTGCCCAATGTGATTTCAGTTTTAAACAGGTTGGGTTTGAGGGTCCTTTGATCATTCAGGTAGAAAACGTCTGCAAGGTAATTGAGGTTGTGTTTTGGATCACCAAAGAGGGAGAAATCAGGGCTGGAGATGCATACTTGGAAATTATCAGCATGTAATGGTAATTGAGGTCCTGGGAATAGATGAGATCACTGGGAAAGAGTGTATGTATTCTTCTGGAGTTCAGGACAAGAAAAGTTGGGACTCATCAGCATATAGGCTTAAGTTGGAAGTCATGGGTGTGGATGATATTTTCCAGGCCTTTGCATGTGACATGTCTTAAAATGTATTTTGCCAACATCTGGTGATTTGTTAAAAAAACTGCCAAAGACTTCAAGAACTCTCTTAAGAGAAAGTATGAGTGAGTATATGTTGTAATAGTTCAAAACTTTGCAAATAAGAAAATGTATTACCAAACACACACACACACTTCTTATGTAGAATAAAAGGATCAGATTTATATTATTAGAATAAAAGGATCAGATTTATATTTTTTGATAACCATAATTAATATTATGCATGTTATTTAAATTGAAAGTTGTTAATTGTTACTCTTAGCAGTGGGTGGTCTTTCGCAATCATACTAAATATTACTTTCATCTATCTCATGTACACACAATCCAGCAACTCATAAAGTGTCCGTCACTTCTGAGTTCCAGTGACTTGTGTGGTTCCAGCATGGCAGCTCCTCTGTCCCTCCCCCTCCCGGGGGTGGGGTGGGGGTATTCTTCCACTCTGGAGAATGAAAGCTAAAACAATATGTAGCTTTTGGAGCTCTGGTTTGTATTCCCCTTCAGACTTGGCCTTGCTGGCTAGTCTCTAAAACATGTGGTTCCAAGTAAAGGCTAGGAATGCTTGTGTAATGAGGCTGATCTTTCTTTAGTGCTCATGGAGATGTGATATATTTTTGGTTTGGGGTGGAGGAATATTGTATACTTTTCGGTTTCTCGGGCATAAATGATTTCTTTAATTTTCCTGTTGTTTAGGAGGTTGCCTTCATCAGGGTTTCCACTTCCATTCACCATAAGCTTGAAACTCCTTGTATTCCATTAGATTTTTTGAAGGCCACTTTTAGGTTGATGGAATAGTTCAGAAGGACCACCAGGGAAGATCATAAAAAATAACATTTACTAAAAAAAAAAAAAAGAAAGAAAGAAAAAAGAAAAATAACATTTAGTGAGTGCCTACTATGTGTCAGTTGCTTTATATGTAATCTCTCATTTAATCAACACAGTAAACTGGAAAAGTAGGTGGTGTCATCTCCATTTCACAGATGAAGAAACTGAGGCTCAGAAAGGTTTACTTTCTCAAAGATTGTGTGAATGGGGAGGCGCCTGTGGCTCAGTGAGTAGGGCGCCGGCCCCATATACCGAGGGTGACGGGTTCAAACCCAGCCCCGGCCAAACTGCAACAACAAATAGCTGGGCGTTGTGGTGGGCGCCTGTAGTCCCAGCTACTTGGGAGGCTGAGGCAGAAGAATTGCCTAAGCCCAGGAGTTGGAGGTTGCTGGAGCGACTCCGCTGCACCCTACCGAGGGCGAAAAAGTGAGACTCTGTCTCTACAAAAAAAAAAAAAAAAAAAAAAAAGATTGTGTGAATGGTGGAGCCAGGATTTGCATCCGGGTTTGTCTCACTCCATAGCTCATTCTCTTTGCAGTATACTATAAGGAGGAGGAATATAGTCTGTACATAAAATAATTGACTTAAATTCCCACAGTCCTTTGACTTTAGTGACATTATGTACTTTGGGATTCCCTCCTACACGATTCTGTCTTTGCTTATTTGCCGTCTTCCTCCAACCCTTTGGTAGATGTAAATGTCCCAGTAGTGTTTGCCCTTTGCCCTTTCTGTACTCTCTTTGCTCATTCCCACATCCATTCCCATGACTTCATTATCTTCACTGCTTGAATGACTCTCGTATCTTTCTTGCTCTTCAGTTCAGTATTTCCCAGTTGCCTGCTGGACATCTCCATCTGGAAGTCCTGCCAGCGCTTCACTTTCTTTTTTTTTTTTTTT
>NW_003852504.1:5989520-6005518 GCF_000181295.1 Otolemur garnettii | reverse complement strand
TCTTCTTTCTCTTCCTTCATCTTCTTCCCCCTCCTCCACATCTGCCTACCCTCTCTGATTCTGGGGAGAAAATAGGCTTTCATTTCTGCTTACATAGTTGGATTGAGTACCTGCTTACTTATCTTGGGATATTGTAAAAGTCTATTCCTTAGTTTGAAAATGAAGAGCACTAAAATATAAACCAATGATTTTACCTTCCATTTTTTCTGGGAACTGAGTATTTAAAAGGCTTTTTGGACAGATAGGACAAGACTAGATATACCTGACTCATTTACCTCTGATCATGGCTATGTAGTTTGGATTCTCTCTCACTTTATCATAATTCTCAATGAATGCAACGTGTGTCTTTGTTCTTAGAAATCTCTTTTCTTACACTGCATGTTTTCCTTTTTTCTAAGGAAGTTCCTTTGAAACACTGCTAGTGTGGGTTGAAACTGACACCTACCTTGTAGGGTAACTGAATTATAGCTCACTTTTCCCTGATGAAGTTATCACATTTCAGGGACATTGTTTTGCTTGTGGGGTTTTATTGTCCCAGTTTCAATTTTGACTTCAGGTTAGAGATTGTATTCCAATTGGGCTATTCCTTGGTATTTTTTATTTGTCTTTATACTTATGGGGATCTTTTGTTTACGCTGTATCTCTCTTCCAAGGTTGGCCAAGGTTGTTAGGTTGTGCATTTATGTATAAATATCAAGCAAGATAAGTTAGACAGAACGTGCTTGAAGACATTTTAGCCCTGCTCCCACACTCCCACCCTCTAGCTCATTTTTTTTTTTTTTGTACAGTGTCACAGATGGTTGCTTTATCTCAGATGTTTAGATTTGGAGGACATTCCTTTGCATTTTGCTTGATGGACACCATGAAATGGGAGCTTTGAGTCCATCTTGACTACCAAAATGGTAGCACCAAGTAACAGGCTCCTCTTCCTATTTTTTCCTAACTACTCATCTAAACTCCCCTAAGCCAGAGAGTTTTAGGTATGAGATTGTGTGTTTTCTAAGAAAATATTATGGATAAAGACTAATGTTCTCAAGTCAGGAATAACAATTAGTACCATTCATTAATCAGGGGGCATGTTTTGACTTTGGGTCCTGACTAGGAAATATAAACTGTGAAAGTCACACATATATATGAACCTCAGGCAAATTTATGACTTGTCAGCCTTTTAAGGTTAAATTCTTAACCCCAAATCGGGGGCTGGCTTTATATGTGGAGTCCAGCACATTCCTCTGGGCCACTGAGCACGCCCCTCCCCAGCCCTTTGCTTAACATCAGTTAATAGCCTAATGAGCAAGAAGGATTTCTGCCTCTTATCAGCTGCCTAAACAGCAACAGGAAGGCTGATATACGGAGTATAGGTCAAAACCTGAGTTCTTGAACCAAAAAACTACAAGGTCAGTTTAAAACTCTAGGTATGTGGTATCTCCATAGTCATCAATACCTGTCAGTAAAGGAGCTAGACACTTGAGTTCAAACAAATAATAATAGTTATCAAACATATGAACAGTCTAATTAATTTTACTAATAGTTCTTCCCTTCTTTGTTTAGCTCTTCTATAAATAGCCTCCATATAGTCTTTAATGAGCTTTTAGTTTGTGCCTGGAGGTTGTTATGGTCATGCAGGACTGTGTGATTATCAGATAGGGATGATGATGGAGGCAAGAATACTTATATTTTGGCCCAGATTTTGGAAGGATCTGCCAAATGAAGGTAAATAGATATCTAGTACTACTTTCATTTCTTTTTAAACTGAGTTTTTGAATGAATAGGCTTTCAACTTGCCAGGGAATTGGAGAAAGCTTTGTGCCTCCTCATATTGCACTTAGACTTTTTAAAGGAGAAATAGTCATTGCCTATTTCTTAGATCCTCTTGGAATCCAGGCTCAGACTCACATAGAATAAATATTTTAGGGTATTCAGTGCCCATCATAATGAAAGCCCCTTGACTTTCATCTTCTACATTTGCATTTTTCAGAGACAATAATGAAAACATTTTTTTTTTCAGATTCTGTTGTGTTATTGAAAATCCTATTTACATAAACAGGCATTGTTGTGGCTTAGGGAAGAATGCCGGGTCCCATTCTTTAGCTCCATGTATATCTTTGCTAAGGCTTGTCTAAATAGAAGTAATGACATTTTAGTCTAAGCAGCTTTTCTCATTTAGGTAAGCAGGGTGGTTTGAAATTTCAGTTTACTAGATAATTGAATCTCTTCTTCTTAATTATTTCAGGCATGCAGGTTGCTGGCTTTATAGTAAAGACCCTAAAAATCTAGTAATCTCCTCAGGCATCCGTTTGGTAATAAAAACCTGAGCATTTTCAGGGGTTAATTTTCATGACAATTGTCTATCCCTACCCACTCCCACCCTTGAAGAAATTCTGCTACTTTTTAAGGCCACGGTCTCCTCACAGTTTGTAAAAGCACACTTTGAAAATATATAAGGATGTTGTTGGAATTACTGGATCTAGAGGTAATTTCAGTGTATTCAGATTCATGCTCATTTTATACAACTTTAATTTAGAGTTTTTAATAGCCTTGTCATATTTCTTGGAAAATCATGTGCCTGATTTTGCCAGACTTGGTTTTCTGCCCTGAATGAAAAACTGAGTATCAGCAAAAGTGTAGCCTCTGTATCCTCTATTCTATCCTTTTTTTTAAAAAAAAAAAATCTCAAAGGTCATCTGGTGCAGAGCGAGGTAGGAAAAACTAAAACAAAACAAAACAAAAAGCCCAGGTCGCCTTCACATCTGCTAGTCATTCCCACTGGTGTGACTTCAATTCAGCAAGTTTTTATTGAGCACCTGTGGTGGGGGCAGTGCTAATAATCGTTAACATTTATTGAGCCAGGCGCTGTGCTAAGCCCTTTATGGACAACATCCCACTTAATCCTCACAATAGCACTACCAGGTGGGCAGTGTTATTTTGCCCATTTTACAGATGAGAAAACTGAGGCTTAGTGTAATTTAGTGGCTTGTTTAAGGTCAAATAGCTACGAAATGAATTAAATCTAGTTGGTCTGGTTCCAGACCCATGTTCTTTTTTTTTTTTTTTTTTTTTGAGATGGAGTCTCACTCTGTTGCCGAGGCTAGAGTACCATGGAATTAGCCTAGATCTCAGCAAACTCAGACTCTTGGATTCAAGGGATCCTCTTGCCTCAGCCCTGCGAGTAGGTGGGACTACAAGCACCCACCATAATGCCTGGCTAGTTTTTCTATTTTTAGTAGAGATGAGGTCTCTGTCTTGCTGAGGCTGGTCTCCAACTCCTGATCTCAAGTGATCCTCCTGCCTCAGCCTTTGAGAGAGCTAGGATTATAGGTGTGAGCCACTGCTCCCAGCCAGAGCTATGTTCTTTTTTTTTTTTAAATTAAATCATCGCTATGTACATTAATGCGGTCATGGGGTACAATGTGCTGGTTTTATATACAATTTGAAATATTTTTATCAAACTGGTTAACATAGCCTTCATGGCATTTTCTTAGTTATTGTGTTAAGACATTTATATTCTACATTTAGTAAGTTTCACATGTACCCTTGTAAAATGCACCATGGGTGTGGTCCCACCAATTACCCTCCCTCCACCCATCCTCCCCGCTCCCCTCCCCTCCCTTTCCCCTTTCCCCATAGTCTTGGGCTATAATTGGGTTATAGCTTTCATACAGAGCCATGTTCTTAACCATTACTCTTGTGATGGGCTCAGCATTTCCTGAAACCAGTTTTGAGAACCCAGTATGTATGAAATGCCAGAGATGCAAAGTCAAAGACTCCACTCTCTCTGCTTTTGGTGGGGGAAACAGATGTGTAGACAGATGAGGGCTAGGCATGGAGATGTCTCCACATCTGTTGAAGGGAAGGAGGAGGGGATGGGAAGACCAGTGGCTTGAACCTATGGGAATGCTACATCACATATGCAGCCCAGAAGCCTGGGGTCACAGGCATTTCTTTTCCTGTTTAGTGAAGTTCATCCTTTGAGTTGAACTGCCTCAGTGATTCTATCAACTTATTTCTATCATTGCCTCAGTCCACTGTGGCATCAGCTACCTTGAACTCAGCATTCCTTTGACATGCATGATTAGCACAGTTTGATAATTGGCCCCATAGTTCCAATATCAACATTTCTCTTTATTTCAGTTCTCTCTGGGAAAAAAGGTAAAAATTAAACGAGGCAGATATTTCTAACTATATCTGAAGGCAAGTCATATAAGACTAGCAACCCACAGGGACACCCTAGATCTAGGCTTAGTTTGTTGAATTTGATCTGGAGCCCACACTAGGCTCTGGAGATTTCTGTCTCTTAATCATACATAGCTTGATGGGAGAATGAAGTTAGTATTAGCAATTTTTTTAGTTTTTCATTAAAATCATGAGAATGGAAGGGAAATCATCAGATCATCTGTTGGGATAATTTAATTTTTGTTTTTCATAGCTCCTGGAGAAAGCAAGAAGGAAAACAGTTATTACCAAGCATTGTTGAAAAGTCTTTTGTGTGTTGTGTTCATAACTTAGGTTTCCCTCAATTTTAGAAAACACTTGGTTCAGGGAGAAGTGAACAATGTGAACAATGTGACCAATGTGTGGGTACATGTGTAGGGGGGTGCTTTTGAAACAATATGTTTTAGCTTCTTTTTTTTTTTTTGAAACAAAGCCTTACTCTGTCACCCTGGGTAGAGTGCCATGGTGGCGTCATAACTCATAGTAACCTCAAACTCTTGGCACTCAGTTGCTGTGGCAGCATCATAGCTCATAGTAACCTCAACTCTTGGGCTCAAGCGATTCTCTTGCCTCAGCCTCCCTAGTAGCAGGGACTATAGGCTCCTGCCACAATGCCCGGCTATTTTTAGAGACAGGGTCTCGCTCTTGCTCAGGCTGGTCTCAAACTCCTGAGCTCAGGTGATCCACCTGCCTCGCCTCCCAGAGTGCTAGGATTATAGGCATATGCTTTAGCTTTTAACCTCAGTTTACCAAAAACTACTGTGTCTCCATGTTTCTTTTTTTTTTTTTTCCAAGACAGAGCCTCAAGCCATTGCCCTGGGTAGAGTGCTGTAGCATCACAACTCACAGCAACCTCCAACTCCTGGGCTCAAACCATTCTCCTGCCTCTGCCTCCCAAGTAGCTGGGACAACAGGCGCCTGCCACAACGCCCAGCTATTTTTTGGTTAAAGCTGTCATTGTTATTTGGCGGGCCTGGGCTGGATTCTAACTCATCAGCTCTGGTGTATGTGGCTGGCGCCTTAGCCGCTTGAGCCACAGGCGTGGAGCCTCCATGTTTCTTAAAAGTTGCTCTGTGGTGGTTTGCTTGACAGCTCCCCTCCCGTGAACTTTCCCTCCATTAAATATCTTCCCCAGATAGGGTTGCCACCAAATCTAGACTTCAATAATATGGCAGAGGAGGGCCAATTAGTGAGGATTTTTATTCATGTTACATGATGATGGGAGGAAGTGGAGACAAATCTGTCCTTCCCAGTCCTTCACATACTCAAGTTTTAACACAACAGTATGTTGAAGATGTATAAAATTACTGGAGCATTTACACAGCTATTCCCCAAGATGGCATAAATGCCACAGCACTAGAGCATGTCAGTGTAGACACTCAGATAAGCTGAAGAATGGGAAATGGAAAAGATCAATAACAGTGCTTCTCACTCAGGGATCAAGAGTGAGTGTTTGATTTTCTTTTGGTTGCATTTTGCTCAGATGCAGTGTGTCTGTTGTACTAACAAGGCAACTGACTCCCTTTTCCACAGGTTCCTATCACAGCAGAAGGGGAAAGATATAATAGAGGGCACAGATTATTTACAGTGCCTGAGAATGTAATTACAAGGTGCAATGGCTTGAAACTGAAATTTAGGTTAGCCATTAGAGCCGGGAGAAGCATCTTCACAGTAAGGGCAATTGGGCAATGGAAAGATTTGCCTAGGAGCTGGTTAAACAGTATCTCCAGAAATACTGAAGACTAGGCCAGGGGTAAAACTCCTGCCAAATTCAGGGTTGGGCTGGAGGCCTAGGCTGATAGGCATCTTTCATTATTGCCTGGCTGTCTATGTGATTCTTTAGTTGCTAATAGCTTGAAACAATTTTTTTTTCATATATTCAAAACATGCCTAATTTGGTAAGCATAAAAAAACAGATGTTTTTGAGCAATAAGAATGAAGCCTTTAGACTGGTCTGAGCAGTTTTCTAACAGAATTTCTGGAATATGGGCCAACAACTGAGGCATTATGATTATGATTATATGATTATTATTTGCTTCTGCAAGGCTTCTTCCTTCTTATAATATGGGATTATTGCTGTTAAAGAAATTGTCAATAGCAGGTGGTGCCTGTGGCTCAGTGGGTAGGGCGCTGGCCCTATATACTGAGGGTGGGGAGTTCGAACCCGCCCCAGCAAACTGCAACAAAGGGATGGCTGGGCGTTGTGGCGGGCACCTGTGGCCCCAGCTACTCAGAAGGCTGAGGCAGGAGAGTCGCCTAAGTCCAGGAGTTGGAGGTTACTGTGAGCTGTGTCGCCATGATGGCACTCTACCGAGGGCGATAAAGTAAGACTCTGTCTCTTAAAAAAAAAAAAAAAAATTGTCAGTGGGTCCTGTCAATATTATTTCCTCAAGGATAACCCTACGTAAAATTTGTGTTTGGTCCCTGTTTCTCTTTTTCTCCTTTTTGACACCTCCCAGAGACCCTGTCCAGGTGCCTGGAGCTGCCTCTTTTCCTGTGATGGAGGAAGATCCCAAGTAAACTCTTTAGCATTGAGGTATGAGGACATTACTCTTTAAAACAACACCTGATGAAAAGCAACTCACCCTGGATGGAACATTTGGACATTATTAGGCAGATAAGTTTAGGTGAGGTAGAGGGGGAGAGAGGGCATATTAGTTTCCTAGCGTTGACATAACAAGTTGCCTCAAACTGGGTGACTGAAAACAACTGAAATTATTCCTTCACAGTTTTGAAGGCCAGAAGTCCAAAATCAAGGTGTCAACAGGGCTGTGCTCTTGGAGAGGATCCTTCCTTGACTCTTTCAGCTTTCTGGTGGCTCCCAACATTTGTTGGTGTGTGGCCCTCCAATCTCTGCCTTTCAACATAGCCTTCTATTCTTTTTTTTTTTTTTTTTTTTGTAGAGACAGAGCTCACTTTATCACCCTTGGTAGAGTGCCATGGCATCACATGGCTCACAACAACCTCCAACTCCTGGGCTTAGGCGATTCTCTTGCTTCAGCCTCCCAAGTAGCTGGGACTACAGGTGCTCGCCACAATGCCCAGCTATTTTTTGTTGCAGTTTGGCCGGGGCCGGGTTTGAACCCACCACCCTTGGTATATGGGGTCGGCACCCTACCCACTGAGCCACAGGTGCCACCCCCTTCTGTTCTTTCTGTGTCTTTCGTCTGTTTGTCTCTCATAAGGACACTTGTCATTGGATTTAGGGTCCACTCAGATTAGCCAGGATGACCCCATCCCCAGATACTTAACTTGATTACATCTGTAAAGGCCCCTTGTCCAATTAAGGTCACATTCACAGGTTTCAAGAGTTAGGCCATGGACATATATTTTGGGGGCACACAATTCACCTCACTGTAGAAGAGAGCTTTCTGGGGCCTCTTAAATCATACCAGTGTACCAGACAGAAGACTCTGACGGGAACTTGTTTGAGGAAGCTTAAAGTCAGTTGTAAAATGTCAGTGTTTCCTGAGAGGGACATGGGTGACAATTGCTGTTAACTCATTTTTTCAAATGGTTAAATTGAGGACCTGAGGAGTAAAATGACTTACCTCAGGTCACTCTGGCTCAGAAGAATTCTGAAACCACAGGCTACCCCATTATGAAGCATGGCCTTTATGTTTTACTTCACAATTCTTATTGGGCTTTCTTTTCTTAAAAAAATACTCAGGCTCGGCGCCTGTGGCTCAAGCGGCTAAGGTGCCAGCCACATACACCTGAGTTGGCGGGTTCGAATCCAGCCCGGGCCCATCAAACAACAATGATGGTTGCAACCAAAAAATAGCCGGGCGTTGTGGTGAGCGCCTGTAGTCCCAGCTACTCGGGAGGCTGAAGCAGGAGACTTGCTTAAGCCCAGGAGTTGGAGGTTGCTGTGAACTGTGATGCCGCAGCACTCTACCCAGGGGGACACCTTGAGGCTCTGTCTTAAAAATAAAAATAAAAAATAAAATAAAAAAAAATACTCAAGTGAGTAGGGCGCTGGCCCCATATACCTAGGGTGGTGGGTTTAAACCCCGCCTGGCCAAACTGCAACAAAAAAATACCTGAGCGTTGTGGTGGGTGCCTGTAGTCCCAGCTACTCGGGAGGCTGAGTCAAGAGAATCAACTAAGCCTAGGAGTTGGAGGTTGCTGTGAGCTGTGATGCCTAGGCACTCTATCAAGGGCAATATAGTGAGACTCTGTCTCTAAAACAAACAAACAAAATACATTTTTTTTTTTGAGACAGAGTCTCAAGCTGTTGCCCTGGGTAGGGTGCTGTGCCATCATAGCTCATAGCAACCTCCACCTCGGGCTCAAGCAACTCTCTTGCTTTAGTTTTTCTATTTTTTTTTAATGGGGGGGGTCCTCGATTTTGCTCAGGCTGGTCTTGAACTTGTGAGCTCAAGCTACCCACCCACCTCAGCCTTCCACAGTGCTAGGATTACTGGCATGAGCCACCGCGCTTGGCCAAAAACTACATTGTTTTCTAAACCCTTTAGCCATGGGAAGCCAAATGTTGCTTATTACTCACCTGAAAAACCTTTTCACAGGATCTGTAGGATCAAGGTGATAGTGTCCTTTCGATCTAAAAGCTTTCTACCTAGTCTTTGTGGTTTGCTGAAATATCAACTACAGGGAGTTTTGAAAGCCTAAAACAGCTCTGAAGCAAAAGACTGCTTTTGGAGGTTCAGGCATATGGAGTTTTAGGGACAACTTGCATGCAAAGTAGCAAGTATACAGTTGTCACAGATGAGATTCTCTGAAGAAATGCTGTCACATTTGCTTATGACAAAAGGACCAGTTCTAACATTTATGGCTGTGGGGCATCTCTTTTCTGATGCATTATCAGAGTGTACCAGTGACAACTGTGGTGCGTCAAGAGATTAGTGAGTTAGAATATGGCCTTTATGAAAACAGAAAAAAAAAAAGGAATCATGGAGGTTATGAGATTCAGCCTTTTAACTAGTGCAGGAGTTAGATAGTTAGTGCAGGAGTTAGATTCAGCCTACCAACTAGTGCAGGTGGTTAGATACCACCTTCTGTGGTATCTATCCCTGATACTGCTTCCCAAATTATGCTTGAAGGCTTCAAGAGTAGGGAGCTTACTACGTTTAGGAAGCAGGCTCTCATTGCTGACTAGGATTTGTTCATTGATTCAACAAGCGTTTATTGAGTATACACCACACACTGGGCACTATGCCATGTCAGAGAATATAGAGATGGCCAAGATATAGTTCTTTTCCACAGATCCTTCCAACTTAATAATAGGGATAAGAAATCTATTCCAATGAGTACAAAACGTAGGTTGTAAAATACAATGTTAAGAGGGATACAGAGTGCGCTGAAAATTCTCAGAGATAACACCTCGTGGGCTTTATTTGGAGGGGAGAGGGGAGAAAACATGAAAGAGACCCTTGAGAGATACCTCATGGATGAAAAGGTTTTAATAACTGAAGCTAAGGGAAAAGCCCTCCAGGGACAGGAATAAAGTGAACAAAACAGGGACTCAGGATATGGGAGCATGCGCTCAGAACCTTAAATAAGAGTTTAATTTAATCCTCACAACTGCCACCTTGAGAGTAGATGATATTTGTCCCCATTCTATAGATAAGGAAGCTAAGGCTCAGAGATTAACGTGTCTAAGATGACACAGCTGTTAAATTGGAGTTCACACCCTGGTCTGTCTGATTGCAGAGTTTTTCGCTTTGCATACTATTCCATCAGGAATCTATCTGGCATTTGTTGGTTTCTGGAGATATATATGCATGTGGTTATTACTTGGGATACAGCATTATAAAGGCCAAGCTGTTGGTTTTTGCCTTGGCCCATGTCCATTATGACATATATTCAAATGCTATTGACAAAACCTTCCTGAAGAGGCAAGAGGAAGTCCTCTGCTTCTTTTGTGCCCTCCCAATGCCCAATCTAGGATGGGATCAGTGAAAATTGACTGATCTACAGTTGGGAAACTTAGACTCTCTAATCCAATCTCTTTGAAGAAACCAAGCTCATATTTGGGATGGTACTTGGTTAAGTCGCACAGCTAATTTGGTAACAGGGCAGATAATAGCATTTTAGCCTTGGTAAGGAAGAGCTCTTTTCCCTCTGATGTGATTTCATACACAGGGGGAGGGACCTAGCACCTAGATTGGTCCTAGGGTATTGAAATTCTCAGCTATGTCTCAGGTCTGCATATTTAAAGATTGTATCTGAAAAATAAAAATTATACATCTCCTGAAAGACAGGATCTCTGCTACTTATATGAGTAGAATGATAATTGTTGAACAAGTGACTAGGGGAGACATAAAAATTACCTTAGCTTAGTCCCTATGGCAGAATTCGAAACTGAAAGATTCTGTACCCCAACACCAGAGTAGCTGGCATTGTTCTTCAACCCAATTTTCTTTGTATTCGAGAGTTCCTTCCTATGACCACTGATATGTGTTTGTATGTGTGTTTGTGTCGGGGGGGGGTAGGAAGGAGGGAGATACAGAGTGAGATTGAGAGAGAGAGAAAATGAGAATATTTCTGTTTTTTAAAAAGGTGCTCCATAAACAGTCCCATCACTAGGCAAGAGACATGAACAAAACCTTTGAAAAAGGTAGATGAATAGCCAACAAAAACATGCAAAATGCTCATTGTCCCTATTGGTCAGCACTACTTTTTTTTTTCTTTCTTTTTTGGCCAGGGCTGGGTTTAAACCCGCCACCTCTGGCATATGGGGCCGGCGCCCTATCCCTATTGGTCAGACAAATGAGAATCAAAACCACCTTGGGATATCACCTGACCCCAGTGAGAATAGCCCACTTCACAGAGTCCCAAAGCTACAGATGCTGGTGTGGATTTGGAGAGAAGGGAACACTTTTACACTATTGGTGGAACTGTAATCTAATACAGCCTCTTTGGAAAGAAGTATGGAGAATCCTCAAAGAGCTAAAAATAGACTTTCCATTTGATTCTGCAATCCTATTACTAGGCATCTATTCAGAAGAAAAAAAATCATTTTATCATAAGGACATTTGCACTAGATCGTTTTATCATAGTTTAATTTATAATTGTTAAGATGAGGAATTGACCCAAATGCCCATCAAACTGTGGTGTATATATACCATGGAATACTATTCACCCACAAAAAGATGGAGACTTTACATCTTTTGTATTAACCTGGATAGAGTTGGAGAACATTTGGCTTAGGAAAGTATCAAAAGAATGGAAAAGCAAGTATCCAATGTACACAATACTAATTTGAAGCTGATAGATGAACTAATACATGCCTACAGAAGAGGAAAACACAATTTGGCTTGGCTCCTGTAGCTCAGCAGCTAGAGCACCTGCCACATATACCAGGGCTGGCGGGTTTGAACCCAGCCTGGACCTGCCAAACAATGACAACTATGACAAAAAAAAAAAATAGCTGGGCATAGCAGTGGGCACCTGTAATCTCAGCTACTTGGGAGGCTGAGGCCAGAGAATCGCTTAAGCCCAAGAGTTTTAAGGTTGCTGTGAGCTGTGATGCCATGGCACTCTACCAAGGGTGACAGAGTGGGACTCTGTCTCAAAAAAAAAAAAGAAAAGAAAAGAAAAGAAAAAACTCAATTTAAATCAAGTTGGTGGGTTTGGTGTCCATAGCTAAGTGGTTAGGGTGCTGGCCACATGCACAGGGCTGGTGGGTTTGAACCCCACTAGGGCCTGATAAACAGCAATGACAACAACAACAACAAAATAGCTGGGCCTTGTGGCAGGCGCCTGCAGTCCTAGCTACTTGGAAGGCTGAGGCAAGAGAATCGTTTGAGCCCAAGAGTTGCTGTGATCTGTGACGCCACAGGCACTCTACCAAGGGTGACATCGTGAGCTTCTGTCTCAAAAAAAAAATCAAGTTGGGAGAGAGGGAAGGAGGTCGGAGGGAGAGGGGGATTGGTGTGCTCCCAACTAATGGGCACAATGTAAGGGTATATGGCACCCCTGGGTGAGGGGCAGAACTGCAAGAGGAACCTTACTTAGCAAATGCAAACATTGTAACCTAATTGTTTGTACTCTCATATTAAACTGGAATTTACAAAATAAATAAATAGAAGTTGCTCTAGTAGTAGTTGCATCAATTAATCTGACGCAGTTCCTTTGAAACTGAACTCTTGGAGTTCTGACATTAATTCCAAGTTAAAAAGGAAAGCATTGAGCCCAAACCACAGTGGGCCCCTTGAGATACATAGATGAGTCATTCAAGGGTCTTTCCCTCAAGGAACTTAAATCTGGTGGCGATGGGCATGCATATATAATTATGATGCAAGCTGGAAAGTGTGAGAAGTGTCTTTATAGACAGTGCTGGGCAGCACCTGTAGCTCAGTGGATAGGGCGCTGGCCACATATACTGAAGCTGGTGGGTTTGAGCCCGGCCAGCTAAACAACAACAAAATAGCCAGGCGCTGTGGTGGATGCTTGTAGTTCCAGCTACTTGGGAGGCTGAGGCTGAGGCAAGAGAATTGCTTAAACCCAAGAGTTTGAGGTTGCTATGAGCTGTGACACCATGTCACTCTACCCAGGGCAACAGCTTGAGACGCTGTCTCAAAAACAAACAAACAAATAAACAAACAAACAAACAGAATAGAGAGTGCTATGGGAATTCAAAGGACTAAATGCTTTTGGAGTGCATCTCCTGCTACCCTGAATATCCTCTCCTGTGAGAATCCAATCCAAAGATAACTAGGAGTCACCTTGTAGCAGGGTGTGTCCTCCTCATCTGGCCCCTGCCACCCACTACCACTTTACTTTTCCTTCCAGCCTTGCCAGGTTCCTTGGCAGTGCCTGATGCCACCCACTTTCACATCCCTATACCCTTGCTTCATTTTCTTGGTGGTTTTTAGAGACTTGATCAGGTATGTTCTTTAGAAATATGTCTCTGGGGCTTGGGTTGAGAAGGGTATAGAGGCAGAAAGGCCAGTGTGGAGACTAGGGGAATGATGAGAGACATTTAAAAAGCACAAAATCATCACAAGAATGGAAAAGCAAGTATCCAATGTACTCAATACTAATATGAAGCCAGTAGATGATCTGATACATGCCCACGTAAAAGAAAAACTCAATTCAGTTCAAGGTGGGGGGAGGGGAGGGAAGGGGCAGGTGAAGAAGGGCGGGGATTGGTATGCTCCCCCTAATGGGCACAAAGTACGGGGTATATGGCACTTTTTGCGTGTGGGACGTGAGTACAAGAGGGACTGTACCTAACAAATGCAAATATTGTAACCTAGTTGTTCGTACCCTCACATTAATCTGAAATTAAAAAGTTTACCAAAAAGCAGAATCAGTGTGATTTAGTGGCATTTACCTATATCAGGCAAGTTATCCAGCATGACTTAGGTTCCAAGTTAGTTTGGGACTCCATTTCCTAGACTGACCTGTGAACTCTTGGGCAGGGACTGGGTCCTCTTCATTATTATATTCCTCGGGCTGAGCAGAGTCCTGGCAGAAAGTAGGTATTCAGTAAATGTTGGATGAATGAATTGTTCACCATTTTGGCAGGCTGACTATAATCAGCGAATTTGTATTCCCAGAGCACTTGTTGATTGCTGGTTGGGAATGTGGTCCAGAAAGAACCTCTTTGTAGGGGAGTGTAGTGATCTGGGGATTCAGCCTTTACTGGGCATGAAATGATAGGCAGTTAATTGACAGTTGGCAGTAGAGATAAAGGTAATTCATTCTTTAATTCTCAGGCTTAGAGAATGGCTTATCTCCAGGGTTGCTTTAAACTCCCAGTACTCCAGTGTGGTAGAGACATTTTGGTCTGCATTTTACAGAGACAAGAGTCTATGGTGGCCCCAGGCATGGTCTTTGATTTAAAGTCTGAGCTCCTGATACCCAGGTGCGCCCTCTGCAAGGTCATGTTCTTTCAGGCTAAATAACAGAAGGGTAACCTTCAGTCAGGTTCCCTAAGATGATTTCTTTCACCAGCAATCATCACTTTCCCCACCGGTTTTAAATGCAGCCATTTCTTTCATCTGTATTCCTATCTTGATTAGTGAGAAATTAAATGAGCGTGTAGGATTTGATTTAGATAATGATTAATTAGAGGAAAAGGCATCGTTCTAATAGCAAGTCACTATTATATGCTAAGGAAATTAGTTAATATTTTTTGGATGGCAAATTGACTTGTCCTCTTTAAAAAAATACTTTAAAAAACGCCTCCTGTGTTTTTCTTTTTTTGTTCATTAGTAGAGCAAACTGCCCTTAATCCTTTGGATAATTTTAATAGGCGTCTATTATTTCCCTTACAAGTCATGAAGCAACCAGTTTTGGATATCATTAATTCCTTTGTTTAATATTACTTTAATGACGGTATCACATTATTATTTTCAGCACAATGTACCTTTGTTAGCAGAAAAAATAATCTGCCATTCGTAAAGCAGACCGTGGCAATGAAATGTGTCAAATCATCATATATATGTGTATATATATAGAAAAGATTTCAATTTTCATTGTTACTGAGCCCTGACGATTCATTCTCTTCTGTTGCTGTTTGAATACGTTTTATCTGCTCTTAGAAAAGTGTAAGGATCAAGGTCTACATTAATATTTCTTCTATTCTTTAATGTGCTTTTTAATGTGATTTTTGACAATTTATAGTCATTAGCTAAAATTGCAGTCTAGTAAAATAACCAACATATAGAACATAATAAAGGTAATTAGAGAATCGGAGGCCTGGAAGTGACCTTGAGGGGTTATTTAGTCCATTTCCCAATTTCAAACCATATGACTAATCTTTCTAAACAGTGCTCCATCATATTATGCCTCTGCTTGAGAACCTCCAGTGATCCATTATTGCCCATGGGTCAAGCCCACAGGCTTCTGCCTGTATTCAAGGCCCTTCAAATTTGTGTCTGTCTTACCTGATCAACTAACTATGCCCCAGATTCCAGCCTGTCTCCAGTCAATGTTAATCTTGCCCTACTATTCCACTGGTGCCAAACACATTTAACCCATTGGCCTCTCCAACTCCATCTCATCCTTTATGATCTACTAGCTCAAGCTCCACCTCCCCCTGGAAGTCTTCTTTGATGTCTAGAACCACTCTGGTGAACATTGTTATTTAGCAAATATTGTTTATATTGTATATTTTGAAAATCACATTTTTATTTTTTCAAAAAAAGTAAATTTATTTCAGATTAATGTTGAGGGTACAAACAACCAGGTCAAAATATTTGATTTTGTTAGGTAGAGTCCCTCTTGTGGTTATGTCCCACTTGCAAGAGGTGTGCCAATTCAGAGAGAGCACCCCAACCCCTTCCCCAGGCCCCTCCCTCATTACCCTTTCCCCCAACTTGAATTGAAGTGAGTTCTCCTATGTGGGCCCGCATTAGATCGTCTACTGGCTTCATATTAGCATTGAGTACATTGCATAATTGCTTTTCCATTCTTGTGATACTTTACTAAGAAGAATGTGTTTCAACTCCATCCAGGATCTTACAAAAGATGGGAAGTCACCATCTTTTTATGGCTGAATAGTATTCCACAGTGTGCATTTTTAAAGATATAATTTACAGGGTGATGCCTGTGGCTCAAAGGAGTAGGGCTCTGGCCCCATATGCCAGAGGTGGTGGGTTCAAACCCAGTCCCGGCTAAAAATGGCAAAAAAAAAAAAAAAAAAAAGAATTTACAAACAAAACGTACTAATTTTAAATAAAGAGGGTTTTGGCTCGGTGCCTATAGCTCAACCGGCTAAGGCGTCAGCCACGTACACCTAAGGTGGCGGGTTCGAATCCCCAGCCCGGACCCGCCAAACAACAATGATGGCTGCAACCAAAAAATGGCCGGGC
>NW_003852504.1:5987259-5988597 GCF_000181295.1 Otolemur garnettii | reverse complement strand
AAAAAAAAAAAGAAAAGTTAACATCTCTTAAAATGTGAATATATTTTTTGATACCTTCCTTATAGATTATTTCCATCACCTCAGAAAATATACTGCGTATTTTATCATATAACTACATACCAACCTTTTCTGTTCCCTAGTTATTTTTGTATGTGAAAGTACGATTTCTCAGTATGAATCACTTTTTGTTTAATTTTATTTTTATTTATTTATTAAATCATAACTGTGTACATTAATACATTTATGGGGTACAATGTGCTGATTGTGTATTCAATTTGGAATGCTTACTTCAAACAGGTTAACACAGCCTTCACTTACTTAATGGTTAATTTTAATTAGCACGCTTTGGATATTTGCTTTGTACCAGGAGGGCTAAGAGCTCCAAGGGCGTAATTTCACTTAATCCTTGCAATAACTCTATAAAGTAAGTACTATTGATAATCCCATTTATTTTTATTTTTTATTTATTTTTTTAAAGAAAGTTTTATATCTTTATTTATATTTATTTATTTTTGTTGTTGTTGCAGTTTGGTCAGGGCCTGATTCAAACCTGCCACCCTTCGTATATGGGGCCAGTGCCCTACTCACTGAGCCACAGGTGCCGCCCTAAGTAGAACTGTGGTGATTTTTTTTTTTTTGCAGTTTTTGGCTGGGCTGGGTTTGAACCTGCCACTTCCGGTATATGGGGCCGGTGCCTGATAATCCCGTTTTATAAATAAGGGCAAAAAGGCAGGTAGAAGTTGAGGTATTGCTAGCAAGTGATGGTGCTAGGACTAAATCATAAGCCACTTGATCTGAGGAGCGGTAAATGCCCTGACTTGAAGTAAAATCCAATAGGACTGACATATTTAAATAGCTCCATATGCCTTGTTGGGTTTTCTCTTTGAATTATGGACAGAAGCCAGGTCTGAAATAGGTGTTCAGGTGAATGCAGTGAGCCTTTGTCTGCTTGACAAAAGAGACCTGAAGCTGCAGTCCTGGGAGAGATGGCCAAAAGAAACCAGGAGCTGTCTAAAATATCAAGTCTTTGAATGGAGCCAGGAAAGAACAAGAACTGGGCCCAAAGGAAGTAGTCCATGATTGAGGTCAAGAAGGCCAAGCCCCGGGTAGTCAAGCCTGGATAGATCCCCTGATCTCAGAAGACCCTTCTGTGGACCATCTGTGGTTAGCCTCTGTGGGGAGAGGCAGCTATTAAGAGTGCCTAGTTTGGGCTCGGCACCTGTGGCTCAAGTGGCTAAGGCGCCAGCCACATACAACTAAGGTGGCGGGTTCGAATCCAGCCTGGGCCCGCCAAACAACAATGATGGCTGCAACCAAAAAATGGCCAGGCGTTGTGGC
>NW_003852504.1:5985620-5987239 GCF_000181295.1 Otolemur garnettii | reverse complement strand
AAAAAAAAAGAACAAATATACTTACTGTGCTTTGAAATTCTTTTGAAAATAATTTAATCAGGCTCGGTGCCTGTGGCTCAAGTGGCTAAGGCACCAGCCACATACACCTAAGGTGGCGGGTTCGAATCCAGCCTGGGCCTGCCAAATAATAATGATGACTGCAACCAAAAAATAGCCAGGCGTTGTGGCGGGCACCTGTGGTCCCAGCTACCTGGGAGGCGGAGGCAGGAGATTCGCTTGAGCCCAGGAGTTGGAGGTTGCTGTGCCACAGCACTCTACCCAGGTGACAGCTTGAGGCTCTGTCTCAAAAAAAAAAAAAAGAGTGCCTAGTTTGGATACACATGGGAATAATCCCCCAGAGCAAAAGCTTCCATAGCTCAAATATCCATTTTCGTTTGTAGGACCCAGAACTGGAACTTAATGTGCCAGCAAGGCATTGTCTGAAAATAATTAGAACTGAATTACTTCATAGTTCCTTAAAGTGACACATCTATTTGTGTATCTTCTCAAAATATTTGGAATTTGATTTTTATGGTATCTTTTTAATATTTTTCGAAGATCAAAGTTAAGTGTGCAGATGTAAACATTTGGGGGTCATCTATTTCCACTCCCTCTTTTTAGACACAGACCGATGCAAAGTTCTTTGCTAAATACAGCCCTCATTAATTCAACGCGCTGTGCTCAGTGCTGAATGGGTTCAACCGAGCATCCCAAAGGAGATGGGAGTCATTCTCTGCTCTTCAGGAACTTACAGTCTAGGAGAGGAGATTATAGTATGAAGGTACTTTTTAATCCTTCGAAATAAATGGGAACCAGCAGCCCTGTAATGACTTCAGTTAATTTTTTTTTTTTTTTTTTAGCATCTGGGAATGCAAGTTATTAAGCCCTGAAGAGCTGAACCTTTTTGGCTCATTTGAATAGTCAATTGCTAAGTCTTCTCCTTATCTCCATCCCAGGCTATATTGCTTGTCTTTAGTCCCATTTCCCAGCTGAATTCAATTTTTACAAAAAAGTGAGCACCCCTCTTGATGACTGTGGTCCACGATTACTTTTTCTATCCATCTAATACAGGGGCTATTTTCCTTTAGCCATTCTTTGTCCCTCATGTATTTAAAGCCTGGTTTCCTATTTACTATCTTTTGTAGGTTGCACCTTATTTCTTGAATTGACTTTCCTGCTTTCTTTCATATGAGTATGTACCGGTTTTTGGTTTACCTCCTTAGTCTTTGCTCTTGGTTTTACTTTCTATTCATTCCATTTGGGATTCAGTTCTCCGGTAATTCTTTGTTAGTTGATGAGGATTCCTTCTCTATTCTTTGACTATTTCTTTCTGTTTTGTTCCTTTCATGTGCATGTCTGTGCATTATTGTCAGCTCTCCTGGACATCTTTGTTCTTTATGTTTTCCCATGATGGGGATTTTTTTTCCCTCCCTTTTTGGCTAAGGCTGGGTTTGAACCCATCACCTCCTGGCATATGGGGCGGGTGCCTTACTCCTTTGAGCCACAGGCGCCTGCCCACGATGGGGATTTTTTTTTTTTTTTTGAGACAGAGCCTCAAGCTGTCCCCCTGGGTAGAGTGCCATGGCATTACAGCTCACAGCAACCTCCAACTCCTGGGC
>NW_003852504.1:5983098-5985199 GCF_000181295.1 Otolemur garnettii | reverse complement strand
GAAAATTCTAAATTCTTAAATCAATTTATGGATGTTTTATTTCCTCAAGTCTATACCTAACTCTTAGCTTCTAGGTCATTGGTTCTCAACCTTCCTAATGCCACAACCCTTTAATACAGTTGCGACCCACAGGTTGAGAACCGTTGCTCTAGCTCAATTGTACCAGTTCATTGATTAACCAGGCAGTGATAACAGGGAACGAGGGCAAATATTGCTGTATAGCTACTTATATTAAGATTTGGACATAATATATACCTTTCTTCATGATATCTGACAAAATTTCCCCAAAGTTCTCATTTGAGGTTTTATTCCTTTAAAGATTTTTGGCTAAACCGATTCTAAAGATTTTTGACTAAACTGATTCTTGAGGTGGTGAGGGTTTATATAATGAGGCTTGACCAATTTAGGGAAGGGGTACACTAGGCAAGTTCTGAGTCTCTTTATAAATTACCATATCAAAAGCAAACCCAACTGGTGTCAGGTCTTGGTAATTCAAAGAGTCATTCTTGGGCTTATATAAGTACATGGAGCAACAATTTGTTACCTTCTAATGTCTGAGCAAGTCATAGCACTTCACAGATAAAAGATCTGAGCCATTTTATAACTCCCATCGGTGGGAATAGAAAAATGCTAACAGCCACCCTGCCAAATAAATTCAGCCATTCCTGAAAACTAGAAGTTGTCACCAATGCAAATTTAGAAACACAAAGGCTTTTATCTGTAACAATTAATTTTCTGAACTTATTTAAATACAGATTTTAAAATACATATTACTTAATCATTGGTTTACAAAAAAAGTAAATAAAACCTTGCCAAATGAACAGGAACTTTGTACATGTCCAGTATCTGTTATATAGGATTTTTCATATCTACATGTGTATCCCAACCAACCTTGTTTAAATTTAGATTAGCTGCTCTTCCCCAAGGGGACTCTTTCACTTCTTGGTCCAGTAAACTGCATCAGTTCTTGCTCCTAGAATAGCATTACATTTTGTAACCTCATGTAGAAAGAACACAGTGAGCTAGAACTAGCTCTGTCTTTTTTATTTTTCTGAAGGTAATCATAAAACCTTTAAGCTTAGATCATATTTAAAATCAGTTTAAGACTTGTGTATGAGAGTGACATTTATAGGAGCTAAATCTGAACTCTGTGTCTCCCAACCCCAAATTATATTTTGACATTTAATATCATGTTTCTATCCAGCATTATAAATTGCAGGGCTGGATTTGGTTTGGTGATATGTATTATCTATGCTCTCCTTTACAATTTTTGTCAATAGCCGCCTTGAGGAGGGTGAAGTGGAGAACTCTAGACTCCAACAATGATGACATGTGAGGCAAAACGTGATGAACTTCATTCCTAAATTAAGAAAACTTAAAAAAGAAAAAGAGAACTTGGACACATACATTATAAGGACATCATCAGCTGAAATTCCCAGGGAAATAAGATGTAATAAAAATAGATTTACTAATAACTTAAGGGTAACTAGTCTCCCCACTTACAAAAGCTGCCTAAAATGTCTGAATATGCTTTCTAGCCTTATTCAATCTTATTTTGCCGATGATCTTAATGAAACACTGAGGGAGTCATCTTTATATCCCATACACACATTTTACCATCCTATCTAGCTATGTTGCTTTATGGTGATCACTTACTATGTACTAGGTATTTATCTCTGTTAATTCTTTTAGACAGTGAGCTTCTTGGGGATAGGGGTCAAATATCTCTTGTTTAAAGTTGTCCCTCCATCATGTGGCACAGTGCCTGGTACATAGAAGGGATGTTAGACTTGGTCCTCTGAGAAGCAGATGCCAGTTGGATTAACATCTAATCCAATAAGGAATTAGATGTGCAAGGGATTTACTGGGGAAAACACTTATGAAGGTAAATAAGTGTGGAAGAGCCATGAGACCATGGTGCAGATCTGATCTCTCTGGAGAGAGGAAAGAAAGAAAGGCTGAGAAGGAAGAATTTTAGACCACAGTGCAGTTTTAAGAAAGTTTTGGGGCTCAGCGCCTGTGGCTCAAGTGGCTAAGGCGCCAGCCACATACACCTAAGGTGGTGGGTTCGAATCTAGCTCAGGCCTGCCAAACAACAATG
>NW_003852504.1:5968681-5982039 GCF_000181295.1 Otolemur garnettii | reverse complement strand
GCATAATGTTTTTGAGGTTGATCAATGTGGTAACACGTATCTATTGTTCATTCCTTTTTATAGATAAATATAATTTCATTCTATGGATACACAAGTTGTTTTCTCTTCCTTTGTTTTATTTTCTCTATAGTACTTATCACCACTTGAAATTATGTTTATTCTTTTATTTGTTGTCTCCCAGAATGTAAGCTCCATGAGGGCAGGGACTTTGCTTTATATGCTTTTTTTTTTTTTTGGAGACAGAGTCTCAGCTCACAGCGACCTCCAACTCTTGGGCTTAAGTAACTCTCTTGCCTCAACCTCCCAAGTAGCTGGGACTACAGGCCCCACCACAGCGCCCAGCTATTTTTTAATTTTAATTTTAATTTGCATATGCAACAGAAGGTGGAGCTGTCTGGTGAGGTTAACTGGCTATGAATAACTGAAGTACTCTGTTGAGGGAGGCTGCAGCTAGTGCTCCTGTGGGGCAATTGGTTAGCGCATGGCATTGATATCATAACATTGTTGCCAAAGTTGTGAGTTCAAGTCTCACCTGGAGCACTTTCTTCTTTTTTTTTTTTTTAAGAGTGTCTCACTATGTCACCCTAGGTAGAGTGCTGTGTTGTCACAGCTCACAGCAACCTCCAACTCTTGGGCTTAAGCAACTCTCTTGCCTCAGCCTCCCAAGTAGCTGGGACTACAGGCCCCTGCCACAGCACCCAGCTATTTTTTTTTTAATTTTAATTTTCATTTGCATATTCAACAGAAGGGGGAGCTGTTTGGTGAGGTCATGCGGCTATGAACAACTGAAGTACTCTGCTGAGGGAGGCTACAGCTAGTGCTCCTGTGGCGGAATTGGTTAGCGCATGGCATTGATATCATAACATTGTTGCCAAGGTTGTGAGTTCAAGTCTCACCTGGAGCACTTTCTTCTTTGTTTTTTGAGAGAGTCTCACTGTGTCACCCTGGGTAGAGTGCTATGGTGTCACAGCTCATAGCAACCTCCAACTCTTGGGCTTGAGCAACTCTCTTGCCTCGGCCTACCAAGGAGTTGGGACTACAGGCCCCCACCACAATACCCAGCTATTTATTCTATTTTAATTTTTTTGCATATGCAACAGAAGGTGGAGTTGTCTGGTGAGGTCACGTGGCTGTGAACAACTGAAGTACTCTGCTGAGGAAGGGTACAGCTGCTGTTCCTGTGGCGGCAATTGGTTAGCGCATGGTATTGGTATCATAACATATTGTTGCCAGCGTTGTGAGTTCAAGTCTCACCTGGAGCACTTTCTTCTTCTTCTTTTTTTTTTTTTTTGAGACAGAGTCTCACTATGTCACCCTGGGTAGAATGTGTGTTGTCACAGCTCACAGCAACCTCCAACTCTTGGGCTTAAGTGATTCTCTTGCCTCAGCATCCCAAGGAGCTGGGACTACAGGCACCCACCACAACACCTGGCTATATATTTTTTGTTGTTGTTATTGCAGTTATCATTGTTATTTAGCTGGCCCAGGCTGGGTTCGAACCCGCTACCCTTGGTGTATGTAGCTGTTGCCATAACCACAGTGCTGCCAGCACTGATCCTGCTTTATATGCTTTTAAAAAAGATTTTTTCTATCATGGTGCTTGGTATGTATTAGGCACCAAATAAATATTTAATGAATAACTTTTATGTTGCTTTAGAGATCTTTAGTTGAAATTATAGCAATAATAACATAGCTTTGATATGATATTGATATTTTTGATCATTTATCCTGAAAAAGCAACATTGAGTTGGCCAGATACACATCTCATTTGGAAATTGTAACTGGAATTTTGAAAATTGTTTCTTGGTTGTCGTTTAGTTCATAAATCATAATCATAAAAAAATGAGTTAAAAGAGTGAAGATTGATCTTTTAACATACAAATTAAATATTGGTGTTCAATGATACGTATTTGGTGCTATAAATTAGTTTATGCAGAATTTATGAGTCAAATCTAGGCAATTAATTCTGATGGTTATTCAAAAAGAATCTGTCATAAGAACAATTGTGAGGAAGCAAGGATTAGTTAAGATAAATGCTATTTTTGAATAATAAGATTTTACTACATTTTAAAAGATATGCATTGTTTTGCCCTATTTGTCGTGTGTGTATGTGCGTATGTGACATTTTGCTTACTGAAACATGAAAACCTTGTTTGTTTCAGGATCAGATTTGCAAGTATGTCTCCCTAAGGGCCCAACATGCTGCTCAAGAAAGATGGAAGAAAAATACCAACTAACAGCACGATTGAACATGGAACAACTGCTCCAGTCTGCAAGTATGGAACTCAAGTTCTTAATTATCCAGAATGCTGCGGTTTTCCAAGGTGAGTTCTGGGGACCATTTTAGGTGTACTGCTCAATGACATCATTATTTGAGAACTGGGCTTTCAAATGCCAAATATAATTGATAAATTACCATTCCAGAATTAATGCTTGATATAAAAAAGCCTCCCAGTGAGAGATTCTGGTTAAAGAAAAACAGTGTTGAGAGAAGCTTCATTTCAGGTTTTGGCAAGGTGGGCAAAACATCATTGTCCAAGGATGTTCTGTTTATTTGTATGTAAAGGTTATAAATCTCTGTAGAAAGAGTAAATAATGCTTTTTCTCAGCTAGTCCATTAAGGCTTGTTTAAAAAACAAGAGAGGTTTCCTTAAATACTGAGTCCAGTTTTCTCCAGGAGTGAGTTAGATATATCTGGAATGTACATGGACTCCTTCTGACCACTAGGACCATTTCAACGTAGAAGAGAGAAAGTGGCTTGTTGGCCTGATATTTTCGCATTTGTGTGAGTGGTTACCTTTCTTCTCTTTGTGAATTTCAGTTCTTATCACACCTATGTATGACTGTGAAAGAAGCTGTTGTGGCATTGTCAGAGTGGGTTAAGACCTTACATTTTGCTTTGCTAACTTGTAGGACTATCAGAGCAGGATGAGGAGTACCTTTCTCAATTCAAAGACCCAGCTAGAGAGACGATGATGATGGTGGTAATGATAGCAAGCACCTATATAGCTCTATGTGCTAGGCTCTCTTTTTCAGTGCTTTACATATATTAATTCATTTAATTATCACAGTATACCTATCAGTAGGTATTAGGTATTGGTACTCCCATTTTATGGATGAAAACCTAAGGGACAGAGTAGTGAAATAACTTGCCCAAGGCCACCCAACAAATAAATAAATGGTGAGAGCAGGATTTGAACCCAGGAAGCCTGTCTCTTAGAGTCTACACTTTTCACTACCTTGGTGGGCTGCCCCTTGTCACTGGGAAAATTGATTACGGATATCGAGGCTTTCTTCTATGCCTCTTCAAGTAGACAGAATTAGCAGCCTTTTTCTTGCCCCACAAAGGAAGGATTGGGGGTCAGATAGAAAAATCACACTTCTGACTACTTGACATTGGAAAGCTTTAGATTTATGGCACCTGTACAAGAATTAACCTCTTTGAGTTATAAGGTAGGTTGATTATAGCTTATTTTGTGTGTTATAATGAAATTCTTAGAATTAGCTAAGAAAATTATTCAAATTAGCTAATAAGGCATACATTCACAACAGTTTCTTGTGTCAAAGCCCCAGGGGATGTAGGTTGATTATATGAAATGTAATATATAAGCTTGAAGTATTTGTTAACCTATTTATGCAGTCAGGCTCTTGTGAAGAGTTTGTTGAGACTAACAATTTGGTGATAGGATGAATAATTTAGGCTGATTTTAAAAATACATGTGCCATTCATGTACTTTTTAGATTGGTTTTGGAGTTAACTGCTGGATAAAAGTGGGGTGACAAGAAGTGATGTGACATGAGAATTGAGTTGAAGCAGAGAGTCATATCAACTCTTCAGGGCATCCAATTGCCTCTTTAGAATGGAATATTAGTGATTCGTTTCATTCCCAGAAAGCCAAACTCTCAGTCATTACCTTCACAACCATTGCCTGGCTGGAGAAGGGTGGTAGAGTGATCACACTGCTTTGCTCACGTGTAAAGTAGCAGACATTGCTGTCCAACCGAGGGCCTGGCGTGTCAACATTCATGTCTCTGCCCAGTCCTATACTTTGCATACTGTTTCCTGGGTCCAGAACAACATGATGCTAGGAGAGAAAAGAGATTCTGCCAAGATTTTGATCGGATTAGCTTCCAGATATGGCTGCTGTAGCAAGGAGGCCAAGCGCTAGTCTTGTGAACAGAGGGAAGAAAGTGGAGGCAGCACCTACTAGTTGTCTGTCTGTCTGTCTGTCTGTCTCGCACACACACAGAGGAATATACTTTCTTTCCCACATTGCAGAGATAGGTAGAAAGACAGCCCTAGCAAAGGAATACAGCGAAAACTAACTGGTGTCTGAACTTGTTATTGCTACTGCTTCTGACTCATCACCACATCCATTCATTCTTTTATTTTGGTTCACTCCCTTTTCTCACTCTTTTTCTGCTTCACTTTTAGAAAAAATAAATCCCATAAGAAAAAATAAACTATGGTCCCAGACCTCAAGGCACTTATACTGTAGGTGGGGACACATTGCTCCCAAATCCTTTCAGTAACAAACATTTGGCCAGAAGCCACTACAAGATGACTTATTATTAGTTGCTGAGAAAAAGAGAGCATCTACTCCAGTTTTTCTTACCATTATGTATTATTCCAATGACTTGAAATTGGTGGACATAATTGTGTTTTTCCCTAAAATACATCCCATCTCCAAGATTCTGGTAGACCAAATTATTAAGAAAATTGCTTTAATACTTCACTCATGTGAAATTTGATGTGGCAGCTTTTATGAGCTATTTTCTCCACCACATGAAGTTGAAGAAAGCTCATCTTGATCTTGGCCTAGATCCACAGTCTCTTTAGGATTCCTTCACTAGTCCACATTGGGGGTATTTAAGCAACGAGTGCGTTCTGCAAATATTTGCCCAGTTCTACGAGCAATCCTTACTGCCTTGATTTGGATTTTATGTCTTAGTTTGCAGGAAGCCTTTGCCCTCATAAATGAGCCTGGGGCCCTTTGCTACAGTGGTTGGAGTGCTCTATTGCTAATGTTGTTTTGATAATGATTGAAGCATTAAAAAAAGTTGTTCTTTATTTTCAATCTTTGCAGTGCCTCGTTTCCCAAATTTAATTTACTTAGATGTGCTTAGTAAAATGGGGCAGCACATTTTGTTTCTGCTTAATTAATTCTTTTTGAAAAACTCCACTAAAAGTAGATTTTACGTTCTCTTTCTCTTTTTCTTCCCCCTTACCTTATAATAATTATGATGATAGTAATGATAATGGAGATTTATTTAGTGCCTACTATACAGTGCTTACTTTTACATAATTATCTCATTTAATTTTCCTAGCAGCCCTATGAGGTCTGTACGGTAATTATCTCCATTTTACAGATGAGGAAACTCTTTGATGCCACAGCTTCTCTAGAACCATCCTTTGACGTGGCTTTCCCTGTTCTTGGTGTCCTTTATATCAAATGAAATCAGGAAGTTGTAGGATTTGTGGTCCTTGTGAAGAAAAGTGGGATAGAATTTTGAAATGTTCATCCTATCTCCACTACCTCTATAGCACCTTCAAGTCTTACGTTCTCTCTTCTTTGTAGAATTTCCTTGTGACTTTCAACCTTTTAATATTAGGAAATATTTGGGGTAGGTTCTGGTCTTTTCTGAATGTTGGATGATTCTAGTCCTCCTTAAGGTACCCCTGGCGCTGGGTGATAATAGACTCTTTGGTGCAGCAACACTTCGCTTTTTCTGGAGGTTGCTTGTCCTACAACTTGAACAGAAAGGAAAGAAAAAATGGTGGTTCAGCAGAAAACATCTCTGCACACCCAAACCTCCACAGAGCCCTTGCTTGTATAGTTGGGTGTCGACTTTTCTGAGAGATCTTTGGGTCCTTGTTTAGAGCCTACTGATGTTCTAAATTTAGGCACCATCATTATAAGCTTGAGCTTCTGGCTTTCTGGTCAGTAGTAGACACACAGTTAAGTAGAAAGATTATAGAAGACTGTTAAGGGGAGGTACATATGAGCAGCAAGAAGTTGGAAGGGACAGTAATGGTGGAAGTCCTAAATATGGACTCAAGAACTCACTAAATGTGGCATTTGGGGGCATCTAATATAGGGGTATATCCCTATGTGCCTCAGTAGCCTCTATATGAATTATTATAGTAGGTCCCATGGTTTATGTTCATAATGATGGTTGTGAGTCAGTCAGGACAGATCAAATTATGTTCACTGTCCTTTCCTGAATATTTCCATTTTAAATGGCTTCAAAGAATTTTTGGTGCTTAAGAGCAATGGAGCGGGGTGGCACCTATGGCTCAGTGAGTAGGGCGCCGGCCCTGTATACCGAGCGCGGTGGGTTCAAACCTGGCTCCGGCCAAACTGCAACAAAAATAGCTGGGCATTGTGGTGGACGCCTGTAGTCCCACCTACTCGGGAGGCTGAGGCAGGAGAATCGCTTAAGCCCTGGAGTTGGAGGTTGCTGTGAGCTGTGACTCCACAGCACTCTATCAAAGGCAATAAAGTGAAATTCTGTCTCTAAAAAAAAAAAAAACAAAGAAGACCCCCCCAAAAACCCTTCCCCCCCATTAAAAAAAGAAAAAAAGAGCAATGGATCCGCCAGACGGGAGGAGGGAGAGGGATGGGGGTTAGGGTGTATGGCACACCTCTTGGGGGTGGTACACAACTATAAGAGAGACTTTACCTAACAAATGCAGAATTAGGGTGTAACCTAATTCCTTGCACCCTCAATGAACCTGAAACGATAATTAAGAAAAAGAGCAATGGAAGAAACACGAGACTTGGAGTTAGAAAATCTAAATTTGCTACACCAAGGACTTTACCTAACAAATGCAAACATTGTAACCTAATTGTTTGTGTCCTCATAGTAATCTAGATCTGCATTATGAGCTTTGTTTTGGGGTCAGCTCTGTAGACTCTAGTTGCCTCAATTTTCTTATCTGTAAAATGGGGATAAAATTAATGTCCTGCTTATCTCATAAAATAGAGATAGCATATGTGAAAGTGTCTTGAAAACCATAAAACACTTATAAGCGTGTATTATCTACACAGCTCACTCACCATTTCACCCCGGAAGGTGCCAAATAAATGATGCATCATCATTATAGACATTAACCTAGACAAGGCTGGAGTTCATGATGTACTTCAACAACTTTTGCCACATATAGATGATACATCCAGTACAAACAGGTGAGGGAGTATTTAGGGAAAAGACCCTTTGAAAATGGGGTTTCCTTTATGCACTCTTAGATGTGAAGCTGTGTTGTTTGAAAAATCAATACTGCCAGGAGCAATCCTTTCTTCAACTTCCCAGAGTTCCTCTTCTGGCCCTTACCTGGTATATTTCACATACAAACAAGTGGCTAGATTAGGAAGGGTTTGTTGTGTTAAGGCCATATTTTAATTACATTTTCTAGTGCAGACTATCATGGCAGAGGGTAGGAAAAGGTAGGTCTAGGTCTAGAGATTGTCAGTTTGATCCTCACCCAGTGTAGGCAGGCTTGCTATCTTTTATCTGCTTTCTATGGAGATGAGAAAGACGTCTCTGAATGGGGAGGAGGCCAGAGTGCTTCTGGGCTGCTTCTGCTACTCTTCTCCCTTATTTTTTTCTTTCCATCAGCTCCTGGTAGTTTTCCTACTCTTTTCTTTCTTTTTTTCTTTTCTTTTCTTTTTTTTTTTTTTTGAGACAGAGCCTTACTTTGTTACCCTCAGCAGAGTGCGATGGTGTCATAGCTCACAGCAACCTCAAATTCTTGGGCTCAAGCAATCCTCTTGCCTCAGCCTTCCTAGTAGCTGAGACTACAGGCGCCTACCACAATGCCTGGCTATTTTTAGAGACGGGGTCTCGCTGTTGCTCAGGCTGGTCTCAAACCCGTAGCTTAGGCAATCTGCCTGCCTCGGCCTCCCAGAGTGCTGGGAGTACAGGCGTTCCTACTCATTTTTGTCAGATTTCTGTCCCTCCCACTCCCCCTAAATAAAATTGACCTTGGTTAGAACACCCTTTTCCATCAGCTCAGAGCAATTTCTCCAGTCATTTCTGCTTGAAATAACTGTTTAGGGACATTATTCAAGCAAAGCTTTTTTCCTTCCCAGTTAATATGTGACTAAATAATTCCTTGAATGTTGATAAACATGTTTTGGAGATTCAATCATTTGTTAATTTAGTTTTTATAATGTAGCAGGGGTTTTAAGTGAATCCTGAGCCATTTTTCTCCATTTCACAATTTTTTCCCCCTCACTAGCCTGACAGTTCTGCCCACGCTCCAGCTCCATGCAGGCTGAGCCCCACTGCGTCCCCTGCTCAAACTGCCGGCCAGTCTGTCACAACACTTTCTTCATTGAAAATAATGTACAGGAGAGAATAATTACATTGATGTCTAATCAGAACTTAATTCATTTGCCAGAGCTAAATATAATAGCATTAAACTGAATAGAAGAATTTTAGGAACGCAAACCATGACCACGAGTGAGGTTATATATCCTCAAAAATGTAAATTATTAATCAAACCACTCATCTGTACAGCAAAGCTCTAGTAATCCCATTATAAAAGGGTGAATTTCTCATCAGAGCTCAGAAGATGCTGGCTTTAATTAGGGGACTTTTATGGCATTGACTCAAAGACATATTTTGGTTACAAAGTTTTAGAAAAATGCAGTTCTTTAATTATTGGTGTTATTGGAAAAACAACAGGGAACTGGGTGTTTAAAGCCATTTTGGTTTCAAACTAAGAACTCTTGGATTCAATTCGGTTTCGAAATTCTGTGGCTTTAGTAGAGCCAGAGGCTGGGGGAGTTATAAACCTTTCCTGTGCCCTCTATTGATTTAGAAAAGTCAGTCATTAGGCTGAAAACTGTTTAATAAAAAGAGCTTAAAAAATGACTCAGCTTGCTGGAGGTGACTCTTCTGGGGCCAACTGTGAAGTGAGGAGATTATGTAGATGAACCTTTTTACCAGAGCCCATGGCCTTTGATTCAGTAGGGCTCTGAATGCCTGTAGTCAGCATCACTGCCTACCTTTCTCACTGGTGGGCTCAACAAAGCAAATTAAAGGATATGGTCCCTGCCCTCTAGAAGCTTCTAGGAAACATACCACTTTTGCCTAGCGTGATTCCTCCCCACCCCCCAACCCCACTGTATTTGTTTACTTTCTGAAAACATATGTTCCTCCTCCTCCTCTTTCTGTCTGCCTGAGTTGCAGTACCTGCTATCGGAGTAATGAAGCATATGTTTGAGAGACTCCAATTCTCCTGTCGGTAGAGTGGAGGTAGAAACAATTTTCCTCTAAGCTGGAAGTGGCCACGTGGAAATTCAAAGCACCTTTTCTTCTATTGACCATGAGATTCTGAGATACACATTTGTACTCCTTTTCCTTCACTGCCCCTTTCAGTCGGCAGGTGCTATTTCTTCCTTCATACTTCCTCAGGTCGTCTTCCCACATTCTGTTCCCCTCAGCCCTCTCTGGGTCTCAGTTGTCTCATTTATCACATTACAGATGCCTTCTGATTTTAGTTCCTCCTCTGGTTTCAGTTACACGTTCCATCAGCTCACATTCGGCCTACTAAGCAAAGGCACAGTGGGTTTCACGCTTCCCAGTTCAGCAGTGGATATAAGGATTGAGAGTGCAGGCTGGAGGGTGGGCAGCATTTCAGCTGGGGTTGAATGAGGTGGGGGTAGGCAGGCTGGTGTGGAGAGAATCAAGTTGAAGGCTTGGATGAGGATTAGAAGCCTCCTTTTCAAACATATACTAAGTCAGTGAGAGATGAATGGTTTAGTTTCTCTGTTCTAAAGTATGTTGTTAATATTATCTCATTTAAACCCTACAACCACCCAATGAGGTGAATTTTTTTTTTCTTTAGAGACAGAGTCTTACTTTGTTGCCCTCGGTAGAGTGCTGTGGCATCACAGCTCACAGCAATCTCCAGCTCTTGGGCTTAGTTGATCCTCTTGCCTCAGCCTCCTGAGTAGCTGGGACTACAGGCACCCACTACAATGCCCAGCTATTTTATGTTGTTGTTGTTGCAGTTTGGCTGGGGCTGGATTCCATCCAGCACCCTAGGTATATGGGACTGGCACCGTCACTGAGCCACAGGCGCCACCAGGGTGAATATTTTTATTAGCCTCATTTTACCACTGATAAAGTGGAGGCTTAGTGAGATTAAGCAACTTATCTAAAGCAGCATGGCCAATGAATGGTGGAGACAGGAATTGAACCCAGAAAGTACAGCTCCATAGCCTGTGGCCCTAACACAGGGCTGTATATGTTACCTAGCCTCTGTGCATTTTGTTTCACAGTCATGGACAGTCTCCTCAATTCTAGCTTTCTTCCTTTTTTTTTTTTTTAAGGCGGAGTCTTACTTTATCACTTTAGAATACAGCGGTGTCATGGCTCACAGCAACCTCAAACTCTTGGACTCAAATGATCCTCTTGCCTTAGCCTCCCAAGTAGCTGAGACTACAGGTGCCCACCATAATGCCTGGCTAGTTTTTAGAGACTGGGTCTTGCTCTTGCTCAGGCTGGTCTCAAACTCTTGAGCTCAGGCAATCCACCTACCTCAGCCTCCCAGAGAGCTAGGATTACAGGCATGAGCCACTGCACCCAGCCCTCTAGTTTTCTTTCTTAGAAGAGATTTTTTTTTTTTTTGAGACAGAGCCTCAAGCTATTGCCCTGTGTAGAGTTCTGTGGCATCACAGCTCACAGCAACCTTCAACTCCTGGGCTTAAGCAATTCTCTTGCCTTAGCCTCCCAAGTAGCTGGGGCTACAGGCGCCTGCCACAATGCCCAGCTATTTTTTGGTTGTAGTTGTCATTGTTTGGCAGGCCCAGGCCAGATTTGAACCCACCAGCTCTGGTCTATGTGGCTGGTGCCTTAGCCACCTGAGCTACAGGTGCCACTCCCTATAAGAGATTTTTATTGTCTTTAATTAGAAAACATTTACTGCAGCGGTAACTAGCATGTTTTAAGGCAGTTATTGTAGGAGATTGAAGTAGAAAAACTACCTCATGCCAACCTTTAAGAAGCTCAAAATTCAGAAACCAAGATATTTATACACAAATAACTTGAGTACAAGAGAAATGCTGTATGAAAAACTTCAGCAGTTTTCTATGGAGAGTAGGGATGGATCTAGGTTTTGTGGGGCTAAAGCTTTACAATTTGGGGGTTCTTTTTAGGAAAAAATAATATCAAATTAAAAATACAAAATGCCTGTGGCTCTTTTGGGAGAGAGCATGCAAGTGTGGGTCACTGTGCTCTGACTTTCATTAGCTTCACAGGAAATTGACCTCTATATGGGAGTATGAGGATGGAAAAAATTAATTCTAACTAGAGGACAAGAGGTTCTTGGAGAAGATTGCCTGTATGAATTCTCCAGATAGACATGGCTCTTGATCGGAGAGAAGGGCAGGTCAGAGAGTTAGGTAAATCAGTACACATCTTCTTCTTAATGAAATTCAAACTCAAATTATTAATTGCCTATTAGGTACTAGCCTTTCTGGACTGCCAGACTAGCCCTATAATCTCTCCCTCAGCCTTCCCTTTTTTTTTTTTTTTGAGACAGAGCCTTAAGCTGTCCCCCTGGGTAGAGTGCCGTGGCATTACAGCTCACAGCAACCTCCAACTCCTGGGCTCCAGCGAGTCTCTTGCCTCCGCCTCCCAAGTAGCTGGGACCACAGGCGCCTGCCACAACGCCTGGCTATTTTTTGGTTGGTTGCAGCCGTCATTGTTGTTTGGCGGGTCCGGGCTGGGGATTCGAACCCGCCACCTTAGGTGTACGTGGCTGGCGCCTTAGCCGGTTGAGCTATAGGAGCCGAGCCAGCCTTCCCTTTTGAAAGGGCTCAACACGCAGGAGAGAAGCAGAGGGACATAGTGTGACCGTCACGTGCTCTGGCTTCAGGTGGGCTGGGGTCTAAGTCCTAGCTCTGCTCTTTACTTTCCTTGTGAACAAGAGCAAGTCCCTTCCCTCTAAAGAAGGTTAAATCAGGAGAGGGCTGTGAAGAAGCCAGCCCTATGTTGGCCCATAGGAATCAAATGCATGGTAGCCATTGTTTTTATTCTTTCCTCTTGTTCATTTATAAACATAATTGTATATGAAGTATACTATCTTTGCTTTGTGGTATTGAATGTTACATATTTAATGTATGTACATTTTAAAAGTCTTTTTTATACTTTACCATAACTGTAATTAATGTAAAAAAATGCTCTTATATACCCACTCATAATCCTGTTATTCAGAGATAACCTCTTGTAATTTTCTTGTGTTTTCTTCTTTTCTATGTGTGTATGTTTGTGTGTGTATTTAAGATTTTGTAGTATACAGTTTCTAAATGGTCCTTTAGTGGTCGGAATGAGTTAATGTAGCCTCCTCTAGATCTAACCAACAAAGGAGACTGATTCCATTGAGTTGCATAAATAGAGGAGGGAGAATAAAAATGTTGAAAGGCACTCACAATGCTTACGATGCTCCCCTCCTTTGGTTGACGTTTTTTAGCATGAGTTCTGGACTCAATTAATTGAGATATAATTGCTGGATTAGAGCAGGGTCTGATCTCTTCCTTCTGCTAAGAGTCTTCTTGCACTTATCAAGTTTGCAGTGGTACATGAGTATGTGTGCTTATTTGATGTGCCTGGGTCTCCTTTACTAGAGAATGAGCTTTCTGTGGGTGGGCCTTGTGTCTATTCCACTATGCCTCTGTATCCCCAGTTAAGAATAGTAGACAGTCAGTAAATGAATGAACACACACACACACACACACACACTCTGTCTCTCTCTCTCATAAAAACTGTACAAGTTGTATTCATAGAAACCAATTTCCAACTCGTCCCTTTCCCCTACAACCACCACTATGACCAAATAGAAAAGAAAAGACAGAACCAGTTGCCCGTAACATTTACTTGTAGGTTTTAAAATCTACCTAGATAGATGTAAATATCTTTTTTTTTTTTTTGAGATGGAGTTTCACTCTTTAGCCCCAGGCTAGAATGCTGTGGAGTCAGCCTCGTGCTCATAGCAATCTCAAACTCTTGGGCCCAAATGATCCTCCTACCTTAGCCTCCCAGGTAACTGGGACTATAGGCATGTAGCACAATGCCCGGCTAGTTTTTCTATTTTTATTTTTATTTATTTATTTATTTATTTTGGAGACGGAGTCTCAAGCTATCCCCCTGGGTAGAGTGCCATGGCATCACAGCTCACAACAGCCTCCAACTCTTGGGCTCAAGCGAGTCTCCTGCCTCAGCCTCCCAAGTAGCTGGGACTACAGGCGCCCGCCACAATGCCCGGCCATTTTTTGGTTGCAGCCATCATTGTTGTTTGTCGGGCCCAGGCTGGGGATTCGAACCTGCCACCTTAGGTGTATGTGGCT
>NW_003852504.1:5966993-5968408 GCF_000181295.1 Otolemur garnettii | reverse complement strand
GGTCTGGGCTGGGGATTCGAACCCGCCACCTTAGGTGTACGTGGCTGGCGCCTTAGCCAGTTGAGCTATAGGCGCCGAGCCAGTTTTTCTATTTTTAGTAGAGACAGGTCTCACTCTTGCTCAGGCTGGTCTCAAACTCCTGAGGTCAAGGGATGCTCTAGCCTCCACCTTCCAGACTGCGGGAGACCCAGATGTAGGATCTTAAAGTCTAGATATGTGTTGATGCTTGCCCATTGAGATGGAGCATCTTCTGCTTACCTGTGCCTCTGTGTGTGCTTCTGGCCTCCCCACTCCCAGGCTTCTCTTCCAGCGTGACCTGGGCTCTTCATAGAACACTGTAAATAAGATTCAATTCAGTGCTACAGATTTGCACCTTGAGAACAAGAATCATGAGAATGGTGACACCTGTCAGCTTGTTCAGATACATTTTTGTGTATCCTACCCACTCTTTCACAATAATATGAAGGGGAGAGAGAAGCTAACTTTTCTTGAATGTCTCTTACATAGCAAGCCCACATATTGGTATTGATTTTGATTTTCCAAGCTTCCCTTCATAAAGATGGTATGAATTCCCCTGAGGAAACTAAAACTAGAAGAATTTGGTAACTCAGGCAAGTTAACTCAATATTATGTTACATCATGGAGTTGCTTGGCCCAAGAATGCTGAATTCCAAATCTGTGCTCTTCTCCTGCATTACTATGTGTTCCCTCTCAACATGGTTACTAGTGCCTCTAATTTGGGGACCATTCACATAACCTTACTTTTCCTCAGCTAGAGTTTTATATTTGGTCTTATAGTGGAAGGTACAATGGCAAAATAAGTAGTCTTTAGAGTCAAAATAGTCCTGAATTCAAATACTTCTGTTATTCACTAGTTATATAATCCCCTTTTATAAAGTGGGGATAATAATCACAACCTTACATAGTTGGGAAAATAAGCCATAAATTATGTCAGTCATTTACAATGTTGCTTGGTATAAAATAGGTAACCACTGATACTCTTTGAAGTCAAAGATTAAGGTTACCATTCTTCCTCATATCTGTTTACAGTTGTTCTGCCTTCATGAACTCTGAAAAATTGGAATTTGATCTAGGTATAGGAATTTAATCAGATATAGGTAGGACTAAGGTTGTCTCAAGTTAAAAAAAGAACTTGTTGGGTAAATGAATAATGTAAACAAAATTAGAGGGAGGAATGATTAACTGATTTAAGAGATTATTTTTCCTAGTTTTTTTTTTAACTTTTTATTTTTTTATTTTTTTGTTGTTGCAGTTTGGCCGGGGCTGGGTTTGAACTCACCACCCTCGGTATATGGGGCTGACACCCTACTCACTGAGCCACAGGCACCACCCCAAGAGATTATTTTTAAATAAAATTTTCAGTGTGCATTAAGAAATCAATAACCTGGCTCGGC
>NW_003852504.1:5955336-5965378 GCF_000181295.1 Otolemur garnettii | reverse complement strand
GTTTGGCGGGTCCGGGCTGGGGATTCGAACCCGCCACCTTAGGTGTACGTGGCTGGCGCCTTAGCCGGTTGAGCTATAGGCGCCGAGCCTATGCACATCCTTAATGATTTCCTCAGGATAAATTCCTGGAACTGGAATTGCTGGGTCAGAGGCTACACAGTTTTTAAAGTTTCTCATATTTATTTTGTATTTAATTTCCATAATGTTTGTACTTACTTTCCTTTTCACCAGCAATGTCCATTCTCCTAACCATTTGCCATTTGCCAGTTCGAGTGGATAAATAGTACTATTTGGTTATGAGGAAGATTTATTACTCATTTATACTTTTCATTTTGTGATTTTTCTCATTAATATTCTTTCATCATTTGAAAAGAATAAGTATTCATTGTTTCTTGTTAGATAACCTTTTCTTATTGATTTGTTATAGCTCTTTTTATATTCAGGATACCGGGCCAATTTGTATGTTATAAATTGCTTTTACTGATTTGTTACTTCAATTTTTTAGTAGGAGTTTAGAAACAATTTTAGTCAAATACATCAATATCTTCTCTTTGCTTTCTAATATGTTCCTTGATTTTTTGCTAATTTATATTGGCTTTGAATGAATCAAAGCTGTGCTCTATTTCCTGTTTTAATGCCAGCTATATGAAAATGGGTAAGTAATTTAAAGTGTGTAAGTTTGGTTTTTTTTATGTGCAAGATAGTAGCACCTGACCTGTCAACTGCCAGAGCTTTTGAGGATCAAAAGAGGTAATGTATATAAATCTGCTTTAAAGTTTATATGATTATTATAGTTATTATTCAGTTGTTCCCTGACACTGACTATCAGTCAGAATGAGTTCATATCTACTGCACTGATATCAGCATTGCCTTTTCTCCCCCTGGATCTGAAACCTTGCTGGCGTTTTAATAGGAAGTAATTTTGGTTTAGAGATATACTGCAGCCTATGCTAGCTAGAAAGCTAGAAAGTAGCAGGAAAGGTGCTTGGAGGATGGTGAAATGTTGCCTGCCGCCAGTCTCTTTTACTTGGAGTGTAGATTCTGGGCATCCTTCCCACCTTCACAGCTGGGAAAATGGGCCCTGGAACTATTCTTTGATGTAGTATATGTGTTTACTCCCACATGGCCCAGCCCTTGAAGGGTAGCTTAAGAAACCCAGTCAGTGAAGCCAAAGTACTTGTTCTTATCTAACAGAGTAGTAGGTGGGGGAAACACACCACAGCCTTCTGTCCACACTCCCACTCTTTAGAGACTGGAAAAATAGTACTCTTTCTAGCAATTAATATTTGAAACAGATACACCGCCTGCCAGATAAATCAGTGGCTTAGCATTGTTTTGTGGTACACATTCTGGAAAGAGTTGTTTATTGGGAAAAACTATTTTTTTTAACATTGTGAGATGACTATAAGTCTCCAGCTCCAAATGCCAGATTAAAAAAAAATCAGAGAGGCAGGAAAAACAATTAAAATATCTCATGCATCAAAGTAATCATTAGTGGAAAAACAAAGTATGTTCTTTCTAGCAATCTCTGCCAGATGGTTGAGATCACTTATAGTGAAAGAAGAAGCCTAAATGATAGACATATTATTTCCAATAGAACATTGAGAGGTATTTTTCTTTTGATAGGATGGGAGGATAGTATCCACCTATATAAATTAAGCCTCTTTGAAGGTCAGAGGCCTCTGGAAAGTTGGTCAGGTTAGATGTTTGAACTTATTTGAGTCACTTAAGTGAAGGAGAAATAAGCTTATTTAGTTAACTCTGTAAAGTCTACTATATGTTAGATTTGAATAGTTTTCCTAACAGTAATAATGCTATTAGGTATTATTATCCCCATTTTACAGATGTGGATACTGGAGTTAATAGCTACTAAGCTATTTGCCCAAGGCTACATTAGCAGTAAGTGACAGCATTATGTTTCTACCTTCAAACTCATTGCCCTTCTCATGGAGCCACACTATCTCCCTTAGAGTTAGGAGAAAAAAATCAGCTTTAATAACGCATTAAAATGATCATAGGGGCTTTGAAAAATAGAGAGTACTATTAGGAATCTGTACAGTAATGGAGAAATAAATGAAATACCCCAAGAATGGCCCCAAACTTCTATTTGGCAGAAGGCTTCAGATTCCATTGATGTGAAACAATTCTCTGTAGGGACATACTAGGGTGAGTTAATTGTACCCTGAGTATTCTATGGCAGTGTGGCAGCCTTTCCTATTGCCTCATAAAGAGTCACACACACACCCTTCAGAGTTCATTTTAGTACTTTTCAGCCTGACATCTAAAGGGGCTGCTACTCTGACAAACACAATCTGGCCAGATGTTATTATTTTGCACTACATTTAATTTCTTCCTGCCAAAGATTTAGACTTCTTTTCCCTGATAAAGATCAGGGGAAATTGTCTGGTATTTACAAAATCCCATCCAGGCATATCTGTTACAATGTTCACTTAGCAAAGTTTATTAGATTATTAGGGCTTTAAACCCTTGGGCTCTTTGGTTATTGAAGTTAAAAAAAGAAAAACCCAAACATCTTCAACAAATTTAAGTGGTATAATTAGACCCTGGACTTGTCTTACAGGCATTTTAGAATTATGAAAATGATTTAAATAGTATTTGCTTCCTGAGAAACTTGGGTGCATTTGACAGGGATGAAAGGAAAGTGGTTATGCTCCTTTGGTCTCCTGAGTTAATGGGGAAAGTGATATCTGGAACTGAAATAAATTTGCTATAGTAGTAAGGTGAAATTACTCCCATAAGTAGTTAGCCATACCACACAGGCCCTCCCTTCCTTGGCTTAGTTAAAATGTAGTCACTACATAAAGTCTTCTTTGAATAAACACTGAACTAGACTCCCGAAGCTCCAATTTTCGCTTACATTAGACATGTAAAAATAGCAATAGAAATATTCAATATTTTCAAGATATGATCAATTATGGTTTATATCCTGCAGTTTTCCTGAAAGGATTTTCATGTGATATGCATGCATGATTATATTTTCAAGCATTTCCAGTTGAAAGTTGGTGGCACTGTTATTTTCACTATTATGCGATTGTAGATGGGGGAGGGTTAAGATCATGGCCTGACTTAATCAAAATAAGGAGCCAGTAGCTGATCTAGAACTTTAGCTAATAGGATATGTATGGGAAAGAGAAGCTCAAAAAAATGCAGCGTTATTATGCCTATCTGTTTTGGAGAGTGGGGTGGGGGAGTTATAATTCAGGCATCAAAATCCTGGAACATTAATTGTACTTAAAGAAAGAGGGCTATTGAAGAAAATTGAATGGGAATGTTCATTACGGATGCAAACTTGAGCATTTCCTTCTATTGTTTATTTACTTGGTGCCAGCCTAGGTTTTTTTTTTTTTTTAACAAATTGTTAAAGCCCATTTCTTCAGAGACTATGTTAGAAATGTCTCACAATTAGGCAGGACCATATTTGGGCTTTTTCTTCTTATTTTGAAGGCAGTCAGCCTTTTATGGGAAAACTATAAGAGTGCAAACATATGTTTGTACATGAATATACAGGCAATAAATGCTAAAATAACAGAAGTGAACTCAAAGCAGGAGGTAAATATTTTGTAAAAATTAATGATCTAGAGTGAACTCTCACTAACTTGGGCTCTGTTAATTTGAATATTGTGATAATTTGACTTGGACTTAAGTTTACTTTCATCCCATTTATGAAGAAGGAATCTGCTAAACAAATTAATAGTGTATGTTAGATTGCAGGAAGGCATGTTTAACTTGCTTGAAGAACTTAAGCAAGCCCATTAATTGAGGCTGCTAATTACAATGAGCTATGCTTATTAAAGCAAACCTGATAGAACCTCTGCTTGGAAACACTTTATTAGCAGTGAGTTTAAGTTACTCTAGGTATGGAAAAATCATAAAAGGCAGTGTAGTGTTTAAGAGAATGGATTCTGGAATAAATTGACTTGGGCTTGAATCTGGTTACCTGGGGCAGGCTACTTAACCTCTGTAAGCCTCAATTTTCTCATCCCTGAAACAGGGACAATAATAGGACTTAACCTTAAGGGGTGGTTGTGAGGAATAAACGATATGATGCATATAAAACTAAACTTAGGCCGATGCCTAGTATATAGTGAGTACTCAATAAATGTTAGCTGGTATTTGTTATTTGGGGGAAGCAGTTGTAAATACACTTCACTGTCCTTTCCTTCATCAATTTGATCAGTGAGGATCCAGGAACACATCCTATTTGTTGAGCTAGCTCTTCCTGATTTTGAATGAGTGGCCATCTTAGAACGGTAACTTAATAAAATTACCTACTGTTCCATGGACCACATATACACAGGGAAAGGGATATCACTGGGTCTAGAGTTTTTTTGTTTCCTGGGACAGATTACTGAACAGATTTTATGGTATAAGCTTAGTTGAACATGAGTTGATATGGTGAAGTTATTACATAGTGTGGAGCCTGAAAAATACCAAGAATTTCTATGTTTGAATATTTTGTTACAACATTGCTAGTATTATTCCTCTTCTGCTGAGCTGCTGATAAGGACAATTTACTACATAAATAATGGGTGTTTGGTTTAGAAGAGAAGTTAGTAAAATCTAATAAGTATAAAATAGAACATAAAAATCACCAGAATCCTAACATCTATAGATGACTATGGTTAACATTTAGGCTTTTTGAGTTTCTTCCTGTATATATCCATACACACATGGAGATTTTCTAAGAAACATGGAATCATTAAAAGCAATGCTGGTGATAAACCAGAGATTGTGCATGTTTCTTTCAGTTATTTTTTTTTTTTGAGACAGAGCCTCAAGCTGTCCCCCTGAGTAGAGTCCCGTGGCATCACAGCTCACAGTAACCTCCAACTCCTGGGCTCAGGCGATTCTCCTGCCTCCGCCTCCCAAGTAGCTGGGACTACAGGCGCCCGCCACAACGCCTGGCTATTTTTTTTTTTTTTTTTGGTTGCAGCCATCATTGTTGTTTGGTGGAACCAGGCTGGATTTGAACCCGCCACCTTAGGTGTATGTGGCTGGTGCCTTAGCCACTTGAGCCACAGATGCCAAGCCTCTTTCAGTTATTTTCAAGTGTGACTTAAAATAAGATATTAATTTATAATCACAAGATAGACTCGAAGCTGAAAAATTGCATGTAATTTTATATTTGACAATCCTCCTCAGACCTGTTTCTATGGAGACCAATAGAAATTTAGCACAGAGAATATGGTTTCAGCCAGGCATGGTGGTACATATCTGTAGCTCCAGCTACTTGGGAGGCCGAGGCAGGAGGATCCCTGGAGCTCAGGAGTTAGAGACAAGCCTGGGAAAAATGGCAAGACCTAGTCTCTAAAAAAATAATAATAGAGAGAGCTAGAGATGGGGGGGGGAGAGAATATGGCTTCAATTATCTCTGTAGGTCAATTATAACCCAGAATGGATGTATGTGTGTCTGTGTGTCAGGTAGAGATTTTTCCCTGTCGTGTGGTCTCATGACAAGAGCATTGATCTGAGAGTAAGAATACATAGTTTGTGGCTCTCACTCCATCATGACTCACTGGATGACTTCAGGCAATTAATTTCATTTCTCTCAGCTTTAGTTTTCTCAAATATGAAATGTGGGGTTAGACTCTTTGCCGCTCAGAGTCTGACTTTTTAAAAATCCAACCTGTCTGCCTGGAAGAACATGAGGCTCGGTGGATATCTTCTTAAAGGGAAGAGGAGTGATGAATCTCAGCAGTTTCTTTGGCTCCAGATAGACCAAAGGCTGTAATTTTTAGCCTATCAGGTGTTTGACTTTTGAAAGTGCTAAATTCTCCATTAGGAATAAATGTGGAAGCTGCAGGTTATTTATCGTTATTTACACTTTCCATTCATAACTGTCAGTGTCAGAGGCTCTGTCGACATAACTGCGTCAATCAGGTTAGCTTTAATCAGTTTAGTAGCGGCTAAGTCACAAATATATCAAGTAGCCAATCATAAGGCAGGAGTCCTCTAAAGCCCGACTGAATTATTTATTTTGTTATGATGAAAATGTCTGGGCTTTATTGGGTTTTCTTTGAAGAACTTGATTCAGCTTGAAGTCTAGAAGATAAAAGATCAGTGATTGTCTCTCGGATTTTTATTCTGCCTTCCTTCAAGGCTTTTCATTTTTCACGAGCTGTTGTTAGCACTTTTAAGTCAAGGTGAGAGAGCTGTGATATTTTTTTTATCCTAGGGGTTTAAGCATGTGTGAAAAACTTTTACCTTTGATTTCTTGTCCTGTTTCTGTCCTATGGAAGCTGTGTGACCTTGAGCCAACCGCTTAACTGGTCTGACCCTCATTTTCTTCACCTATAAAATGGGGATAATCCTAGTCTTGCCTAAATAGCAACTTATTTATATATATCAAATAAGATGATGCTTTTGTTTTCAAACAAATATGAGTTTTATTCTTAGCCTTCAATTTAGCACTATTCTTTAGGCCTTCTCCAGGTAGGTCGGACTTGATAGAAAATAAAAAATTAGGTAGAAATCAGTTTTGTCAGTCAAAACTCTTCCCTGCCTTGCATAATATCCTGGTATATGATCACAGAAAATTTTGTCCTCCAGAGGTCTTAAAAAAATTAAAGCATTTAACAGACTTAAATAATACCATATTCAACTGAAAAATGAACAATTTTCAGATACAACATGAGCACTGCAAATCATTAAATACAATGCTAAGAATATAGCTCCAAAGACTCTGAAAAGGGAAATAATTCATCTTGCTTCAAAAATGCTCAGGGCTTTTTTGAGGGTGGAGTGGGTGGGGAAGTGGGCGGCTGGCAGTGGGGGTCAGAAAGAAGTGACGATGAAAAGAAAGGACGTTTAAAATATAGCTGTCCTGCACAATTCTTTCTGGGTCAGTCCATGGAGCTATTTCCATCCCCCACCACACACTTATTATTCTTTTCCCAGACATCTTTAATACAGACGGTGAGACTGTAGTAGAAATGTGCCTTTGTATTTATAAGAAAGTTGGATGGCCTCTCTAAGAATCACTTTTGTTTCTTTTTTCTACCCGAGCCATTCAGAGGCCCTGATTACCAGCATAGTAGGAAAGAAAAGAGATAAATACCGAGCTCCAAAGCAAAACACAAAGGAGCAAGATTAGAAAATTGAGACGTGTGGAGGGAGACCATTCGAGTCTAGTAACATGGTCACTAGCAGGAAGGAAGTGTTTTGGGTTTACCTACTAAATTACCTCGTGTTTAAGCTGAGTCATGGCTAATTAACTTTCATGTGCTACAGCAAATTTGCATGTATTGAACTTGTACTAAATGAGAGTGACTTTTATTGAAAATTGAAGAACTGAGTGTTTTCTGTTCCTGATAGGACTGAAGCTGTGCCCCCAGGAGTGATTTTTTCAGTCTCTTCTAGTTGCACAGCCTCTGGGAAGCTTGGCCCATGGAGAAGTCTTGGAATCGGAGCAATTCATTTCTACTTCCTATTTGGTCATTTTCTAGCTCTGGAGGCTGCTACAGGCTGTCTCAACCCCTTAAGGATCCTTTCCCCAACCTGCATGTTAGGCTGGGTGTTCTTGCCATCCTGCCTGCCCCTAATTCCATATTCCTTTCTCCTTTATTAGCACTTACCAAACAGAAATGATGTGCTTTGGATGGGGGCAGGAGATATCCGTCTCCTTCACTGGACTGAAAACACTGTGAGGGTCTGTTTGGAGTTCATGTTCATGCCTCTGTCCTCCCACTCAGTGTTGGTGGGTAGATACACACAGTAGATTTCCCACAAATGTTTGTGGAAGTTTGATTTCTCTAAACCTTGGATTTCTCATCTATAAATTGGAGCTTACTACATAGCCAGTCTACATTAACGATGAGAATATGAAGGTGTGTATATAAAATTGCATATTAAACCAAATGGTGTTATATGCACATTTGTGTAAGGAGCTCTTACGCATCAGGGTCATTGTGTATAATTCTCATTTTAAAATATGGGACTGTTAGGCTAATGCCAGGAACTCTAGCCTGGGTGAAAGAGTGAGACTCTGTCTCAAACAAAACAGAACAAAACACCAACAACAAATACTAACTCTGTTACTTACGAGCTGTGTGATCTTGGGCAAGTTACTCAAACTCTCTGTGCTCAAGTTTCTCACCTGAAAAGGGAGATAATAACCCAACTTGCCTCATTGGGTTGTTGTGTAGATGAAATTGGTTAAATGAGTAAAGTGCTTAGCTTAAAAATAATAATAAAATAAAATATAGAGGCAGCACCTGTAGCTCAGTGGGTAGGGCGCCGGTCACATACGCCAAGGCTGATAGGTTTGAACCTGGCCCAGGTCAGTTAAAACAACAATAACAGCTGCAACAACAACAACAACAACAAAATAGCTGGGCATTGTGGCAGGTAGCTGTAGTCCTAGCTACTTGGGAGGCTGAGACAAGAGAATCGCTTAAGCCCAAGAGTTGGAGGTTGCTGTGAGCTGTGACACCACAGCACTCTACCCAGGGCAACAGCTTGAGAGACTCTGTCTCAAAAAATAAATAAATAAAATATAGGGCTGCATTCATATAGGGAACTTGTGTAATTTAATGTTTCTGAGGCACGCTTTCCTTGTCTATACAAAGAGATGAGTAGGCTAGCACATCATCGGTCTTCAACTGGGGTCTATGGATGGGTTGCAGTGGGTCCTTGAAGCCCCTGAAATTGCATGTAAAGTTGTTTGCATATGTGACTTTTTTCTGAAGAGAGTTTAGAGTTTTTGTTGTTGTTGTTGTTGAGACAGGGTCTCTAGGTATAGAGTGCTATGACATCACAGCTCATAGCCACCTCAAACTCTTCGGCTCAAGAAATCCTCTTGCCTAGCTTCCCAAGTAGCTGGGACTATAGGTGCCCCCTACCTGGCACCTATAGTCTGGCTAATTTTTACATTTTTAGTAGAGACAAGGTCTCGCTATTGCTCCGGCTTGTCTTTGAACTCCTGAGCTCAGGCAATCCACCAGCCTCGGCCTCCCAGAGTGCTAGGATTATAGGTGTGAGCTACCATACTTGGCCAGTGACAATATAGTTTGAATCAAAGTCATAGAAAGGTCTGTGTGCCCCCCTAAACCAGGTGTCCTCAAACTACGGCCCGCGGGCCACATCCAGCCCTCCGAGGACATTTATCCAGCCTGCCAGGTGTTTTTGCCGCCACAGCCTGTCCTGCTTAGGAGCCAACTCCTCCCGGGGCCCGCAGTCCAGCCCTCCAACGGGTCTGAGGGACAGTGAACTGGCCCCCTGTTTAAAATGTTTGAGGACCCTGTCTTAAATAGTTAAGAACCACAGGACCAACTAATCTCTAAAACTCCATGCAGCTTTAATTTGATTCTGTGAAAAATCCTGGTCTGAACAAATAGATTTAAATTTATGATTATTTAATGGACTCAAATAAGTGGTCTCAGTAATTTTAACAGCACTATAGTGAGGATTCTCAGATTTAATAATATCCATTTTGGTACAGATTGCAGGCATATTCTGCTTTCACTCACATTTCTGCTTGGCTTGTGGAAAGAACTATTATTTTTGATGTTGCCACCCATCTTCTTTCTCAAGCATAGTTATTTCATCCTTACATAGTTTTCTTTTAAGAGGGGCTGGGGTTTGACCTACAGAATTAGAAGCTTTACCCATATTTTTGTCAGCTGAGTATAATAAAAATCTTTTAAAGAAATCAAATAACAATAGCAAAGCTCTAGCCCAGTGGAGGCATTTAGGGGAGTTGCACCATTTAGAAATCCAGCTGTGTTTGTTCTGATTAGAATCTGGCTACTGTATACCAGTTGGTTCTCCTGGGAAGTGATACAGTTAAAATATCAACATCTGTAGAAAAAGCAAGTTTATTCACTCCGTTATGGGCACTGAACTTTCAGTTTTAATAAAGAGACGTGGGATACAACTATCAGATTACAAAATATGGGCAAGTTTAAAATTTTTTTTTTTAATTTCAGGTTAATGTGAGGGTACAGATAACCAAATCACAGTATTTGAGTTTGGTGGGTAGAGCCCCTCTTGTAGCTATGTCCTGCACAATATGGACATTTTT
>NW_003852504.1:5940795-5954098 GCF_000181295.1 Otolemur garnettii | reverse complement strand
GCCACAACGCCTGACTATTTTTTGGTTGCAGCCATCATTGTTGTTTGGTGGGCCCAGGCTGGATTCGAACCCGCCACCTTAGGTGTTTGTGGCTGGCGCCTTAGCCACTTGAGCCACAGGCGCTGAGCCCAGCTGTCAGTTTTGTTTGGCAGGCCCAGGCTGGATTTGAACCCGCCAGCTCCAGTGTATGTGCCTGGTACCCTAGCCATTGAGCTACAGGCACTGAGCTGAGCCTGGAATTTTTAATCATTTCCCAACTGACCTGCCTGCCTCTGGTTTCATACTCCTCCTCTGGCTTCTGTCAGTTTTTAAGACATAACGGACATATCACTTTCTCCAGGAAACTTTCCTGACGACCCCCTCTGCTGGATGAGTTTATCTTCCTCTGTCCCATAATACCTTGCGTATTTCTGGTCTACTTCATTAAAAATAATGATAGCCAGTATTTAGTGAGTGCCTACTACAAACTGAGCACTGGTCTAAGTTCGTTACATGCATTAACTCATTGAATCTTCACAAGAACCCTATGAAGTAGGTACAGTTAGTACTGTGTTTTATAGATGTTCAGGAACTTGCCATGATCACACAGCTCCTACATGATAGTGGTGGGATTTGAACCCCAGATGCTCTTACTTGAGAGCCTGGTCTCTCAGCCACTGCTTTCTACAGTCTTTTGTCTCAAGTATGACCTTCACTAGGAAGCCTTCCATGGCTCATAACTGTTTTTTATTTTTCAGACAGAGTCTCAGTCTATCACCCTGGTAGAGTGCCCTGGTGTCACAGTTCACAGTAACCACAATCTCTTGGGCTCAAGCAATCCTCTTGCCTTAGTCTCCTGAGTAGATGGGACTACAGGTGCCCACCACAATACCCAGCTAGTTTTCCTATTTTTTTTGTAGAGACAAGGGTCTTGCTCTTGCTCCTGAGCTCAAGTGATCCACCCACCTTGGCCTCCCAAAGTGCTAGCCTAAATTACTTTGTAAGAAACAGTAGAACCTTTGTAAATCGACCCCCCAAGGGATTGTAACAAACTGGTCAACATACAGAGGTGGTCAACATAAGGAACTGGGCCTAGTGTATTGATACATACATGGGGTACATGTGTGGTCAATTGAAGGAGGTGGCCAAGTGGGGAGGTGTCAACTCTGGTGGTTCTACCGTAATTTGGATCTCTGAAAGCCCAATGTAAAGTCTGAAGCTGAAAACAAAAATATTTCAGGCATTTTTGATAGACCTGAAGTAGTGCAACATGACTCTGGTATCAGATAATCCTACATTTATATAAAGAGGAACATTTAAAAACATTTCTACTTCCATGAGACAGGTGGTCCTATTTTCCAGGTAGGAAAACTGAGAACAGAGTGATGTGAAGTGACCTGCCTAAAGCATGGTTTCTCATTTGGGGTTAGGTAATTCTTTGACACAGGGGTTAACCTGTGTTTTATTGAATATTTAACAGCATCCTTGGCTTATACCCACTTGATGCCAGTAGCACCTCCCCCCAATTGTGACAATGAAAAATGTCACCTGCCATTTTTCCATTGAAGACCACTGGCCTGAAGTCTTGTGTTGGTAAGTGGCCATTTGGAAACTGCCTTTATCCCTCCAAATCTACTTTCCCATTTCTCTCAGTTGGCTTCTATTCTCATTCTGATGAGGAGAACTGTGGTCCATGAGGTACTTGTACACATTAACCTTTCTTTCATGAATACCCTTTTTATAGTGTGGAAACTGTTTGGTGATTAACTAACAGGAACTCACAAGTGCTTTACAGGGGTGCTTTGTTGTCTGAATCTAGTTACCGATGCTGGTTGATTTTCTTTTCCCAAACAGCTTTTGCATATGTGTTATCTGAATGGATTTGATAGAAAAGAACTCATGTCAAGGTTTTTATTGCCTTTAGGCGTATGTGAATCAGTACTTTCGTTTTACTAAGTTTCTGCTTGCCTCAAGTGTTAGATTTTCTCCATTGGAAATACTTCCTTGACAATGTCAAGTACTTTGCTAGATACATTATGTAATTTTACTGATGGGCACTGCTGCCATTTAAGAGAAGGCTTCAAAAGGGTTGTTATTTGTCTTTTGAACTTCTGAGAAAAATCACTTATTCATAAATTAGCCTTCAATTTAGGCTACCCTGAGAACTAATTCCCGTAACCGGTTGCTCACTGTTCCCCAAAAGACAAAGTAGAATGCCTCAAGTGGACTAGGGCAAGGATGGCAGCTAAGCAGACCTGGCTGGACTCCCTTTGTGGGCTCCCAGGAGACTGGGAAAAAGGGTAGGGGTTTCTTTCGTTTTCACTTTTGATATTTTTTCAAATTGCAAAGGTAACTTTGTAAGATGGAAAAATGCATATAGTAGGTAGACATGCTTAGTGTAAAAAGAAAAAACTGCAGAAATATATAAAAGACCAGTGGAACAGAATAGAGAGCCCTGAAACAAATCTAAACATACATAGTCAACTAATTTTCAACAAGAGCACCAAAAAGACACATGGGGAAAGAATGAAATGGAACCATTATCTTATACCAGACATAAAAAAATTGACTCAGAATGGATCAAAGATCTAAACATAAGATCTTAAACCATAAAACTCATGGAAGAAAACATAGGAGAAAAGCTCCTTGATATTGGCCTTGGCAAATGATTTTTATGGATATCACATGAAAAGCTTCGTCTACAAAAGCAAAAATAAATAAATGGAACCACATCAAACTAAAAGGATTCTCTTTTGAGTATGTACTCCCTTCCCCCAAATGAAATCAGTCTGTCAAAGAGACATGTACAATCTCATGGTCACTGTAGCATCAGTGCAAGATCCGAGATACAGAAACGATGTAGGTGTCCATAAATAAACAATCAGATTAAAAACCATGCACAAAATGGAATATTATTCAGCCATAAAAAGGAGGAGATCCTGCCATTAGCTACAATGTGGATGAACCTGGAGGAAATTGTGCTAAGTAAAATAAGCCAGACACCGGTTGGGGTGGGGGAAAAGGTCTAATATACAGAGATAACAGAATAAGACAGTAGTTTACCGGGGTTGTAATTGGAGGGAAATGCAGAGATGTACATCCAAGGATACAAACTAGTAAATATGTGGGATGAACAAGTCAAAAGGTCTAATAGACAGCATGGAGACTGTAGTTAATAACAGTATATTCTATTCTGGATTTTTGCTAACTGTTCTTGGTGGATATGTTAATTTGTTCCACTGTAGTAACCGTTTTACTATATATTTGTGTCTTATAACAAACAGTATGTTGTGTATCTTGACTATACACACAATACAATTTATTTTAAAAAAGAAATATAGACAGCAAAAAGAAAAAGTAAAAATGCAAAAGTCCCCCTTTTATACTTCATCCCCTGTCTTATCAATTTTCCTGCCCACAAATTCTATAATAAAGAGTTTGATAGGTGTCTCCTCTGAACCTTTTCTCATGTATGTGTATTTGTGTACATACATGCACACACACACATGTTTTTTTCCCCTACATAATTGCAGTCATACCATACACACTGTTTTGTGACATACCTTTCCACTTCATGTATCTTTGGCATCTTTCAAAACAAGGACTTAACGACTGTTCTTTTTCTTTTTTTTTTTTTTTTTTTGAGACAGAGCCTCAAGCTGTCCCCCTGGGCAGAGTGCTGTAGCATCACAGCTCACAGCAACCTCCAACTCCTGGGCTCAAGCGAGTCTCCTGCCTCCGCCTCCCAAGCAGCTGGGACCACAAGTGCCCGCCACAACGCCCGGCCATTTTTTGGTAGCCGTCATTGTTGTTTGGCGGGTCCAGGCTGGGGATTCGAACCCACCACCTTAGGTGTACGTGGCTGGCGCCCCAGCCAGTTGAGCCACAGGCGCCGAGCCGACTGTTCTTTTTCAAAAGAAACAGCTGCATAATATTCCCATCCACCTCTTTCCCTATTGGCAAACATTTAGATGTGTTGTTCTTCATTTTTCTTTTCTCTTACACACAGTGCAGAAGGGAGTATCTTTATTCATACGTTTTCATGCACTTGACAGAATATCCCTGGAGTAAAGCCCCTTAGAAGCTGGAATATTGGGTCCAGGGCAGGGCCAGGTTCTACAATTCAGTATTACACTCTCTTCTGCCTCCCAATGAGCAGAAAGAGCCAGCACTTTCCATAGCTCACTAGGGAATCAATCAATCGATCATTCCAGAGGAGTGATCCTGAGCAGTTCCTTTAGGAAACTTGAGTTATTTTCAGCATGCCAGAGGCCAAGGAACACCAAACTCCAGGCTCAGCCTGGTTAAGTTCCTTGAGCAGAAGACCTGAATTCTGCTGTCAAACTGCAGGCTTGAATTTGCAGGTATTTTTGGTTAGATACTTGAAAATTTTTCATTTTTGTCTTACTGCTAGCCAGTCAACAAGTATTTAGTAAGCGCCGTATGCCAATCACTCCTGGATGCTTTCAGACATGTGGTACTATATTCAGCTGTATTCCTCAAAAATTTAGGTCAGTCTATGGACGTGAACTCTGTGTTATTTTTATGTCTTAATTAAGGGCTCGCAGAAGAAATGAGCTTTGCTTTAGATTCTGATTCAATTATATTTCACAAATAAGCCTCTTAAAGTGGGTTAGTTTGTTGTTTGTTCTTTGGTCCCTGTCCACATAAATCACTCTAGCTATAGAAAAATATCAAATTCTATTTTCGTAAAAGTCAGGGAAATAAGTTATTTACACATCCCCATTTGACTCCCCTCACTCCAGTCCTCATTACAAACATCTCAGCCAAGCATGTGAAGTTTATTTAAACTCCCAAGCCAACCAAGCAAACAAGACCCCTAAGGCCAAGGAGTTTGGGGAAAGAAAGGACTGGGGATTGTCTGCCACTTCCCTATTCTCTCTCCTGAGTTCTGAATATTGCTTTTCATGTGTTAATTCACTGCTCAGAGGTTTGGCTTTACTTCTGTGTCCTTTTACAGTTTGGTAAATGAGATAGGTGGTTCCATAATATCACAGCTCTCAGAGTTGACCTGCAGCTGTAGAGGCAGTGAAATGCAACCCTCCTACCTTTGTGTAACTCCTCCAGGATCACATATTCCAGGAGAGTGATCAACAATTCACCCTTCTAAAAAGCAGCTGTTTAGGTTTTGGTCAGCTTTAAATTGCAAGTTCTTTTATTTATTGGGCTAAAACCAACCTCCATGCAACTCGTTCATCATACTGGTTGTTCCCATGTGGCTTTTACTCAAGTAGGCTTCATCTTCCTAAATTGTGGTAGCCAGAATTGCCCAGTTCAAAGCACCGGGTACTGATTGCCTCCTATGGTATACATGCTGTACTTTTATTGAGGCATCCAATTTAACAGCCACTCACTGTTGAGTCAGTGAGTGTTGAACTTACAGTCAAGCAAAATTCTCAAACTGTTGTCACTGGCCTTCAGCCCGTGTTTGGGGTTTTGGTCTTTTTTTTTTGGAAACCGAGTCTCATTCTGTTGCCCAGGTTAGAGTGCCATGGTGTCAGTCTAGCTCACACCAACCTCACACTACTGGGCTCAAGTGATCTTGCCTCAGCCTCTCAAGTAACTTGGATTACAGCCATCTGCCACAATGCCTGGCTAATTTTTCTACTTTTAGTAGAGATGGGACTCGCTTTTGCTTAGGCTGGTCTCCACCTCCTGACTTTAAGTGATCTTCCTGTTTCAGCTTTCCAGAGTGCTAGGATTTCAGGTGCAAGCCACTGCACCCACCATGTTTACATTGATATGGCAACTTAATAAATGTGAGCCCAAGTTCTAGGATTTCAAACTTGGTTAACTGTTTCTTCCAGCTTCATGTAATTTGTAAATTTGATCAGAGTACCATTTTTTTTTAAGACAAAGTATCATTTTGTCACCCTTGGTAGAGGGCTGTGGCATCACAGCTCACAGCAACCCCAAACTCTTTGGCTCAAGTGATTCTCTTGCCTCAGCCTCCCAAGTAGCTGGAACTTAGAGGCACCCGCCACAATGCCTGGCTATTTTTACAGATGAGGTCTCGCTCTGGCTCAGGCCGGTCTCAAACTCATGAGCTCAGGCATCCACCCGCCTTGGCCTCCAAGAGTGCTAGGATTACAGGAGTGAGCCATTGTACCTGGCCCAGGGTACCATTTATATCATCATACCAGTCACTGATAAAAGTGCTGAACAGAGAACATCTTGCAGGTTCTGCATTAGAAGCTTCCTTTTCACTTGACACTAATCTTTAATTTAGCAATTTTGGTTTTTGTCATTGAGTGAGTGAATGAACCAGTCAGTGGTATTCTTTGCAGTCCAGAGAAGTTTGTCTTAGACATGGCTGTTCCCTTAGCCCCAGGCCCTCTTGAAATCCACAAAGAGTATGTCTACTCTATTCCTCTGGTTTTCAGCCCAGTATTCCCATCCTAAACGGAAATGAGGTTAGTCTGGCTGATTTGTTTTTATAAAACTGCTTAGTTTCTTGTGCCTGCCTCATCCTTTTTGAAATTCTCACAAATCTACTTGGCGACATGTTCTGAAGTCTTGTTTGAGATTGATGTTAGACTGGTGAGATTATCATTTGTGATGGTCACCTTCTTTTCTCCTTTAAGGGATATGGGAACTAGATTGGCTTTGTTTTTGCTCTCCTCCTCCAGTTCCCCCACACCTCCATTTCCATAAATAATCCTCTCTTTGTCACCTTCCCCCATGCTGGGCTGACTCTCCTCCTTCCCATTCACTCACAACTTTGCCCTCAGTTTTCCTACGTAAGAGCTACTTAATGTGGTAATGGGTGTTAATGGACTAACATGTTTTCAACAATGAGTAATCTATTTGCCTTTTGAGCAGAGCCTAAATCCCAGCATATGATTAGAATGGTGGTAATTTTGGGCACCATGGCAGGTTATTAATGTAGTGTGGGTGGCTAAAACCTTTTGTTTCCTCTCAAATAGGTGGCTGCCCATTTAGAATTCATGTATGGCTTTCTGCCAATTGTGTTGGGGGCGATTTCAAGCCAAATTGATTGGCTAATTGCTTGTGGTCATCGGGCTTTTTGGCAGCCTGTGTAGCATCCCTGGAGGTAATTAGCACTTCCAAATTTGGGGGCAAATTGGAGTTATTCATGGTCATAGCTTTTGGAGTTGGAGCAGGAGCTGCACTAGCTTCTAGTTGTGAGTGAATCATTTTTACTTTAAAATGATTACTGAGGATTGATGAGTTTCTTTAACAATTTTTAAAAATCCATTATGGAGGAGTTTGATATACAGTTGCCTTCTAGAGTCATTTAAAGTGGCCAGTTGGGTTCTATATATTGTGCAATAAACTCATTGGTAGGAAATAGATTCAAAAGTGTTGAGCATTTTCTAAAAGGGACTGGAATTTCAATTGCAGCCCTGCGGCAGCACACACAGTGGAATATTTTTTAGCCAAGCATTAATGCTAAAAAGTATAGAACACATTTCTCATTTTAAAATGTCTTAATATGTAAATACCATGTAAAAGCCAATGGTATCTGACAGTGATTCCCAAATTTAGAATCGTCAGAATGTCAAGGTGATTTCTTCTTCTTAAAAACAATGTGTGTGGGCGATTTGCAGGACAGAGAAGGACCAAGCAGAGCATCTCAGGATTCTGTCATTTCCCCACAAACCTGGCATTTGTCAGTGTCAATCAGCACTGAAATTCTACCTGTGGCAGTAAAGCAAGGCCAAGAGTCAACTGCTTATTCTGACTGTTCCTTTTTCTTTATTAAAATGGGAGCTGATGTTATCATCTTTGGAAGATCCAGCTTGTTGGTGATATGCTTTCATAATGCAATTAAACAGTAAGCTTGACCCAATGTGGAGCTTAGGGCTGGGAAGCTTTGGCCAAACCAGCTGTTGTATTCCAGTTGTTCCCATGCTGTTTAGGGTGGTCTTCCAATCCTGGGACCTGGAGGCTGGTGTATAGCCTTTCTCTTAGGTATTCTTCCAGTTTTCCATCTTAGGTTCCCAGCCTTGACTAATGACAGAATCCTGGGAAGACTAGAAGGGAAAAGGCAGTAATTCCTCTCCTCTGTCCTCCCAACGATCAGACAAGACCTATCCTCTATTTGGGGGTGGGACTGGGATAGAGTTTTAGAAAGGATATGTTTTGGGTTAATTTCTCTTAAATCCCTGCTTTAGGGCACCATGCCTAAGATCTACCGTGTCTTATCTCTGTTATCAGAGCCCCCAGCCTGCCATCGATGCTTCCTGTTTTCAGCAAGTTTGATTGTTACTTTCACTTGCTTTTTAAATTCTCCGCCTGTTTTTTCTCCCTGACTAAATGGGTCAGATTTTGTTTCCTAAAAAGAGATTAAATTGTTTTTTCCTGGAAAAGAGAAACAATCACTGGCACGGCGTGTGTGTGTGTGTGTGTGTGTGTATGTGTGTGTGTGTGTGTGTGTTGGCAAGCCATGCTTGGGCAGAGAATGTAAGGCTTTTTTCCTAAAGTGTGTTTTTAATCCTAATGGCTCTCTTAGTTCTAAGAATGTTCAAGTTCAAATCCTGGCTCTGCCTCTATGTGACCTTGTGCAAAAGACTTATGTTCTTAGAGCTTCGTTTTCCCCATCTTTAAAATGAGGATGACAAAATAATTTATCTACCTTGTAGAGGTATAATGAGGATCAAATTAACATGCCAGGAAAGGTGGGAAGGAGGTGGTGGCAGTGATACCTTAGTAGGCAACCTCTTCTCACCCTTAGCAATGGATGGAACTGGGGAAAGTTGGTTTTCTTCTCCTGAGGATTCACTATTTGACCCAGAGGAAGTTGCACAACCTATCTAACCCCAAACTGTTTCTGTCCCTGGAGATCTTTTGAGGTGGGGGGGGCAAGGGTGGAAATCAATCAAAGAGCTGTCTTCAACAGTGGGAAGTGTCATGAGAATAAACAGCTGCTCTCTCCACCCCACAACCCCTCCTGCTGCTAAATGACTCTAGGGAAAAGGAAACCAGCCATCAAAGGCTTCTGCCACCTGTGCACAGCTGGTAATTCTTGAGGTCACCTCTATAGTGACTAGAGGACTTTAGAAAGTATCTGCTGGGCCAAATCCCTGATATATCCATTTCCCTCAGGCCCAAGGACTTGCTGCCTCCTCTATTCTCCATTTTCAGAGCTAGAAAGCTCCTCTGTAAGCTGGACACAACTAGTACAAACACACTTTGTAAGTGGGACACACTAGGGCTTCCACAGTACCATTTTGGGAACAGCATCCCTTGAGAGATTCTCAGTGGGAAGAAAATGAGCCGGACTAGGTTTTATTCCTCCTTTCCCTCCAGCTTCCTCTTTAAGAAAATGAAGAGAAATTCATGTCCCTTGAGCTTCTTGCTGCCAAGTGTCATTGTCCCAGAGGATCTAGGCTGTTTCAGCCAGACTTCCCTTTCCTGGGCTTTAAGGTTACGAAGCCAAGTGGAAGTGAACAGGGCTCAAAGGTAAAGTTTAGTCCCATGTTCCAGATGGGGCAGAGTGGCTGATGACTGCTAGAGGGCAGCAGAGAGCAGGGAGCAGGTCCAGGACTTCTCAATGGCCAGATGGCAACCGGACTGGCTGGCAGAGGAAAGGACACTGGGGGCTCCTTGTTGTTGGGGTACCAGTAGGATGGTTCCTGAACAGGAGAGGCAGACACGTCCAGGATACGTTAACAGAACATGGCTGAGCCATGTCACGGGGGGTTGGGGGGCAACTGGATTGGTATATAGTGCAACACTTTCAGAATAGGTAGAAACAAGGTTTAGTAAAAGGGAAAAGAAGGCACATTGCCATGAAGATCAAGTCAGAACCAGCGCTACAGTCAGAGTTCAATTCAAGGTTGGAATAGTCAGATCTCAAAAGCTAGAACTGGAATGATTCAGCTCAATCACTGAGTGTCTTTCAAGAAAGGCACAATAATAGGATAGTTTGGAGTCACATAGGAACGGGGGTCTGAATCACTCCTCTGACATCTTTTAGCTAAGTGATGTTTTGTCAAGTTACTCAGCCTTTCTGAAATAACATCTTTAGGTACTAAAGAAATGTTTGTTGAACAAATCATTTTTATCCAGAGGTGTTTCTAACAAGATTGGGGTTATGGATAGTAGCTCCTCATTTCAAAGTTCTGTTTTATTTGATTTAGTGCTTGTTTTGTTCCTTTTCTAAGGGACTTGATTTGTAGTGGGGGCGTGAAATATAGCAAAGAGGGACCCAGGGCCCAGAGAACAATATAAAAGTCTTTGGGAGGAATTCTGAGACCAAGCCATTCATATGAAAATCAGGAAAACAGAACATTTTGACTTGTTCTAAAAAGGCATCTTCTTTATATGTTCATGACTCTTATAATAGAAATAGCTAAGCTAAAACGAAAATTGGATTAAATTCAAAGGTCTTTTACGAGTCTTGAGTGAGGCAAAAGTTTGAATTATCTTGTTAAACGTAAATAACCAAAGAAATACAATGTGATATTCTGAATTTGAGCCTGGGACAGATAAAGGACAGTAGTGGAAAATCGGGGAAATCCAAAGAAAGGAGGTAGCTTTGTTAATACTGTTGAACCGCTCAATGTCAATATTTAAATTTTGACAAATGGCCCGTAGTTACATGAGATGTTGATATTAGGCGAAGCTGGATGAAAGGAATTTTGCAATTCTTCTTTAATTCTAAAGTTATTTTCAAATAAAAAGTTTTTAAAAGTTAAGTGGCCAAAGAAAATAAGAAATTAAAAAAAATTAAGTGGCCAGACTCTCTTACTTTTTTTTTTTTTTTTGAGACAGAGCCTCAAGCTGTCCCCCTGGGTAGGGTGCCATGGCTTCACTGCTCACAGCAACCTCCAATTCCTGGGCTCAAGCGAGTCTCCTGCCTCAGCCTCCCAAGTAGCTGGGACCACAGGTGCCTGCCACAACACCCGGCTATTTTTTGGTTGTAGCCATTATTGTTGTTTGGCGGGTCCAGGCTGGATTTGAACCCGCCACCTTAGGTGTATGTGGCTGGTGCCTTAGCCACTTGAGCCACAGGCGCTGAGCCGACTCTCTTACTTTGAACAGTGATGAGCTCTGCCTGTGGTTTTTATTTCCCTGCATTGTGTCTAAAGACATTATTGAAAATAACTAGGATCACGGTAGGGATTAAGATACTTTCTATATATACACAGTTTTAGTTTTTTTGAGCTCAAGCTATTGCCGTGGGTAGAGTGCTGTGGCATCACAGCTCCTAGGCTTAAGTGATTCTCTTGCCTCAGCCTCCTGAGTAGCTGGGACTACAGGTGCCCACCCACAATGCCTGGCTATGTTTTGGTTGTTGTTGTCATTGTTTGGCAGACCCGGGCGGGATTCGAACCTGCTAGCTCTGATGTATGTGGCTGGCGCTTTAGTTGCTTGAACCACAGGTGCCACCCCATATACACAGTTTTGAACTCTGCTCTTTCCCTCTTGACAATATCCATGTGTATTTTCATATGCCATTAAAAGCTTACCTAAATCTGATTGTTAATATATATAATATATTTATCCCTTTAGTGATGCACATTTAGATTGTTCCCAACTTGTGCTACTTTAAATAATGCTACAATGACCACCTGTGCACAAATAGTTTTGTGCTCATTTCTTTTAGGGTGAAGACCTAAAAGTAAAATAAGAGTAGAACAGAAACTTTTAAAAAAGACCTTGATGTTAGCTGGGCATTGTGATAGATACCTGTAGTCCTAGCTACTAGGAAGGCTCAGGCAAGAGGATCCCTTGAGCCCAGGAGTTTGAGGTTGCTGTGAGTTATGATGGCACAGCACTCTACCCAGGGTGACAGAGCGAGACTCAGTCTTTAATGCTTAAAACCATATCAGCCTCCAGTCAGATTTGATCACACACTCATGAGCAGAATGTGGTGCCTATGCCCGCCCCCAATTAACTTTGAGTCTTACTGTTAAGAAATGCACTTGTTGTAACTTAGCTTCCCTGCTAAGAATCCCACTTTCAACCCAGCAGTTTTATAATAGTCAGGCTTAGCCCATTCTTCCCTTAGTCCTTCATTATGTTTGTGTATAATTTCTAATGTGGTAGCTACCCAGGACATTATCCTTACTGCTAAGTACCTGGAGAGTCTCTGTCTCTTTAACTTTATTTCAGAGAATATTGTACAATTCCCAGACAAGTATTTTGGGGTTTTTGAGATTTGCATATGCAAATACACACACTTATACTTTAATACCACTGAATAGAGGAAACTGTGAAAACAAATGCAAGTTGAACTATAGGGAAGGGAGCACCAACTTGGCACGACCTAAGTTTACTAAAAGGCACCACTGCCTGGCGCTGTGTGTTCTTCATACATAGAACCTGCAGGGATGCAAAGGAAACAAGGGCCTGAAATATTCTTGGTGGTAGGAACGTCTCACTTTGGTCTTATTTGAATTCAGGGACCTTACATGACACCAGTGGTTCTGGAGAAAAGTATCTTAGCCAATGTTCTGGCCTCCCATCTCCCGTTCTGCTGCAGGGACTGCTCTGCAGAAAATGAGCTGCCACTGCTGGGGACGTAGTTCTTTCTGCTTCCGTCGCCCTTCACAGTCTCAGCTCCTTTCGTATTTATAAGACTGCTTTAATAGTCTTGTCTTGTAATTACATCTGGAGACAGGAGACAGCATCTTTTGATAGTTCAAGTCCTAACGCATTTAAATTGCCCTCCTAATGCTATAAAAGAGTCAAATTATATATTCTGGTTTGCACTAGACAGCAATAAATGTCAAGGTGCCATCCATGCTGGTGTTTAACTCCTTGATGCCATCTGTTTTGGTGTTCCTCATTCAGACCAGACACTAGTGTTTTCCTATCTCCTGGCACGAAAGGATCAAGTTGGGAGATAAATTTCACTATTCAAAATATATTAAAAGGCAGAGGCAGTTTGTAAACATTGCTTTGGAAAGCTAGGCACAGCAATAAAGTCAAGGACAGGAACCTGATTTGGTAAAGGAAACATTTCACTAGATTGTCATCTACTTTATTTTTAAAGCTGCAATAAGATGTAACGATAAAAAGGCCAATGATGCATTTCAGCCAAGTGATATGAACTCTTGCTAAACCAATTAAACTGTCAGTATACTATGGTTTCACATTTTCTATAACATACTAGGTCACCTTAGGACACTTAGTCACGTATGACTTTTTACCACTGATGCAAAATCAATTTGGCAATTCATAATCTTACATTTCATTATAAAAGTATATTATTCTGCAAGAAGGCTGTTGGAAAAATGGCAGATTTCTGAAGCCCGTTCACTCCTCTCCTGTTCAAGTAGTCATAAAGGAATAAAACCAATCATGTTATCTGGTTTTTTTTTTTTTTTTT
>NW_003852504.1:5908835-5939376 GCF_000181295.1 Otolemur garnettii | reverse complement strand
AAAAAAAAAAAAAAAAAAAAAAAAAAAGAAAAGAAAAGAAAAAACAATAAGATTTTAAACTGCAGAGCTCACTGCTCACTTTTTCAATTTTTGAATGTGTGCAATGAAAGAAAACTTTGCTTAAGTATGCCAAAGGGTGGGCCTTTTTAGTGCCCTATATTTGGGGGTTTGGAGCTCTAGCTCTCCTCAAAGGAATAGAGCAGATGGTTATTCCTATTTAATACCATCACATTTTTCAGTTTCGTTTTTGGAGTTTGTGAGTTATAGAGTAAGCCAGTGGTATTTGAGAGAGGGGGGAAAGGGGAGGGGGATGGGTTAGAGGCATTGTATTGTTATTATTTTAACTTTAAAAAATATCTTCCTTTTTTCTCTTTAGGACAGATTTGACACAGCTTTTGGAAAAACCAATAGCAGTAATAAAATACACTGCAGATCCTTAGTTTGGGGTGCTCATTAGCACAGTAGAGGACAAATCTGTCCTCCTAAGCTCATATAGCAAACAACATAATTAACATTGATTGTATAGCTCTTTTCTTCTGTTATGAACTCAATGGGGATTTCCTTTAACCCTCCTCTATGACTTTTAATCATACTTGTAAATACATTTTCCTCCAAAGCTTAAATCAGATGTGTGCCTCTGACAACTATGGCTGCATTAACACTGGATCATTGAGACTTGAGGTTCTCTTCTTTTCCGGTTTAAGTCATGATTACGCGGTTGGTAAGGGCAGGCTACTCAATTAATTAATTTAGATTCAGTTTGTGCTGAAGCATCTCTATGTTGCACCTGATTCGAGGACTGTGTGCCACTCAGGCATTTGTCTACCGCCATCATCTTGGCTATTCCCATTCCTGTTGGTATCTCTCCTATTTGTGTACTCTTTCTCAGAATCCCATCTAAACGCATGGAACACATCGAATAGAAAGAGAAACACAGAGCACGAACTGAATAATTAAAATGAGAGTCACTTTGCACTTCCTATCTTGCTGAAAAGGGTAATAGAAGTGGGTTTAACTGACTTTTCCATCTGCCAAATATGGAGATAGGCACTGGCACCTGCACTGTCTCATCGAACCTATAGCAACCCTAGCGGGTAGGGGATATTATTCCTTACTTTTGAGATGAGGATTAAGACTCAGGGAGATAAGTTAATTTGCCAAGGGCATAATGCTGGGAAGTGGTATAGTTTCATGTCCAATTCGGGCTGTTCACTCTAATTTCCAGTGTTCTCTTGGTCTCATTGGACTTATTTATTATTGTCAATACAATGAAGTCTTTTTTTTTTTTTTTTTTTGAGACAGAGTCTCACTCTGTCACCCTAGATAGGGTGCCACAGTATCTTATGTCATAGCATACTCAAACTTTTGAGTTCAAGCAATCCTCTTGCCTCAGCCTCCCGACTGAGGGTGGAGGTGGGACAATAGGTGCCTACCACAACACCCAGCTAGTTATCTTTTTTTACTTTTAGTAGAGATAGGAGTCTCACTCTTGCTCAGGTTGGTCTCTAACTCCTGAACTCAAGGAATCCTCCCATCTCGGCCTCCTAAAGTGCTAGGACCACAGGTGTTAGCCACCTTGCTTGGCCACAGTGAAGTCTTGATAAGCCAGGCTACTTAGGTCATACACCATAGTAGGGTGTTAGAAGGTGGGAAAATGTATAATTTGGATTATTTTTAAAAATTAAGAGTAATATATTGGTATATACTTGTTAGCTTTAGATTCAGTTTGTGCTGAAGCATTGCTCCGTTACACCTGATACAAGGACTGTGTGCCACTCAGGAATGGGTGCTGTGACTAATGCCTGTATCCTCTGCATTTTGGGAGGCTGAGGTGGGAGAATCACTTGAGGCCAGAGGATTGGGACCAGCCTATGCAACATGTTGATTGCCTATCTCTAAAAAACATTAAAAAATTAGGCAAGTGTGAGGGCAGCACCTGTGGCTCAAAGGAGTAGGGCGCTGGCCTCATATGCTGGAAGTGGTGGGTTCAAACCCAGTCCTGGCCAAAAAACTGCAAAAAAAAAAAAAAATTAGCTGAGTGTGGTGCTGCACACCTGTAGTCCCAGCTACTTGGGGAGGCTGAGATAGGAGGATTGCTTGAGCCTAGACATTTAAGATTGTAGTCAGCTGTGATCATACCACTGCACTCCAGCCTGGGTGACAGTGAGGCCCTGTCTCTAAACACAAACAAACCAAAATATCACAAATACAGATAAGAAATTTATTCACCCTTGATATCAAGGCTTAGAGATAACTACTCTGAACAGTTTGGTTAACAGACTTTTTAGTAGAAAAATGCATACATCTCTTTGTATAGACAGACATTTTAAAGGCTTGTAATATGCATACCATTTTATACCTGGCTTTTAAAACAACCCAGCAATAGATTCAAACATTTTTCCATGTTATTACGTAGATGTCAACGTCATTTTAATGGCTACATAGTATTCTATGGTCTTGGCATACCAAAATAAATTTTACCAATTCATCTTAGATCTATTAATGAGAAATCAGTCTACTGGTTTGAGAATGTCCCTCTGATGTCACTAATGTCTGGCAAAGTGGCTTATCAAAATGTTCAGAATATGTGTTTCTTTGTTGGGTTACTATGGTTGGATATACATAATGCTGCATACTTCTTTTTCAAGGTGGTCATTTTCTAGGATCTGGCCCCCAAAGCTAACTTTTAAACCTTCTGCTTAGACATCCACAGGTAACATTAAAGCCAGAAACCTCAGACAGGGAGTTAAAAGCATGGTGGCTAAACACTAGGTATAATTTTAGGGAAACAGAAACATTCCATTCCCTTGAATTCTCATTGGAAGTGTTCTCTGGGTTGGGGTACTAAAGGTTTCGGTTAAAAGGCAATTGATTCTGTGAAATCAGTGCCATGCCTGATATTATGGGATATTATGAAGCTACTAACAAGTACATTTTCAAAGAATTTTTTATGACATGATAAAATGATCATGATAAATGTTAAAATTTTATAAAAAACAAGATGTAGGGGTGGTGCCTGTGGGTCAATGGAGTAAGGCGCTGGCCCCATATACCGGAGATGGTGGGTTCAAAACTTGGCCCCAGCCAAAAAAAAAAAAAAAACTGCAAAAAAAAAGATATAAAATTATGTATATGTGTATAGGTATATGTTATATGTACATATTTCCAGATTGGTGAAAAAAAAAACATATATAATCAAATGTTAAAATTTTATAAAAAATAAAATATAAAATTATATATATGTGTATATTTATATATTATATGTACATATTCCTGATTGGTGGAAAAAACCATATATCTGTAGTAAAGTATCTTTTTTTTCTTTTGAGACTGAGTCTCAGTTTGTCACCTACAGTGGAGTGCTGTGGTATCATAGCTCACTGCAACCTCAAACTATTGGGCTCAAATGATCCTCTTGCGTCAGCCTCTCAAGTAGATGGGACTACAAGTGCCTGCCACAACACCTGGCTATTTTTGGAGAAAGGATCTCACTCTTGTTCAGGCTGGTCTTGAACTCCAGAGCTCAGGCAATCCACTGGCCTCAGCCTCCCAGAGTGCTAGGATTACAGGCGTGAGCCACCATGCCTGGCTTGTGTTTTTGTTTGTTTGTTTGTTTTTTGTTTTTTGTTTTTTTTTCAGATGGGGGATAACAATTTTTATTTCTTTTTATTCTTTTCTGAATTTTTCAAAAAATTATAGCAATGTATATAGTTTAGCTACACAAAAGAAATAATCTTATTTGAGTGAGGAAAACTTGTAATCCTTACTTATTACTCAAAGTTTTATAAAATATTGTAGTTGGTTCTTAACTATATGCTGATAGTACTGTACTAGTATATCCATCTTACAGCCACACTGTGAAGAAGTTACCATTATTGTCCAGTTGAAGATGTCACTTGCTTAAGACCACACAGATTGGATGGGATAGAGTCAGGATTTGAACTCAGGTCTGTTTATTTTCAAAGATTGTGTGAGATAAAATATAGTGGGGTCAAGATCTAGGGAGGTTCATTTTTTACTTTTTCTTAACTAGTTGAAAACCAAGCAGTTAAAGCAATACTGAAGCAAGAAAGTAAAAATTGAGGGCCAAGGGGTATGGGCATTTATGCTGGTGAAACCTGGGAGGTCTTTTGGGGGCAGGGGTTAGCCCAGGGACTCTGGATCCCTGGGGTTGATAACGTCTAACCTCATAGCTCTATTGTGAGGATTAAAGGGGACAATTCGTGTAAAGGGCACACGGTACAGGCTTGCTCAATAAATGGTAGCTAGTATTATTATTTCTCTTATTTAGGACCTTGCTTGTTATAGGGATTAGAGGCTCCAAGAAGCCTGAGGCAGGACATGTTTACCCTAGTGAATCCTGTCACATCTTAATAGTTCTCAAACATTCCTGACCATTGAAATGTCTTTTATTTGAACCTTTCAAATAAAAAAGCCCTAATCAGCTTTGTGGGCGCTACCAGCTTTTTTAGAAAACCTCTCTGCTTTTGGGGGAGGTATTTATTTACTCACTGAAAATAGGGACTTTATGTAATACGAGGGAAGCAGGAGGTGATTGGTTTGGAATTAATAGGCAAGCTTTCCACCCCGCCTTCAACCTGAGGAGGTTTGATTGGGTAACATTCCCTTAAGACTCTTGGAGAGTCTGGGAATTTTGAGAACAAAAGCTCTTCAGGGAACCCACCAAATAGAGCGGGCTCTCCACCAATCTTTGTACGTTCTTAAATTTTTCATTCTGTTTTTTCCCCCGTTTCCTTCAGTCCCTAAAATAGAGTGGCATTATCTTGAAGCCATGGTGATTTAAGCAACAACCAAGGTTGGCCTCCCTTTGTTGAGCTTATGAAAGCCATATTTAGATTTAGGAGGAATGTGTTTTTCCCTTGGGAGGCCTCTCTATACCTGCAGCCATCAGAAATTCCATATTAAAATCCCACATTTAAGTCTTTATGGCTAAAGTCTGTTCTTGCGTGTCTGGACCAGGTCCAGCTGTCAGACTAAGATATTATTGACTTTCTCTTCTCAAGTGAGTGGTTTACATCTGCTGGATCTATTTCTTTACCACTAATTCTAAGACACCTTGTAATCTAACTTCTGCCACTGCCTCTCTGCTAAAATTGCACCCTTGCAGGTCATCAACAACTGACTTCTTGCTGAACTCATTGGGGCTTATTTTTCTTCAAGTTCTCCCCTTTGGATGTTTCTCTTCCCTTCATTTATGACACTACATCAAGCTGACTTTCTTTCTACCTCTCTGAGTATTGTTTCTCTTCTCCGTGGTAGCAAATCTTCCTCTGCTCCTTCCATCCAAATGTGACTATTCCCCCAAAAGTTGTCTTTAGTGCTCTTTTGTCACCCTACTCTTCATTCATTCTCATGGCTTGAAATGCTACTCCAATGTCATTAATCTCCTTCTGACTTCTTACCCATGCCCTAATCCTCTATTTCTTACTGTCTAATAATAATTAAAGGTGTCTTTTATGAGCCAAAGAAACCAGCTCAAATCATTTAGATATAGTTTGTGTTTTTCCATTTAGATCTATCATCAATTGAAACTCAGCAAGTCCAAAAGAGAATTCCTTGCTCTCTCTAGCTGCAAACTAGCTCTCCTTCTCACTTGAGGCAGTGTCATTCTCTCACCTTCTGTTATGTCACTTGCAGGCTGAGAGACTTGAAAAACAAACAGGTAATTGCTTTGGAATAGCAACCCCCCCCCAAAAAAAAATCCAATTCCTTTAAAATTCTCCAAATCTTGAAAATTGAAGTTCAAGCAATCATACAATGAGCTTCTCAACCATCATAAGAGCTTAGTCTGATGGCTTTCACACTGCCCAAGATTTTCAAGGTTTTTTTTTTTTTTTTTTTTTGAGACAGAGCCTCAAGCTATCCCCCTGGGCAGAGTGCCGTGGCACCACAGCTCACAGCAACCTCCAACGCCTGGGCTCAAGCGAGTCTCCTGCCTCCACCTCCCAAGTAGCTGGGACCACAGGCACCCGCCACACCCGGCTATTTTTTGGTTGCAGCCATCATTGTTGTTTGGCAGCCTGGGCTGGATTCAAACCCGCCACCTTAGGTGTATGTGGCTGGCGCCTTAGCCACTTGAGCCACAGGTGCCAAGCCGATTTTCAAGGTTTAACTATGCTTTCTTAATACTCAGGACTCCCTCTTCCCAAGCAGGCCCCTCCCATAGGCGGGGCTGCCCTAGATTCTATGTAGTTCCAGGGCTAGGCAGTCATCCCGCCCCTTTCTTGTCTATTGGACTAAAAGGTCTATTGGAATGTGAATAATTTAGCAATGGTATTCCTAGAGTATAGGTGTTGTTTTCAAGTCACTAATTTTTTTTAAAAGAAAGTTATTTACAAATGATGGTCCAGTAGTATTAGTAACAGCTGATGCAGCGCACATATTCACAGCTGATCTGGACATACCAATGTATTGAGACCATGACTACCATGACTCTGAAAACCACTTCCACAGATTATTAGGGAAGGCCCAAATGCCCATTGGGGAGGGTCAGCTTCCATCTCTGTGTGGCATATTTGCCTCATGCTGCAAAATTTTAAATTTGATAATACTTAAGAATCAGATAATTGAGACACTACACATTCTTTGGAAGCCCACAACCAGATTATGAGGTGACACCATCTCATTGAGGATTTGCCACACGCCAAACCCAGTGCTTTACAAGGGCTGCGTTTACTATGCAGGCATCTTTGGGACTGGTTCATTTTTTTAAAAGTGGAAATTGGCCATAACTGCCATCATTTTCAGAGGGAGCAGTACCGAAGGTTAAGTTATATATTGTTTTTGTGAAGTCAGGCTAAAAGAAAGCAGGAACCCAGTGAGAAGTTTTGGTTATCTATTTCATATGTCAGTTTCTTTTATTAGTGAAGTACGGGCGCCCTGAATTGCAGTGTCATCACTATTTAATTAGACTTGACCAGGATGGCATTGTAGAACTGAAAGAAAAACTTACTCAGGTTAGCCTTTGGTGAATTTTCTTAACCTTTTTTTTGTTGTTGTTTGTATGTCTTTTAAATCTGAGGACCTAGATATTTAATCACTGTCTTAAAAGGAAGATAATTAAAAACTGATGAGTTTTCCAAGATTTAACTTATATCTAGTTGAACAAATGTGTGAATTCATCCTGTAGGTACTACAAACATATATGATTTATTCACAGCTAGCACAGTGCTTAGTTTTGTTTTTTTTTTTTAGACAGAGCCTCAAGCTATCCCCCTGGGTAGAGTGCCCTGGCATCACAGCTCACAGCAACCTCCAACTCCTGGGCTCAAGCGAGTCTCCTGCCTCAGCCTCCCAAGTAGCTGGGACCACAGGCACCCGCTACAACGCCCGGCTATTTTTTGGTTGCAGCCATCATTGTTGTTTTGGCGGGCCTGGGCTGGATTCGAACCCGCCACCTTAGGTGTACGTGGCTAGCGCCTTAGCCACTTGAGCCACAGGTGCTGAGCCTAGCACAGTGCTTAGTATGTGCTTGGAGCTCTGTTAAAATTTGTAGAATGAACTGGTTACTTTAACAAAACAAAGATTAAAAAGTGCTGGGTTATAAATAGATATCCCCCATAGTAATTAGCATAAATAAAAGTTTTATAGAAATAAAATCTAGATCACTGAAATTCTTTTCTTTTTTTTAAGACAGAGTCTTACTCTGTTGCTCTGGGTAGAGTACTGTAGCATCATAGCTAATAGCAACCTCAAACTCTTGGGCTCAAGGGATCCTTTTGCCTCAGCCTCCTGAATAGCTAGGACTACAGGTGCCCACGACAGCATCCGATTAGTTTTTCTATTTTTAGTAGATATAGGGTCTCACTCTTGCTTAGGCTGGTCTCAGACTCCTGAGCTCAGGCTATCTACTTGCCTTGGCCTGCCAGAGGGCTAGGATTACAGGTGTGAGCCACCGCACCCAACCAGATTGCTGAAATTGTTATGTTTAAGAAAAGCTTTCTTCTAAAATGAAAAATGTGAACCATATCTCATTGGGCTACATTTTTTCTTCTTGGATTGAGAATTTTTCACACTTAGCACATACCAGTTGGGTGAAAGACAGTGGGAGCAGGTGAGGTTGACCAGAAGGTCACTTGGAAGCATCACTCCATCTAGCCACAGTGGGTTCCAGAGAACCTATATCAGATTCATTTAGGGACTTGATATAGTCTTGAGCTATCCCTATAATCCTTATATCCTTTCAAGCAGAGAGTGTAGCCTGATGCTGTTTAGAGTCTGAGCAGTGGCCGAGGTTACTTGTGCTGTTCTATGCTCCTTAGAGTAAAGTGACTGGATAGAAGCCTAATAGAGCTAGTTTTATCCATAAGCTGGTAATCAATGCAGTTGACAAATGGTTGTAACTGCCAACTTTGTGTGTTCAGATTGTATGATGCTTTCTATGGAAGTATGAGATATAGTCTTTGTCCAGAGATGCTTTAAAAAAGGCAAGATACTTCACATATCAAATACATAGCTAAATAACAGTACAAACTTGTTTAAGAATTATAGCTTGGTAAGGAATTATGAAGATCATTTAGTCAAAACTTTTTTAGTACAAGACATACAGATTTATTTGCATGTATACATGGGAGCCTTCAGAATGGAGATCCAAAGATACAGAGGAAACTGTCCATTTTTTTTTTTTTGAGACAGAGTCTATGTCACCCTCGGTAGAGTGCTATGGCATCACAGCTCACAGCAACCTCAAACTCTTAGGCTTAAGCAATTCTCTTGCCTCAGCCTCTCAAGTAGCTGGGACTACAGGCATCCACCAAAAACCCTGTCTATTTTTTTGTTGCAGTCATCATTGTTGTTTGGCAGGCCTGGGCCGGGTTTGAACCCGCCAGCTCTGGTGTATATGGCTGGCACCCTAGCTGCTAAGCTATTGGCGCCTGGCCTAGTTAAAACTTTTTATTTACAAAGAAGCTAGGCTTAGATTAGGAAATAGAATTTCCCAAGATCTGAAGACAATTGATAGAAGTTGAAACTACAGCACCCAAGGCTTCTGATTCCTAGATTTTTTTCCATTCTATTTTATATATGGTTATATGACATTTTGGCATGCTTCCTTTGACTCACTATTTTTTTTGATGCTGAAAACTTTCTGACATGGAGGCACTTCCACAACAGCCTATGAAACAAACTATAAGAACAACACATCTGCTATTCTTTTTAATTATGAAATAATGTGCCAAAGAGACAGTCTTACCCCATCTCTCAGCTTCACCTCATCTCTCAGCCTTGAGGGTGGAGATCACGATAAAGTGGGAGTGGGGGTCAAGGATGGGATGGGCATCATGGATAGGAGGAAGCTCTGAGATGCAGGCAAAGTACACATCACCAGGAGTCATCTGTTTCCCACATGTATTCATCTTTAAAAGACTATTAATCATTTTGGGAATAGTATCTGCTCATTCTTTGAGAATTCTCTCATTTCATGAATAGTCTGTTTCTTCAAATTTCTGATTCCAAACCTTCAAGGTGAAGAGTGGATTAGGGGAGAATATTTGGGTTACAATATGGTCCTATAGTCTCAGATCCAGGTTTCACTGGGAATCCTTAGACACCTATCAATTTTCTCACTGATATTCTCTATAAAATTCTAGTGAAAAGTAATGTGTATCCACTATTTTTAAGACTGTAAAACTTTGATCTTATGATGGCTTGAAGGAATAGGACTATTAGGCTCTTTAGAGGATTATCTTCTTTCACGACCAAACAAACTTAGAAAATATCTATTTTTCTGATTACACAAACATGAATTTTTTACTTTTTCAATATACTTTTTTTATTTTATTATTATTATTTTTTGAGACAGAGTCTGACCTTGTCACCCTCAGTAGAGTGTCATGGCATCATAGCTCACAGCAACCTCCAACTCTTGGGCTCAAGCATTCTGTTACCTCACTCAGCCTCCGGAGTAGCTGATACTACAGGCCCCCATCACAATGCCCAGGTATTTTTAGAGATGGTGTCTTGCTCTTGCTCAGGCTGGTTTTGAATCTGTGAGCTCAGGGGAACCCACCTGCCTTAGCTTCCTAGAGTGCTAGGATTACAGGCATGAGCCACCATGCCCGGCCTCAATATAATTTTTAATATGAAATTATTATTATTATTACTATTATTTACAGTTTTTTTTTGGATGGGGCCGGGTTTGAACCCACCACCTCTGGCATATGGAGCCAGGGCCCTACTCCTTGGAGCCATAGGCGTTGCCCTATGATTTTTTTTTTTTTGAGACAGAGTCTCACTATGTCACCCCCAGTAGAGAGCTGTGGCATCACAGCTCACAACAACCTCCAACTCTTGGGCTTAAGTGATTCTCTTGCCTCAGCCTCCCAAGTAACTGGGACTATAGGTGTCCACCACAACGCCCTGCTATTTTTTGTTGCTGTTGCAGTTGTTTTTTTACCTGGTCTGGGCCGGTTTCGAACTCACCACCCTTGGTGTATGTGGCTGGCGCTACATACACTGTGCTGTGGGCACCAAGACAATATGAAATTATTTTTAAAAATTTACCCCTGAGGCCTGATCCAGGGGCTCATGCCTTAATCCTATCACTCCAGGAGGCCAAGGGGGGTGGATTGCTTGAGCTCAGGAGTTTGAGTCCAGCCTGACCAAGAGTGAGACGCCCGTCTCTACTAAAAATAGAAAAACTAAATGGGTGTGTGGTAGGCACCTGTAGTCCCAGCTACTTGAGAGGCTGAGGCAAGAAGATTGCCTGAGCCTAAAAGTTTGAGGTTGCTGTGACCTATGATGAATCACCAAACTCTACCCAGGGTGACAGAATGAAATTCTGCCTCAAAAATAATAATAATAATAATTTCCCCTGAAATGTAAAGACTCTAAGGACATCAAGAAGGAATATTAAAAAATATTCATATTGAAGAAAGTAGAAAGTGAAAGTGCCCTGACATTTAGATGAGGGTTGAGAGGAAAAGCGTCAGAGAGGTACAAGGTACTCTTTGGTTTTTGTCATGGCAGTATCACGACGGCTGCATCAGAACAACCAGACCAGAATATCAAATATAAATATAGGATGTCTTGATTTTAGCAAAATATTTGAGAGTCTTCTGTAATATCCTTGTGCATAAGATTGTGAAATTTGACTGCAAAGCTAGTGATTAGGCAAATTCACAGCTTGTTGAACAACTGATTCAACATTAACCAGGAATAAGATTTTTTTTTTTTTTTTTTTTTTTTTTAGTGAAGGGCCACAAGACTGTTTTCCGGCTTTGCCTAGCCATTCATTTATTATTTAACGAATACCAAGCCCCTACTCTGTATAGGGTGCCCTACTACACAGGAATACAGAGGTATCCAGATCCTGGCCCCTTTCCTAAAGGACCAGATTGTTGGGCATAATTGATCACAAAGACAGGCTTTTCACATTGCAGATAACACAAAGCTGGGTGGCGTAGTTTAATATATAGGATGACAGAATCCAGATTTAAAATGATCTCAACTTGGAGGAACTCTAGGTCAGAACCTACAAGATGAAATTTACCAGTGATAGATGTAAAGTCTTGAATTTAGGTTAAAAAAAATTGCATATGTACAGGATATGAGAGATGTGACTTGGCAGCAGTTTATGTAAAAAGTTCTTAGGGATTTAGTTGATCACAAGTTTAATATGAGCCAACAATGTGGTGTGGCTAATTTTTTTAAAAGCAAAAACAATTTTAGGCTGTATTAGAAGCATGTGTGCTGCTCAGACCACATCTGGAGTATTATGTTCAAGTATAGTCACCACATTTTATGAACATTGACGAAGTTGAATGTATCCAGAAGATAGTGACCAGGATGGGTCTGAAAATCATGTTACACGAGAAATGATTGAAAGAAAGAGTTGCAGATATTTAGCTTTTGTTTTGGATCACAGTTTACACCCTTCCAGTCTTTGTTGGGTTCCCTTGCTGTGTACTTCGCAGTCCTGTGAACAAGCTGCATGGCTTTCCCACTAGAGTAGGACTTTATTAGAGCAGGATAGGGCCTCTGTGTTCACTGTAATATCCGTAGGACCTAGTACTGTGCTCGACACGGTGTGAGTCCTCAGCAATGTTTGGAGAAACGATCAAGTGAAATTTCCAATTGTGAGAGCTTGATGTACAATTGGGGAAACTGATAAAGAACTATAGTGCCTGGCATCTGTAGGCATTTAATAAAGGAACAAAAAAAGAAGTTCAAAGAGTTTCTAAAAGTTTTAGACGTCTCCATCTGATTTTCTTTTGGACTCTGACAAGACTCAATACTAGACTTGAATGTCTGCTTTAACAGGAATTTTAAAAAGCCTCCTCTCCAAAAAGGAGCATTTTTTTAAAATGGGAGAAAGTTCTGGCACTACTATTAAGGAGATAAAAATGAACATGATGAGATACTTTTTTTTTTTTAACTCACAAATTTGGGAAAGAATATATGTATATCCATTACTGGTGAGGACTTCGTCACATGGACACATTCATATGTTTCTGGAACAACCCCTTTGGAACAGCAGTTTGGCAGTATGTATTATCAAGGGCCTAAAAATATTCATTGTTTGATCCAATGTTCCTATGTCTGGGACTTTCTCCTAAGAAAAGTCCTCCTGAATATAGAAAAAAAATGCCTTATGAACGGAGGTGTTTTATGACAACAAAACATTGGAAATAATCAAAATTTTTCATAATAGAGGAGTGAATGGTTACACAAACTGTGATAGAATGTTATAAAGATTTGTTGTTTGGAGTTTCCAAAGGGAATAGAGGCTGGGTGCCATGGCTCAGGCCTGTACTCCTTTCACTTGGGGATAGGCCAAGGCAGGTGGGTGGACTGCTCGAGTTCACGAGTTTGAGACCAGCCTGAGCAAAAGCAAGACCCCGTCTCTACTCAAAATAGAAAAACTGAGGCAAGAGGATCACTTGAACCCAAGCGTTGGAGGTTCCTATGAGCCAGATGCCACAGCACTCTACCCAGGGTGAGGTTTTTTTTTTTTCCCTCAAAAAAATATAAAATACATAAGGTATGGCATTCTGTGTATAATATGATACAACTACCTGAAAACAAGCTAAGCTAAACCTGTTCATAAAAAAAAATCCTGGTAAGTTTGATATTACAGTGTATATCTTGACTGTTTCTCACTGGTGAGATGATTGTTTTTGCCTTTTACCTTTTTCAAATTTTTCTTTTCTTTTCTTTCTTTCTTTTTTTCTGAGACAGAGCCTTACTTTGTTACCCTTGGTAAAGTGGCATGGCGTCATAGCTCCCAGCAACATCAAACTCTTAGGCTTCAGCAATCCTCTTGCCTTAGCCTCCTGAGTAGCTGGGACTACAGGGGACTGCCACAACGCCTCTGTTTTTAGTAGACATGGGATCTCCCTCTTGCTCAGGCTGATCTCAAACTCCTGAGCTCAGGCCATTCACCCACCTTGGTCTCTCTGAGTGTGAGGATTACAGGTGTGAGCCACTGTGCCTGGCCACGATTTTTCTTTTAAATTTTTGTTTTTATATTGAAGACAATTTAAAAGTGTATCCTATTGTTTCTAGAAGTTAAATCCGAGCTTTTGATTTCTAGGTGAGGCCTTCAGCAGTGCTGTGTATGTCTAGTTACATTAAAGGTATTATGAAATTGTGAAGAAAAAGCAAACCCAAATGCCTTTAGAAAAAAATTCATAAAAAAATTTAAAAAATTAAAATTAAAATTCATTAAAAATTGTATTTAATTTAATTTTAATTGAAATTTTATATGTAAACATATATGTGAACAGCCTTTTTTTTTTTTATTGAGACAGAGTCTCTCTTTGTTGCACTCAGTAGAGTGCCACGGCATCATAGATCACAGTAACATCAAACTCTTGGACTCAACCAATCCTCTTGCTTCAGCCTCCCAAAAAGCTGGGACTACAGGAACCTGCCACAATGCCTGGCTAGATTTTCTATTTTTAGTAGAGATGGAGAGTTTCTCTTGCTCAGGCTGGTCTCCAACTCCTGAGCTCAAGCCATCCACCCTCCTCAGCCTCTCAGAGTGCTAGAATCAGTGCGCTCAGCTTGTGAACACCTTTAGATCAAAGGTATATTAGGAAATCTCAAAAGTAGGCTGGGCATCGTGGCTCATGCGTGTAATCTTAGCACTCTGGGAGGCCAAGGCAAGGCGATCACTTGAGTTCAGGAGCTGAAGATCAGCCTGAGCAAGAGTGAGACACCGTCTCTAATAAAAAAAAAATAGAAAAATTAGCCAGGTGTTGTGGTGGACGCCTATAAGTCTTAGCTACTTGGGAGGCTGAGGCAAGAAGATTGCTTGAGGCCAGGAGTTTGAGGTTGTTTTGAACTATGACTCTCTAGCTTAGAGCAACAGAGTGAGACTCTTTCTCAAAAAAACCCAAAATAATAAAACAAAGAAATCTCACAAGTAAAAGATGATCCAACTCATAAAAAGACAAAAGGTGAGCATCCCAGATTCTAGAGAGCTAGGGACCTTTTACACATGCAAATGAAGAAGTGCCTTATAGATAGTAAGCATTTAATCAAGTTTTGGAAGACTAGCTACTGGAAGTGAGGCAGGGAGAATGAAAAATTGATTGTAAATGGATAAGAGTGAATGGCTTGATATGTGCTGGAAGGATCTGGAAATTAGGTGTTAGCTTGTTAAATCAAATCTGTTTTGATGGATATTTCTATATTGCTCATATATCAAAGTTCTAGCTGTCAGACCTCTGTATACTGTAAAAATGGATCTATTAAATGTAATTTGCTCTAACCCATGACTTTGGACATTCAATTCAGTCCAGCTTACCTTTTCTATCAAAATTACTAGTAGCTGTTCCAATATCCATTGTCTAATTTAATACACAATTTACTTTCTATAAAGTAGAAGGCACATTCACAGGCATGTTTGATGCAAATTTCATTTTTTATGTTTTTAAGTCACTTTGGGGCTGTCTATTAATGCAGCTCGTCATCTTCTTTTTCTGTAATAAAGGCAGAGATATCTTGGTTGTTGAGTCACTTACATCATTTTTTCTTCTTTTCCGCTTAATAAAAGGACACTGCAGACCTCAGAAAACTGAATGGTTCTAAATTTTGTCTGTCATATTAGGGCTATCAGCATTCTAGGAGGAGTAGGGGCCATAGCAGATTTGGTTTAAGAATGTTTAAAAACAGTCTAGGTTTGAAGAGGGTGGAGAGTTTTTAAAATTAAATCATAGCTGTGTACATTAATGCAATCATGAAGTACAATGTGCTGGGTTTTTGTTTTGTTTTGTTTTGTTTTTTTTGCTTTGCAGTTTTGGGCTGGGGCTGGGTTTGAACCCACCACCTCTGGCATATGGGGCCGGCACCCTACTCTGTTGAGCCACAGGCACCATCCAATGTGCTGGTTTTATATACAATTTGAAATATTTTCATCATACTGGTTAACATAGCCTTCAGGGCATTTTCTTAGTTATTGTGTTAACACATTTATATTCTACACCTAGTAAATTTTACATGTACCCTTGTAAGATGCACTGTAGGTGTGGTCCCAGCACTTACCATCTCTCTACCCATCCTCTTTTTGTTTTTTTTTTTTTTGAGACAGAGTCTCATTATGTTACCCTCGGTGGAGTGCTGTGGCATCACACCTTACCATAACCTCCAACTCTTGGGCTTAAGCAATTCTCTTGCCTCATCCTCTCAAGTAGCTGGGACTACAGGTGCCCACCACAACACCTAGCTATTTTGTTATTGTTGTTGTAGCTGTCATTGTTGTTTAGCTGGCCTGGGCTGGGTTTGAACCCTCTAGCCTGGTATATGTGGCTGGCGCTGTAACCACTGTGCCACGGGCACCAAGCCAGAAGGTGGAGTTTTTAATACATGTTCCCATTGGATGACCTTGCTCTTTATGAATTGCAGTTTTGCTTAGCTTGTATATCTATCTCTGTGGAGTAAACTTTCTCCTCTGTTTTCATGTCTACCATGTGTTAAGGATGCCGTGGACAGTACTACAAAGAAGACAAATTTAATAACAGTGATTTCTGTGCCTTGCCTATTTTTTTCCTTTTTTGTCCCCTCCTCCTTGTCCCACCTCCCATTGTATTTTAAACATTTTCCTTCATTTTTTCTTGCATCACCTTCTTTCTGTCTCAGTGGGAAGCAAACTGTTCTTCAGAACTGGTCAGATCCCTTGTTTGTGTTTACCCCAATCTCTGCTAAATGAAAAGTTACATACAGTATTAGATGGACATTTCTACAAAACAAAACGGTAGAGAGTCTTTGAGAATGGATTTGATATACATTTTCTTCTAAAATGTCCTGGGCATGGGAGGTTGTTCTCCCCTATAATCCCAGCACTGTAGGAGGCTGAGGTGGGTGGATTATTTAAGGCCAGGAGTTTGAGACTAGCGGGGGGGGGGGGACTTAGTGAGACCTTGTTTCTAAAAAGAAAATTAAAAAAAACATTAACTTGGCATGGCGGTGTGACCCCCTAGTCCTAGCTGCTCAGGAGGCTGGGGCAGGGGAATTGCTTGAGCCCAGGAGTTTGAGGTTACAGTGAGCTGTGATGATGCCAGTGCACTCCAGGATGACTAACAGAGTGAGATCCTGCTCTGAAAAAAAAGAAAAGAGAAAGATTAAAAAGATCTCCTAGGCTAGTTAGTACTGACCGTAGATTCATTTGATGGAGAGATTTTCAGTATGATAACCTGAAAGTGTAATCTCCTATGGATGGGTATCCTTAAATGGGGCTCTGGACAGCTTGAAAGAAAGCTATGTACTTCAAAGCTTTTTTCACCTCAGCTGCAGTTAACTTTACAATCTCACTGGTCTAGCAAGTGTTAATAGTTGGATCATTTGCCTGCAGATAACTCTTTTGGAAACTGTAGATTATTTCAGTGGCGAATAGCCAGTGGGCCTTTGATCTCCATATAGATAGAGACAGAATAATTCAGAAAGAATTCTATCAGAGTGATTTATGGCAGAGACAACACAATTTTATGAATGTTTTCCTCCAGTATGTCCAAAATATGTTGGCAAATATCAGTAGAAGATGGGCTCTTTCTGTTGTTACAACTTCCCTATGAAATGGGGTTCTTGATTATATGATTTTTCAGCCTCTGGTTTTTCTCCAAGTAAAAAGGTTTTAAGCATAAGTATCTGTTGATAGTAAAGCATGTAAACTTTTGCTTGGTGAGGACAGGGATGGGGGAGGTGAGGACTTAGTTTGAAAGCAGCAGATGGTACCCCATGGGGTGGAGATGATGTGGTGAATTTGCTTTCTTTGCTAAGTCATGTGCAAATGGCCAGAAAGCAAATGAGAAGTTCCCTTGAGGCCATTTGCACTTAGATGTCAACATTCTTTCAGGGAAGACTATTTTTCTTTATTTTTTTTTTTTTATACAGATCTAGGCCCCGATGTTGTTACTTTCTCTTTTTTGTTGCTGCTTATTTAGTGCTGCATCATCGAGGACTTACATTTCTCTTTGAAATGTCTGAGTCCCACCTTGATGACGCTGTTTCTTAAAGCCTCTAGTGATAAACTAGACTTGAACTAGTAATTTAGCCTAACTGCCTCCTGCCATCTCAGCAACATTTTAATACATGGGAGGAGATATGCTGAAATGACTATTGGTGGGGACAAATTTCCTCCTAAGTGCCTTTGATAGTCTTGGGAATATCTCTGGGTAGTTGAAGACCGCCGATCTATCTTCACAGCTAAGTCCTGCCTCCTCCTCTCCATCTCATACTCGCATCTTCCCCACTTCTGACCTCTCAGAGCGCTTACTGCCAGCCTGAAAATAGTTTTAGCACTTAACATTATTATTATCCAGTCCTTTCTTCAGTCCTTTTTGCTTCCCACTTACTTTGCAGGGCTCTGAATCCCAATTACTTTGCAGGGCTCTAAAGAGGAAGACCATGTTTACAGAATAACTCCTTTTTTTTCTGAGACTGAGTGTCACTCCATTGCCCCAGGCGAGAGCACCTTGGCATCAGCCTAGCTCACAGCAATCTCAAACTCCTGGGCTCAAGTGATCCTCTTGGCTTAGCCTCCAAGTAGCTGGGACTACAGGTGTGAGCCACAATACCTGGCTAGTTTTTCTATTTTTAGTAGAGATGGGGTCTCACTATTGCTCAGGCTGGTCTCCAACTCCTCAAGAGATCCTCCTACTTTGGCCTCCTAGAGTGCTAGGATTACGGGCATGAGCTACCGTGCCCAGCTCCAGAATGATTCCTTTATTGACAAGAGGTATGTTCTCCAGGGGAACAGCTTTCATTTTCACAGTTTGTGATTAGAGGAAGAAGTGATGTAAGAAACAAAGGGCTCAAAGATTTCAAAGAAGAATAAATGGTAGGGGAGTTAAGGGGTTGGTACCGAGTGCTCATTGCATACTAATTCAAATTATGTCAGGTATATGAATGTCAAAGTACACTGCGTTATCTGAAACACTTCAGGTGTACTTCTGCTCTGTTCTCTAGATTGTGTTGTGGATCTTACCTGAATACTGGTACAGCTGTTTTCCCAGGGCTCAGGAACTGCCCTGATTGAGCTCTTGTGGTCCCCTGTCCCTTTGCTACCCTGAGCTAGGCTAGGAGCAGGCAGCCGCTGGGGCCAGTTAGTTGGTGCCTTCCCTGCTCTTCCAGTCACTATCTTATGTGCCTCTGCCTCTCTCTTCATCCATTTATGCTCAGTGCCTCAGGGTCAGGGTCAATCAGAATCCAGAACCAGATTTAGGCCAGTGGGGGAGAAGAAGACTAAGTGCCAGAAAGGTAAGTAAGAAAGACAGGGGTTGGGGTATGGTAGTGTCAGCTCCCACTTGGCTCCTCGCAGTACTGCCCTTTCCTTCTCTACACTGGCTTGCTGCAAACGAGACATGAGTCTGTTCAGTAATAGAGGTGTGCACAAAAGTATATTTATACAGGGAATTCATCGAAGCTTTGTTTATACAATAACAGCGAACAATTGGAAAATCACCTAACTGCCTAAACATATGGGAATCGTGTAGAGCACACTATGATAAAGCTGTTACAAAGCTGTTTTCAAAGACGTTTAATTACAGTGGGACATGTTCACAAAGTAATATATATGAAAAATCCAAACATCAAGCAATATATCTGATCTCAGTTGAATATCTGCAGTACACAGAGAGAAAAAACTACAAGGAAATATACTAAACTATTAACGGGGATTATTTTTGGATGGTGGAATCAAGGATGGTTTCTTCCTTGTTTTGTAATGTCTAAATTTTTTATAATACAAGTTCATGATTTTTATAATAAGAAAAGTGAAGAGTTGGGCACGGTGGCTCACACCTGTAATCCCAGCAACTTAAGAGGCTAAGGTGGGAGTATTGCTTGAGGTCAGGAGTTCAAGACCAGCTTGGGTACCTTAGCAAGACCCCATCTCTACAAAAAAATTAAAAATTCTCCAGGAGGGAGGGTGCATGCCTATAGTCCTAGGTACTCAGGCGGCTGAGGTGGGAGGATAGCGTGAGCCCAGGAGTTGGAGGTGGCAGTGAAGCAGTAGCTAGTGGGGCCCTGTTTGAAAAGAGAAGAGAAGAAGGGAAGGAAAGAAAAATGAAATATTTGTACCACCACCTTCAACTTCCAAATTCACATAGCAACATGGAGATGATTATTTTTTCGGAGAACAGAAATAGTATATTTGCACTATGGAAACTTTTAAAACTATGAAGGGAAAATAGCAATGAAGTATCATAAAACTTTCCTTCTTTAAATCAAACTAACTTCCTTTTCAAAATAATTTACTTGAAGTATCACTGCACTTTCTATTATTACCTGATAAAATAGTAAGGGTTCAACTAGTCCTGAAATCATAAGGACTGACAAAATATTTTTAAATAAGTCTTTTGTCTAGATGAAATCTTCATCCATGATTTTTAGAAATGGCAAGGGCCTTATATATCATCTGGCCCTACCCCTGGATAAAGTTTAATAGTCATGCTCGATGGTATTCTTTTTTTTTTCTTTTTTTGAGACAGAGTCTCACTATGTCACCCTTGGTAGAGTGCTGTGGGGTCACAGCTCACAGCAAACTCAAACTCTTGGGCTTAAGCGATTCTCTTGCCTCAGCCTCTCAAGTAGCTGGGACCGTAGGCACCTGCCACAATGGCTGGCTATTTTTTTGTTGTAGTTGTCGTTGTTTAGCAGAACCAGGCTGGGTTCGAACCTGCCGGCCCCAGTGTATGTGGCCGGTGTCCTAACCACTGAACAATGGCACCAAGCCAGTAGCATTCTGTGTTAGGAACTGTTCTAACATCCCTGAGACTCAGAGAGTCTAAGTTACTTGCCTCATGTCAGACATCCAGCTCTACAAATGGGGAGATACCCAGTCCTTTGCTTCATCCGTTATACTTCCAATGAGGAAAGACATTTGTGACATTCTATAGGTAGTAGTTATCTTAAAAGTGTATACTTTAAATTTCTTTTCTGAAATAGGAAATAACATTTTCTCCTGTATTTCAGGTATGTAATCTTACTGGTAACTCAAGAATATCTAGAGACAAGGCTGGGCGAGGTTGCTCACACCTGTAATCCTAGCACCTTGGGAGACTGAGGTGGGTGACTTGCTTGAGCTCAGGAGTCCAAGAGCAGCCTGAGTAAGAGCGACCCCCATCTCTACTGAAAATAGAAACACTAGCCAGGTGTTGTGATGGGAGCCTATAGTCCCAGATACTCAGGAGGCTGAGGCAAGAGTATTTCTACCCAAGGCACAGCATGAGACTCTGACTCAAAAAAAAAATTACAAAAAGAATATCTAGAGACAAGTTAAAAAATGTGTGTATGTGACATGAAATTAGCAAATTCTTTAGTGAAATTTAAAAAATAGTGCTTGTGCTTGAGAATGTTTTCAAATTAAAGAAAAAATTTTAATAGTAAGTAAATATTTGGTATAAAAATTAACTTGAAAAAAATTAACTTGGGTAATTATTTTTTTTTTGAGACAGAGTCTCACTATGTCACTCTGGATAGAGTACTGTGAAATCACAGCTCACAGCAACCTCAAACTCTTGGGCTTAAGCGATTCTCTTGCCTCAAACTCCAAGTAGCTGGGACTACAGGTGCCCGACGCAACACCCAGCTATTTTTTTGTTGTAATTGTCATTGGTTTAGCTGGCCCAGGCTGGATTCGAACCCACCAGCCTCAGTGTATGTGGCTAGTGCTGTAACCACTGTGCTAGGGGTGCTGAGCCTTAACTTGCATTATTAATGTTGTCAGAGCCCTTTTGGTTTACCCTACCCTCTTGCAATAAAATCAGCATTATTTGACTTATGGTTAATTTGTGAATCGAGTGATAGCATATCAAATGCCATTAAATACATCTATGATAAAAGTTGTTCTTTTGATCAATTTTTATAGTGACATGTTATTGGCTTAACCAGAAATACAATCATTCTTTGCATTCAGTCTGCTTCAGAAACAGAAGTAGTTGGTTTGATTCACACAGAAATTACTGAAAAACCCATGTGACTGTCTCTGTGAGCAGTTTAAGGACATACTCTTCCAATAAAAGAGAGATGGACAATACAACACATAATTTACTTAAAGAATAATTACCGCTTTGTGAAAAAGTTCTCTCTGGGTGGTGCTTGTTGGCTTTTTGGGTATTGGTAGTTTGTTCTTTGTCAATTGTGGCCCATTTGGAGCTTGTGTGAATGACTCTTTTGCTCAGGAGTGGTTAAACACAGGCTATGAATGAGCAAGAGGATCACCATGAGATAATATTTTGATGAAATATTAATGACAGGCAACCCTTAGAGAATCTTCAAAATAGTCCTAGGTACAATCTCATGTCATGGGGTCAGTTTTCCCCCTCCTTTTTGTCATTTTGTTGGAGGAGTATTTGAGAAGGAAGCTAATTTTCAGTTGACAAGGAAGATATAAATTGGTAAAAGATTTACAGAAGATGAAGCCTTGTATCTTGATTGTGTTTAATCCTCAGCCCTTCCACGTGGAGTAAGGAATATATATCTGGTATTTTCTTAGGGACCATAGCTATTTGGTCTGAGATGGCCTCTGACTCTTAAGAAAAGAAAAAAAGTGTATAGATTTGCTGCTATGTCTTTACCACCACCACTTGATTGTACTTCCTTGTTGAAAACACATCCATTTCTTTATGGACTTTTTGCATAGTGCCCTCTCTGTGCCGGACAATCAATAAATATTTGATTGACTGTTATCTTCTAAATGCAAATTAAACATTTACATTCAAATATTGACTTTTCCCTGTGCTAAAAAACAGAGATCTCTGCTTGCTTGAATACTTGGAAACAGCTCCCATAGGTTGGTGGGCAGTGTGGATTCTGCTTCTGTGCTTTAAGTGGAATTTAATAACCATTATTAGATTATTAGTCACATCACTTAGCAGCCACCTAGAGATTCAGAATCTTTCAGTAGCTGGTAGGCAGCCTGGAATCCTGAAATTCCATTAAACTGTCCATTGAGCATTCCTTGAACTAGGCTTCTGGTTTCTGGGTTTGGTGGTGATGGAGGGTGGGAGGTAGAGTTTATATACAATACTGGTTCAGACTTAGTCCTTGTTCTCTGCGATCTTACTTGCTAGGAAAATAGGATTCATTGAAGAAGACTGATAATGTGCAGTTTGAGGAAAACATACATTGACAACCAGAAGAAATATGTACTGGGATTGGTTGGTAGTGGCCATGAATGCCAGGCTCCTGAGATGCTGGAACAAGGAGGAGAAAAGGGAGATGTGTGAGTGGAGGGAGCAGCAATACATGATGGAGGAAGGAACAAGAGATGGCCATAGGAAGGTAGATGTGCCTCAGAGAAGCAGAGCTCTGCTCAGGAGTATTAGGACATCAATACACACTCAGAATCCCACACTGTAAGAGACTGATATTCATTACAATGGAACAGAGCATTAAGTAGTTTCTATTTCATATAATAGTACTGCATTTACAAAGACAAGCAAATGTAAGAAATATTCACACAGCAATGTGTGAGTATTTAAAAAGTTACTTTTTAGCTAGAAGACCTTAATTTGCAAACACTTAACAAGGTCAGACGTCATAGGAGATACAAAAAGCGTGTGTGTACTTTTGAGTAGTTTACTTAGTTGAGAAGACTGGACATATACAAATGGAATCTCAGCTCTCAGCACCATTCACTTATAGGCAGTAACTGGGGTGGACTTCAGGACATAGCCAGATCCCTGGGCTCTTGGGGAGTCTGGAAAAGTTTCCAGGTACTTGAGCTGGCCTAAGTGGTTAGGTGGGCTCAACATAATGCCAGGTCTGCAGAAACATCTTTTGCCCTTTAGGAAGTTACAGTATCTGACCTGCTCTCATAACCTGCTCCCTATAACAGGTTTGTGCACTTAGTAGTAATAGATTGAACCATCAACTCCTTAAAGCACACCTGGTTGATAATTAGCTCAATCACATTGTGTTTCGGTCATTACCCTTGGATTTCCCAAGGATGAGCTTAATTCATCTCCCACATTAAAGTGAGTGCCTGCATGACCAAAACTCAACTGAATAGAATTTCTGTCTCTATTATGTCAATTTAATGCTGTGGTAATTTTATTGCAAAATAGGTATTGGGTTACAATTTGCTACCCAAATATCTGCACAGAAATTGTTAGTGTGTGCTATAAAAAGAGGTCTGATGGCAAGAGGCTCTCATTTGTCCTAAACCGGGCTGTGTCTGAAGAAAAACAAAGAGGGAATCAGCTGAAAATGAGCTGGAGGAATTTAGAGTTGATATTATCAAATATTGCTTATTTAGAGACCACTTCTTCTGGTTTTATAGCTTATAAATATATTGATAATGGATACAGCCTCTTGCTTCCAAAATTTTCCAGAGCTTATTTTGAGCTTATTTTGTGTTTTAGCCATACTCTCTTGACCTCTGACCTGCTGCTGGAAGTGACGGGATGAACTGGCGGTGCATATGCTGTATTACCAAAGTGGGAAGGGTGAGGGGCACCTTTATTCTATCCGATTACTGCCAGATCCCTGCAATACTCAATCTACTCACTGGTTGCTGTTTAAAAGGGAAAAATACAAACCTAACCACTTCTAGGAGTGGTGCCAGGTGTTGGTACGAAGGCAACCCAATTCCAGAAGGCTATAAAAATAGCCCCCAAGTAGTAGGTTCTGATTTCCCACTGAGCTGACCAATAAATCCAACAGCCAGTTAATTAAAAATGCTGGGAGGGAATGTTCATCCTCCATTACCCACCTGTCCTTGTGAATACTCATCGGTTACAAATGGGAGGCTACCACTTAGTGTTTCAACATCCGGATTAGGAAACCCTCTCCTTCCCTTTCTCAGCAACCCGGAGGTATAAATGGCCTGTGTGGTTGCCTAATACCCCTACTTGGGTGTCAAGGTTTATTTGAGGCTAAAATGATTTGAGGCTTACAAAGAAGCACCCATTTATTTCACTTGACTACAGCTTCCTGGCATCATTCAGAAGAGCATGTTTGGAGAGACTAGCTCAGCTCTTCCTTGTTCAGGCTATGAGTTTTCTTACAGTCTGCCAAAATCTAATGGAAAACCTTGCTTCCCTGACTGATGGTGTAAGGGAAGATACTACAATAGCTTGGGACCCTTTTGGACTTGGAGTTAAAAGTTCTGGGTTTGAATCCCAGGTAGGCAGACAGTAGGTGGTCTCTGTGAGTTGAGACCTCTTTTGGAAAATGGGTGTAATTGCACCTGCCTCGTGCCATTGTTTTCAAGAATAGACAAGATCATGTGTATGAAAATGCCTGGTCCTTAGTGGATGTTCAGTAAATATTGAGTCTGATTTAATGTATGCCCTTGATGTCCTTTGTTGCCTTAGGTAGATACAGACAGCACTCATTTACAGAGACCTGAGAGGAATTAAAACTTGGTGATTGTGCCCAGTGGAGACCCAAACCCACTGAATAGAAACTTGATTATCAGAAACTTTTTGCCAAGATATCACTATGAATGAATTTGAATGAATTATGCTTGTCTAACTTTTTTTTAAAAAAAAGAACTTATGGGCAGCACCTGTGGCTCAGTGGCAGGGCACCAGCCCCATGTGCTGAGGGTGGAGGGTTCAAACCCGGCCCCGGCCAATCTGCAACAACAACAAAAAAAATAGCCGGGCATTGTGGTGGGCGCCTATTTGGGAGGCTGAGGCAAGAGAATTGCCCCAGGAGTTGGAGGTTGCTGTGAGCTATGTGACGCCATGGCACTCTACCATGGGCGGTGAGATTTGGTCTCTACAATAAATAAATAAATAAAAATAAAAAAGAACTTAGAGGCATTTTGATGGAGAAGAAAAAAAGAGATGAAATTTGAGTTATAGTTAGGTCTTTGGCACAAGTCACATTTCCTTTGCAGGGCTCAGCTTCCTCTAGCAAAAAATTGTTGGACTAGAGCAGCACTGGGATTCTTTGCTCACAGCATAAATTCCTGGGGATTAGTAGACTTTTGAGTCTGTGTTAATTGGGAATGAAAAAAATTTTTTTTTGAGTCAGAGTCTTACTACGTCACCCTGGGTAGAGTGCTGTGCCATCATGGCTCACAGCAACCTCAAACTCTTGGGCTTAAGCGATTCTCTTGCCTCAGCCTCCCAAGTAGCTGGGACTACAGGCACTGGCCACAATACCCAGCTATTTTTTGTTATTGTTGCAGTTGTCATTGTTGTTTTAGCTGGCCCTGGCCGGGCTCGAACCCGCCAGCCTTGGTGTATGTGGCTAGTGCCGTGACCACTGTGCTCCAGGCGCCAAGCCAGGTATGAATTTTTTAATGCAGAGTGAAAAGTCCAAAGACGGGAGAAGCTGAGCAAGGACAGAAAGTTCTCTTGCAAGTGGGGGAACGCTCTTCAGCCATCAGGAGCATTCTTTTATTCGTGCTTTTGAGCTGTATGTGAGTGTGTGTTCCCTTTCAATACTTTTCTAAAGCTGAAGCTCTTTTGTGATTTCTTGTGCATTAACAGGATATGACTTATTAATTCTGCTTATACTTGATAATGAAGATCACAAACTGGGACCCTATTATTTGAGGTCCTAATGCATCCCTTTTTTTTATCAAATAGGTTTGTGATTATCATCAGGGGCCTACTGCCAGCCCCCTAAATAATACCTCTATCTGCGATTGGAGATTTCTTTAATAAAAAATGGCAAGGATACTCAGAGTCACATTCTATGAGAAAAAGTTGAAAGAATTGAATGATACATGGCTTGGAGGAGTGGAGATGTAGAAGACTACACTGGTTATTATAAAAAAAAAAACAAAAACGAAGGGCTCTCTAGTCAAAAGTAGAATTAAATTTGTTTTTTGTGGCTTTGGATTGGGAGGTGGCAAAATAAGATCAATGGAGAGGCAGAGGAAAACATGGTTTTCTCAATGCAGGCAATAACTTTTCTATCATCTAAGCTGCCCAAAGACGGAATAGGTGACCTACCTCAAGGAAGTAGCAAAATTCACACCATCAGTCCCCACCAAAAAGTTAATCTGTTTGAATGGAAGTTAGATTCTGTTTTCTGAAGCAGACCTATAAGGATCCAGTGGTCTGGCAATCCTCTTAATTATACTGTGAACAATTCTGGCAGACCATGCCTTATTTATGGCCTTAGCTCTTTGGTTAGAGCGTGATTATATATAGCAGGATCTCAGAAAATGTTTGTTGATGGAATCATTGACTTAAAATGTCCTTGAAAGTAAACAATAGATGCTTATGGTCCCTAGATCTAGTGTATTAAAGTGGCTTCCATATGCTGCAGTGTCCCCCCTTTTCTACAGGTGTTTGTATGCATTTTCAGCCACAACAAGCCATTCATTAATAGCTTGTCATTGTTCGAGAACTAAAACAGTTGCTAACAAAGACCCTTCCATGCTGATGGATAATAGAAGAGAGAGAGAACATGATTTTAATATTGGGGAAGTAATGAATTCACATCATAGACCTGTATCAAAACATCGCATGTACCCTATAAAGATATACAACTATTATGTATCAATAATAATTAGTTTTTTAATTGAAAAATGTATCGAGGAAGCATACTACAAAATCTGAAAATAATTTCATACAAGTTTGTATAATAAAGAGAAGAATGAACAACTTAAATTTTTCTTATTTTCTTGTGAGATAAGAGGATGGACTTTGTGCCTGTCTCACTTATACCTTGAGAGATACCCCTGAGCAAATTCCAGAGGTAAGTATTTGCAGTTCCAAGGGTCAGAGGCCTGTGAACTTGCATTGCAAAATCAAAAGGTCAAGACTTTTGATCAGGCCTATTATGTTCTCAAAATACCCTGAAGAAGGGAGATGGTGAGTAGGCAGGAACTTCCCCCCTCAACAAACATTTCATCATTGTCCCCTTACATCATCTGGCATGATTGGATGGTGGGTGTTCTTCATAAGATTTTCAAGCTTCCTGAGGGTTAATTCATCTGTGCGAGGAAATGTCATCCCTGGGAGAATGGCACTACATAGAAGCTAGAAACTTGCTTCTCATAACTTTATTGGTTGATTCTACAAAAGGAAAACACTTTTTGTTAAAAAACAGAGTGTCCCTCTGTCGCCCTGGGTAGAGTGTCTTGGCATCATAAAGCTCTTGGGTTCAAGAGATCCTCTTGCCTCAGCCTCCCAAATAGCTGGGACTATAGGCACTCGCCACAATACCCAGCTAATATTTTTTTCATTTTTTTTAAAAATAGAGACGGTGTCTCCATCTTGCTCCGGCTGGTGATGTACTCCTGAACTCAAGCGGTCCGCCTGCCTCAGCCTCTCAGAGTGCTAGGATTACAGGTGTGAGCCACTGCACCCAGCCGTAAGAGCAAAACACTTTGAATGAAACCTTATAAAAATAGGGTGGCGCCTGTGGCTCAAAGGAGTAGGGTGCCAGCCCCATATGCCAGAGGTGGCAGGTTCAAACCCAGCCCTGGCCAAAAACTGCAAAAAAAAAAAAACCCTTATAAAAATAGAGTGAAGATGATATTAAAAGATTAAATAGGCTAAACCTAATGGGATAAAGCAATCTTTTTTCCCAAATACCTCACAGGTATTGCGATGGCTTTAGAAACCATTGAGAAACATTAGAGATTTCAAAAATTGTGAGCTTAGGGAAGTACTGATGACTGTGTGAAAGACTGGGCCCCTGAGGAGTATTTGGGCTACTACCTAATAAAGTATTAATAATTAAAGTTGCATATAAATTTATGGTTTCTTCTGGTTGGTGAAGAAACTAGGACTTCTAGGACTGAGGCTTTTACTTATCCTAGCCTGCACTGTGCTGGCAAAGATTTTCCTGACTATCTGCTTTTTTGTCCTCTCTGAGATACGTAAAGGTCCTCATAGGAACTTAGGAAGTATTTCTCCCTCCTTCCTACTTCACCTTCTTTCCCTTTTCGTGTGGGGTGGCTCAAGGATGTCACCATAGGCATACTGTTTTTGAGCCACCCTGATCACTATTTAGTTAAAAAATATCCAAGCATCCTGTTTGGACAGGTTGTAAGCTGTGACATTAGACCTTCCTGGTATGCAGAATGGCTTTCATCACTCTCCCACCCATTCAGCCAAGGTTAAAGGTCTCAGGAAGGTATTTGACTTGTGGCCCTAACTTGCCCTAACTGCTGAGCCATGATGGGCCCTTTGCTTGAATCACTTAGGAGGCACCCATGGGAGCAGCATACCAGAGAGAAGTAGTGAAGTAGCAAAACTGAGTTCATTACAGCATTTGACATGAAGAGGGCACCAAGAGGAAAGTGCACCAAACCCTGTACACCGAGGGGTTTGTCTATAAGTTTGGTTTTTTAAAACAAAACAAAAAACAACAATAATAACAACTCTGCTCAGGAAGTAAAATGGTGTTTTGTTCAGAAACAGTGGAAGGAAACTGATAAAGCAATGCAATTTGTATTAGATGGGAAGACTCTCGGAGGCGGGGGCTAAGCCTGATGCAGCTCTTCTGGGAGGGCTTTATTGCACAAACACTGAGCTGGCAAATTATCTGCATGCATTTATTTATCTAACACTTAGGGAGAGTCTATGTGTCAAACATCTTTGATTGTATAATCTCATTTAATTTTCACAACCACCTTATGAAGTAGGGGCCCATTTTCCAGATGAAGAATGTAAAGCTCCTAGTGTATTTAAATTTTAAAGGACTTAAATGGATTCACTAGGTAAAGGAAGAGCTTGAATTTGAACAAATGTCATTTGGTTTCAAGCCCCTTGCTGATTCACCACAAATACCTAACACAGTACTGTGTGTTATAAGGAGCCAGATGTGCTAGTGTTTGTGGAACTCCTTTCCAACTTGGGCTTGGCACCCATAGCACAGTGGTTACGGCACCAGCCACATGCACCGAGGCAAGGCTGCTGGGTTTGAACCCAGTCTGGGCCAGCTAGACAACAATGACAACTGCAACAAAAAAATCGCTGGGCATTGTTGCGGGTGCCTGTAGTCCCAGCTGCTTGGGGGCTGAGACAAGAGAATTGCTTAAGCCCAAGAGTTGGAGTTTGCTGTGAGCTGTGATGCCCCAGCACTCTACTGAGGGTGAAATAGTGAGACTCTGTATCAATTTAAAAAAAAAAAAAGATACCTAGCCTCTTGGAAGAGAAGGGATTCAGCATTTTCCCATGGGGGTTCACAGGAGCTACCCTAGACTGTACCTCAATCCTCATGCTTAATATGGTACTTGGTCCAGATCCTGGCATATACGAGGCACCTAAAAAAGTTTGGCTGAATTGGATGCAATCATCTCCTTCCTTCTGTCATCTCTATCTTGACCTAGACTCTAGCATTTTGTAGGATGACACTACAGGTAACATTCTCACTGTTGAAAATTGATAATTCTTCCATATTAAAAAAATGAGTTTATGTACATATGTATGTATCTATGTGTATATATTTATTTACTTTCCAAAAAACCATTCTATCCTTTTTGGATTTTTGTAATATATAAGTAATAAACCCATAGGTGTTCATATTAACATTTTTCTGTCAAGGTTGAGAAGTCTCAGTCTAGGTGATCTCATTGGGTGTTGTATACCCTTTAGAATATTCTCAAAACAAAATTTCAGTTCATTTTTAAAAAATGCTTGTTTCATATCAAAAGCTTAACATTTTTAATATGCCTCAGAATTTTTTAGTGGCAACTTAATATTTTTTATTTTTTGAGACAGATTCTCACTATGTTGCACTTGATAGAGTGCTGTGACATCATAGCTCACAGCAACCTCAAACTCTTGGGCTCAGCAATTCTCTGGCCTAGCCTCCCAAGTAGCTGGGACTACAGGCCCCCACCACAACACCCAGCTATTTTTAAAGATGAGGACTCACTCTGGCTCAGGCTGGTCTCAAACTTGTGAGCTCAGGTAATCGACCCACCTTGGCCTCCAAGACTGCTAGGATCATAGGTATGAGCCACCACGCCTGGCCTAAAATTCACCTTTTAAAAGTGTACCATTCAGTGATATTATAGTTTTACCATCATCACCACAATTTTAGATGATTTTTATCACCTCAAACAAACAAACAAACAAACAAACAAACTGTATTGGCGCCAGCCACATGCACCAGAGCTGGAGGGTTCAAACCCAGCCCTGGCCTGCCAAACAACAAT